>NC_135386.1:13420141-13730742 GCF_049243985.1 Paroedura picta
CACACAAGATTAGACAGGGAAACTTGGGAGAAAAGAACCCCCAAGCGTAGCAACGCCGGTGGATTGTTCGGCTTTTTTATGTATCTGTTTTCATCTACATACAGTGAACTAGAATATTCCATATCCTGACTGAATGTTACACAACGAATCCCACGTGCACAAGAAGAAGGAAGATAAAGGAAATAACAGCAAATTGCACAAACATAACTGTGGTTCATTCAAGCACAGTTTCTCTGGGTGTCTCACAGTATCAAAGTTCAATGAAGCGTTTGATGCACATTTATTAAACTAAAGTATCCAGCAGGAAAGCCTCAAGTGGGGCTTCTGGAGGTCTCCAAGGGACGGCTTCCAAAGTAAGCAAAGAGGCATGATTAGAATCATAGAATCATAGAATCATAGAGTTGGAAGGGGCCATACAGGCCATCTAGTCCAACCCCCTGCTCAACGCAGGATTAGCCCTAAGCATCCTAAAGCATCCAAGAAAAGTGTGTATCCAACCTTTGCTTGAAGACTTCCAGTGAGGGGGAGCTCACCACCTCCTTAGGCAGCCTATTCCACTGCTGAACTACTCTGACTGTGAAAACTGTCTTAAACCAGTATTGAATACTTAGAATCTGAGAGCTGGAAGGGGCCATACAGGCCATCTAGTCCAACCTGCTCAATACAGGATCAGCCCAAGGCATCCAGGAGAAGCATCTATCCACCAGCAAGGGGGAACTCACCACCTCCTGAGGCAGTTGATTCCACTGCTGAACTACTCTGATTGTGAAAAAAAAATCATGATATCTAGACAACATCATTCTACATATAGCTTAAACCCATTACTGCAGATCCTATACTCTGCTGCCCACAGTAACCACTCCCTGCCCTCCTCTAAGTAGCAACCTTCAAAGACAGCAATCCTGTCCCCTCTCAACCTCCTTTTCTCCAGGCTGAACATTCCCAAGTCCCTCAGCCTTTCTTCATAGGGCTTGGTCTTCAGGCCCCGGACCATTCTTATTGCTCTCCTCTGAACCCTCTCAATTAAGTCATTATTTTTGGAGTGAGGCCTCCAGGACTGCAAACAGGATTCCAGGTAGGACCTGACCAATGTGACTCGGGACAACACCAAATTCCATGACAATTCTCATTTGGGACACAAGATGCTTGCAGGCTTTCCCCACTAGCAATTTGAACAGTGTCCATCCTGCCCCGCAGCCCTATTAACACAAAATGGATATTGCTGTTCAAAGGAATGCTTGTTTTGACCACAATCTACTCATTGAATTAAATGGCCTAAGTGGCCGTCTAAGAAACAGACCATAAATGTGTCAAAGAATATGGGTGTGAGAGTCACCATGCTTGAGCAGAAATAGAAAGGAAGGGGGGAAGGGAGGGGGAGGGAGGCATCCTTAATTATGTCCTGTAAGGCTTTCCACTGATGAGCAAAGGAGATTACAAGGAGTCCTCAGCACCAGAGTGACCTTGCAGGGTTTGCTCATTTGCAAAGTTACTCTGCAGACTTAGCAGAACCACCCTCAAGTTCATCAAGCAAATATTTACAGGTGATATTGTTGATATTTTTTCTAGCATGAGCTTCCACACAAAAGAGGCAAAACAGCAATCCAATCCATTAAAATGTGTGCATATGGACAAGCAATACAAGCAATAAAACTCTGATGAAGCCATTTTCCTATCCAAACACACATCAAGATAAAATCCTTATCCATTGTTCCTCTTAATATTTGTGAAACAGCCCTGGGGGTGGAGAGTGTCCTGGCTGTCTGAATTGGAATAGGGCCAATCACCGTGTGGCCACCTGAGGAGGGGCATCTCTGTGCCGTGGCATTGGCCTTTCTACACACCGCCTCGGGCTTCGGGGGTCTCTGAAGCGGCCGAACCGAGCCGAAGCGCACACCCCTAGAAGAAACTGAACTGGACAGAGAAGAAAAGTAACCCAGGGGAATCCAATGCAAGATAAAGTCAAACTCAAGAATCCTGAGAAAATAAAAATAAATGCGTCTGCCTGGCAATGTTCAGCATACTTAGAATCATAGCGTTAGAAGGGACCTTCTGGGTCATCTAGTTCAACCCCCTACACTATGCAGGACACTCACATCCCTGTCGCTCATCCACTGTAACTTGCCATCCCCTTGAAACTTCACAGAATCAGCCTCTCCATCAGATGGCTATCTAGCCTCTGTTTAAGAATCTCCAAAGATGGAGAACCCACCACCTCCCGAGGAAGCCTGTTCCACTGAGGAAACGCTCTAACTGTCAGGAACTTCTTCCGGGTCTTGGTGAACACATTCTTGGTTCTACCACAAAGATGTTCCCAATTCCAGTACTGACCCACCTAATTTCTCATAATGGCAGCAGATTTAAAATGCTGGGCATGCTGATAGCGGAAAAGATAGTCGGTGGTTCACCTACTATCTTAGGGAAATTTCCCCCAATTATGGCTGCTAGTCTTATTATTGTTAGATGAGCCTCTTGTGGCGCAGAATGGTAAGGCAGCAGGCATGCAGTCTGAAAGCTCTGCCCATGAGGCTGGGAGTTCGATCCCAGCAGCCGGCTCAAGGTTGACTCATCCTTCCATCCTTCCGAGGTCGGTAAAATGAGTACCCAGCTTGCTGGGGGGTAAACGGTAATGACTGGGGAAGGCACTGGCAAACCACCCTGTATTGAGTCTGCCATGAAAACGCTGGAGGGCGTCACCCCAAGGGTCAGACATGACCCGGTGCTTGCACAGGGGATACCTTTACCTTTACCGTTTTAGTCTTATTATTAGACCCTGAGCCTGTGCCTCTAACAGGTAATTGATCCACAAATATGAGCAGGCCATACTGTTCATCCTCCTGTCTCAAACAGCATTCCTGTTTTTATTTCTGTCGATCAGCCTGCTGCTAAAGGCAGAGGAGCAAATCACACCATTTTCTCCCTAGTAAGATGGCAAGGCTACCCCTGGCCCTGCGCTTACATGAGTGATCCAGCACTGCCAGGAATCAGCCTTCACGATGAAGACTCTAGTTCAGATTAAAAGGATGCCATGTCTTTCTTAGGGGACTGTTCCAAAATCCCAGCTGCAATCAGGACGCTCCAGAGCTGGCCATTTTATCATGCTTATACATGTGCACGCTCCACTGCTGATTGTAGCAGAATGCAGCTGCGTTGATACCCAAAAGCCAGCTGTTCCTCAGCAAAAACAGGAGGATTAACACGACACGTAAATATTAGTGAAGCATGCCTTGTGAAGTGGAAGCAAAGCTCTGATATCGGTTTACAAGGACAGGTTGTGACTCCGCTGGATTCCGCACTTCCCGAGTGTCAAAGAAGATCACGCCTCATCAGGCCAACAACTAACCCGCTCTGGAGTCATTCCTGTTTACGCCCTAATAAAACAGGAGTATAATTTTGGTGTAATATGACGTACAAGTTTGGACCTCACCAAGAATCTTGGTAGTGGAGACTGCTGTCAAACTGCCACTGACTTATGGCGACAAAGTTGCTACTAGGTCATAGTTTCTATTAGGATGTCATTTATCTGCATTATTTTTCTTTCCCTTCCTAAGCCACGGCCATTAACAGGGAGAATTGATGAAAACACAACCTGCCTTCCGAGGTCCTTCACCTTTTCCTCCAGAGCCACATAGCCTCTTTTAATATGATCCATGCTGCACCAGACGGTATCCTGTGTTCCCACATGAATGAGGAGGAAGGGATAATAATCGTTATGAGCTTTATGAGCCTTTCCAAACTTTCTGTGACATCCTTGATGCATGCACAGGGTCTACAGCATAGTCTGCAGATGGAAGGGGGAAAGGGGAAAATGGTTCCTTTCCATTGGTGGAAGTTCTCCAGTGGACCCAAAATAGGGGTAATCAGGGTCAAAATCCACTTCAGCTATGGTGCCCACTATGGGCTGCACATTCTCTCTCAGCTCACCGGAAGGTTGTGACGATACAAATGAAGGACTGGGAGAATCACACAAGTGGCCCAGAGGTTTCTGGTTTTCTTGGAGGAAAGGTAAAGGTATCCCCTGTGCAACCACCAAGTCATGTCTGACCCTTGGGGTGATGCCCTCCAGCATTTTCATGGCAGACTCAATACAGGGTGGCCTTGCCAGTGCCTTCCCCAGTCATTACCGTTTACCCCCCAGCAAGCTGGGTACTCATTTTACTGACCTCAGAAGGATGGAGGGCTGAGTCGACCTTGAGCCGGCTGCTGGGATCGAACTCCCAGCCTCATGGGCAGAGCTTCAGACAGCATGCCAGCTGCCTTACCACCCTGTGCCACAGGTAGAACAAAATATATGATAGCCTGTGGAAAATATGGGAAGAAATAAGATTCCTAACAGTTCCACCATGGAAACAGCCTTAGGTTATTTGGACCTCCGAAAGCTAAGGAGACATTTGGAGAAGATAAATGCAGAAGCAGCCTTGATATCTTGCAGGGTTTTATGTGCAAGCACATTTTAATGTTCCCCTTTGGCAACTTCCTTTTCTAATATGATTTGATTACCCTCTCTGCAGGACCTTTTCTTGCAGCTATGGAGATGTTCAGGAGCAGCTTCTGAGACAAATGAATTGGCACCACTAAAGATTGTGATCACCACCCTGTGCTCATTTCGCCTTCACCTACCCAGAGGATACAGGCCACCTGCCTCCTGGAAGTCAGCGGCAAGTCGGCCAAGATCCTTCCACTGATTAGAGGAGCTGCTGCCAGAAAGAAAGAAACCGGGTACCAGGGAGAGCCGAATTATGAAGAGGAAGGTGGAGAGATGGAAGGAAAAGAAGCAGCCAAACAAAGACTTCTTCTGCCCTGTAGCTGTGAACATTTCCCGCATGGCAAGGTGATAGCAGTAAAGTTAAGGACTGGTAGAGTGACATTTTAATTTCATTTTGTAAAAAGCCAGTCTTCTCCTGAACGCTGCAGACGAATCTTGTGTTCCATCACTGGGGTGAGAACTCTTTTGTTCTTTTCTTTCTTAATTTGTGTCTCAATTACACATCTTGTAAACTTAACTTGCAGCATGTTCAGCAGGAGAAATTTGGCATCTTTGATTACACCTGGGCTGATTTTTTTTTATCATCTCACATCTAGTGATGTTTGAACATCCACCAATTCACCGGACCTGACCAGAGATCTGATTTTTAAATTATTATTGGTATGAACGCTTATAAATATGGTTGTGGGTTTTTTACAAGTTGTTCAACTGAATTCCTTGCTCACTATGCAGTACATAACTGGCTCTTGGTGCATGTCTGTTCACCCACAGCTGGATTGCCTTCTACTACTCCTGCATCCTATCCTGCATCCTACTTCTCCTGTATCTTTGTTGCTTAGCAGGCAATTGTTTAAATAGACAATTAGACAACATTTTTCTTCAGATCTGAGATGAATTTTCCCACTCAGGAAATTCTGTATGGACCTATGACATCCCCTCTCCCCCACCAACTTCTGCTGTAGCCTGATTTATATGTTTCATCTGACCAGATTGGCTTAAGGAAACATTTAATGTCATAAAATTATGGACGACCATATTCCCCATGGCCTTTTGTGGCATTATTTTCCTCTGGTCTGCCACTCCCTTGCCCTGATTCCCTTGCCTGGGCTAGCTGAGGCAAGGGAACTCAAGATCAGAACTCAGATGCAAAGTAAGGTCAGCCCTGGCCTGAACTTGGAGGAGACCCAGGAAATCCAAGACTGCTACTCAGAACCACAGAACTCGACGTAGGTCACTGAATATATCCACATGCATGTAAACAAATTCCTATTAAAGGATTCTTTAATAGGTGGCCAAAACAGGGGGATTGGAATACACGTAGTCAGATCTCTTTCAACAGGCTATGTCCGTGAACAGATGGATTAAATCTGGCAGAAAAAGAATGAAAACTTTATCAGCATTGCTAATCCAAACCTCTCCGGCCCGAGCTCTCGTCCAAGCTCTTGCCCTGCAGCATATTTTAATCAGAGTATTAAGGAACAGGGATTCATCCCTCCCTTGGTGCAATGCGCTGGGCTGAACGACCTTCCAGCTCCTTGCAACTCTACCCTTGTATGATTTAATTGTGCTCTGAAGTGTTTCCTTCGAGATTTTTTTGGACCCCTGCCCATGCAGCTTGGCAGGGCCGGACTTCCAAGGGTTCCATCTCTAGCTGCTGATTGATATGCGCGTGAGTCTCTCTCATTCTACCAGTGCTTTTCGGTAATTATAGGCTCTCCGTTTCCACTTTGCTTTGCTTGAAGGGAAGGAAAGAACCTCTCTTCTCTTGGCAACTGCTTAACCCAGATGCCTTCCTGGCAGGGAGTTCAGGATTGGCCGATACCAGTGAGGGGATCTCAAAGGGTTCTCCCTGCATGTGGATCCAAGGCCTAAGCCAGGGGTAGTCAAACTGTGGCCCTCCAGATGTCCATGGATGACAATTCCCATGAGCCCCTGCCAGCATTCGCTGGCAGGGGCTCATGGGAATTGTCATCCATGGACATCTGGAGGGCCGCAGTTTGACTACCCCTGGCCTAAGCACTGTTCTTGCCATAGTCACAAGAGCCCTGCTGGCTCTTCAGCATGTTGAAAGGAAGTGGTGAGGGTAGCCCCAAAATGGCTGCCACAAGAAGTGGAGACAAGCCCAAAATGGCTGCTTCCAGAGGCAGAGCCCAATGGCTGTGTCTGTGACTTACTGGCGCCTGCTGGTTGATGCCACAGAGGGCGGGCCACAGTGCAAGTGTGGCTGGTGCAAGCTCACTCATGGCATATGCTCCTTTGAGGTGCACACAGTGGCAGGACGTGGGATCGGAGTCACAGGCACCTTTATGAGGCCCCACGTGGAGAGGCCCCGCCAGTCTACCACAGATCGCTGCCAAGACAACTTCCCTCCCACCCTCCCTATGTTTCAGGTTACAAATGCGGTTTGTTAATCTATATGTATTTCATCAGAGCTGCAGGAAATGGCATAAGGAAGACCCTTGGCTCAGGGCCGCAGTCTGCACACTGCAGCCCTGAAGTTGGAGGGTCTCAATAAGAGACAAGATCGACAACACATGCAGCCTACCCAGCTGGGTAGGCCAGGAGCCTGGAGCCAGGTGGGCTGGGTGGCCGAATGAGATGGGCATCCATCGGTCACCACATGCCTGCCTCCCCTGGAGGATTCTGGGGGCAAGGGATCCGCCCTCCCAGCTGGGAGGCAATGGTCCAAGGGTCCCCCAGAGCCAGGTACAGAGCAGCTGGGCAGCTGTTGGGGGCTATCCCTCCAGCTGGAGGTGTGTGTTTGGCAATAACAGCTGTGGCCTTGTTTATGCCAATTTAGAATCATGTCTTGTGTGGCGATCGTAAGCCGCTTTGAGACTCCTTCAGGTAGAGAAAAGAGGCATATAAGAACCAATTCTTCTTCTTCTTCCGTTGAATGCCATGCAGTACACCAAAACAAATGCACAGTCTGTTACACAGCTGTGACACAGGTGCTTGTGGGCACTGGAGGTCCCCCAAAATCTTTCCCGGGCTTCCTTGGGGACAAACCAGCTGTCAGCAGGATGATTCTGGCAATGATTCAGGAAGCGCCTGGTCATCTCCCCTCCCCCCTTTGTTTTGTCAAATGAGATCCAAGAAAGAGGAAGCAATGAAACCTGTCCACACTTTCTAAGACTGATTATTCTTCAGCCCTCCTAATTCCCCTCCCCACCCCCACCCAGGCTGCCCTCGCCTGTTCGGCACGAGGTGCTCTTAATACCATAATTACTGAATTATTAGCTCAAAAAGGAATTTACAAAAGCCAGCTCATTATTTCTCAATGATAGAGAGAACATGCCACAGAAATGAAAGCTACTGCGTGGAAGATATAAACCTGGGGACCTTATTAATGGGATTTCAGCTTGTTTTAGATCTGAGCAGTACCAACAGCAAAAATAAAAAATAAAAAAATAAAAAAGAGTCCTGCACTGAACACAGTTAATGAGAACGGTTAGCATTCTGTGATTCGGTATAAAATAGCTAGTTCCCAGTAATCAGGAGACAGGCATACACACACCCACCCACACACAAGCACACATGGAGAGAGCAAGAACCTGAGCCAGGGGGCACCACAGCAAAAATTGGCTCCAGAAATAAATAAATGCAAGAACAGATTATTAAGCAAGGGAGAAAGCAACCCCACACTAATAAAGCAACAGAAGCTGCCCTTGTTGGGCGGAAGGGGGAGCTGATTGCACAACACTGACGGGGTGAAGAATTTCTTTGACTTCAAGATTTACCAAACATCAAGTTTTCTCAACCAACCCTGGGTTTTTTTGATGGCCCTGGAAGGGTTTCTCGAATGGGTGAAAGTATATATATTAGAGATCAGTTCCCTGGATGAAATGTTCTTAGAAAGTGGATTCTATCTAGGACACTAGACCTCACTGAAGTCCCTTGTCTCTCCACATCCCACCATCCACAGGCTCTACACCCAAATCTTCAGGAGTTTCCCAACATCTGAGTGACCACGACAAGAGTCTTTCAAGGCAAGTGAGCAGCCAAGTCCTCTGCATAGTCATCTTCAGGGGTCTCTGATTCAAGTATTGACCCGGCTTGGTTGCCAAGATCAGGCTACTCATGGAAACCTCCCCTCCATTCAGAAGGAACTAGGAAGATAAAAATGTGCCATTTTCCAGTTCTTTTGCAAAGGGTGTTGTAGAGTTCTTTGCTGCTCATGTTTCCAATGTATTTGCATCTTTGGTACCACTTGCATTATTTATGCATGGTCCGCACACCATTTATAGGCACTTGCTAACAGAAAAAGGTTGAACAATGCATCCATTTTTACAGGAAAAATATTGAGTGTGAGGAAACAGAATACGGAGTGAAACCAGTTAAGAATTCCATTTGCACAGGCGACATTGAAACCAGGATTTTCGAGCTGAGATAGCAGGGATGGAAAAATTAAATATCACTCTTAGCTGCCACTGTGAGGAGAGGTACAAGAGATGTGCATTGCAAAATAATAATAGCATAGCAATAATAATAATCATTCCACATAATAATGTCCGGTACGTATGCGCCCAATGCACTCACTACTTGATTGGCCATCGAGGATGTCACTCATCCCCCCCCCCCAGATAACCAATCACATAGGGGATGCCTCACCCCCCAACCGCCTCCATTTCCTCCATCCACCCAAAGGAAGACCTGGCAGTCAGGGGAGCTGGCCTCATGGGGTGGCTGGGAGGGAGCTGAGAGGCCACTGCCTGTCCAGAGCAGTGGGGTGGGGGGAAGGAAGGCCCCAGAAAATTATTCCTCCCTGCCCCAACAGCCTTGCTACCACCTAGGTCAGGGAGGACAGAAGGCCATGTGGATGACTTCTCCTGGCTCAACTTGCCTCAGTGCTGCCTGGTTCAGGGGGGAAGAAAGGGGGGCACAGGAAGGTGTCTTGGTGGGGGGCACAGGAAGATCCCATGGACGTCTCCTCCCAGCCTGAGCAGCCCTGCTGTGGCCTCTCCCTAGAGCCCATTGTATAGCAGTATTAGTAATAAATTGATATCCAAATAAATTGTTATTCCTATGTGTCCAAGTTTCAGATACCAATTTGGTAATTATACCAGGTCCTTTCCCACCCCCCAACCCCCCCCCTGGATTCCAATATTATTCAGTTCTGTTATTCCTCATGGTTAATATTTTGGGAGAATTAGAAAGATGATTATTTGATCAAAACCTACCAAAATTGCAGCAGAGCTGCTGATGCTTGTCCTTTAAATATCTTCCAAATATCAAGTGGGTTGAACCAAGGGGTTCAATTATATGGGCCCCCGAACAAGGTGCCCCCAGCTATCTTCTATTGCTTGTTAGGGTGGGGTGGATTCCATGTTTTCTCCAAAGCAAAGAATAGCCCAAGGCACAAGAGGAAGCAAAACAACCTTAAGTGAAAAGCCTCTCAAAGCAGACAGAACCAACAAGTCCAAATAACCAGTGCAGAACCAGAGGACCCTGGCAGAACCACAGGACAGTGTTGCAAGCCAGACACAAAAAACTTACTACCCAAGAATCTAACCCAATGCCAAACTAAAGAATCATCCAAGCCAAAAGAAATGGGAACACCATTGTAAACTTAACAAATGATTATTTAAAAAATCAGAGAATTTGTGCCAATGTGCAACCCAAGAATCTCAGAAAACACTGAATCAAAGAATCCACTGCAAAACACAAGCCAACTTCCACAAAGAATACCGTATTGCAAGAGCAACAACAACTCTTCTTCTAAAGGAGAGACGCAAAGTGGAACCAACAGAGGAAGCCAATACCAAGCCTAGGAGGATGCAGAGACACAGAAAATAAACTAAACAAAGAGACAGTCCCGGGAGCCTTCAAACACTGGCTCTTGACATTCTTGGCTAATCCTGGATATTTCTGGCATTTTGGGGGACACATTTCTTGATATCCTCAAAAGTCCCAGATACAACCCACAGACTTAAATATTGATTCTATTAATTTGATTTCTATGCTGGTGCTCCTAGACTCTTGGCAGCTTACAACATAATTTAACAGTAAAAACAGTAAAAAACAAACAAACATAATATTTTAAAAAACCTCCCCAAAACCCCACCCCACCCCTTCCCTTGCCAAGCTACTAAACCACTGTTATATATATCCAGGAAGATGGAAAGCACAGGCCGCTAGACAACACAGGAGGAGAGGCCAGATCCTATCTACCCTGTCCTCAACCCATGTCCAGGTCAAAGAGTCGGGGGCCTCAGCTCTTCCGGAAGAGCATTCCACCTGGCAGGGGTCAGATCCTAAAAGGGCAAGACCAGGCAAACCTAACAAGGGCCAGGGATGTCCAACCTAATTGTTATTATAAATATATCTGGCAAATACTAATAAGGAATTTTTTTCATATATATACTCAAACTAGATATATCAGAATGCACATCCCTGTAGTGGTAGGAGAAGGCCATAGCGATTATTAGGGTTGGGCGCTTCGGCCACCTAAGTGGCCATTCTAGCCTGGAACAGTCTCTTCGGCTGCCTAAGTGCCCAACCCTAGAGATTACAGTGATTTATAGAGCTACCCTATATCCCTTCTAGGTTTTCCCTAACATTCTCCCACACCCACATTTTTCTGCCTGCGACCCTCCCACCAACTCTCACTTTTTCACACTGCTTCACAGGAGTCATGGTTCCTTTGACCATCCCTGATCCTGGGGGGGGGGGGGTTCATCTACTGAGCAGATGCTTGACTCAGATGGCAGCAAACAAATGGATCAGAGGATCAATTATGGCAGTGCATTTTTTCTGTGGCACCCGCCAGGGAGTTGGTTGGGCTACAGGGGGGTTATTTTTACCGCCTGGCTTTTATTTACGGTTCTTATTGTTTTGGGGGTTTATTATATAGCCCGCCATGAGCCGATGAGCTGAGAGTGGTGGGAAACAAATTGAATAAATAAATAAAATCACAGGTGATGGCAGCGGCTGACCCATCATAGTTACATCCTTGCTGGCCAAACCTTTCACAGCAAAGTTTAAGGCACTCATGTGCCTGTTTTACCACCTATCCGCTGCCCTAAGAGAGTCTAAAATTGAGGAATCTGGTATGTCAAGGCCTGGATACAGAAAAGATGCTGATCAGCAGAAAGAATCCATTTTTCCAGAGAGCGAAGGAGCTTCTCCAGTCGCTGAAACTCTTGGCGCCGTGCCTAAGCATAACTGGGTAAACTGCCTGGCTAGGAACTGGAGACAAGCCCTTCATCACAGGGACGTCAATAAATGGGAAACATGGGAGGAGAAGCATCCTTTTCCCGCTGCTGTGAAAATGTTTCCCAGCGCCCCTCTCTGTCTCCTGCAAAGGGCTGGAAACGTCAATGAGAGCAGTATCCTTCATATATATACGCGGAGCTTTTCATTTTGCTGGATCCCAGAAACATTTACAGTACACACACAAACACAAATATCTATAAACTAGCAGAAAAGCCCGTTGTGTATAAAAATACAATGAGCTCTAGGCTACAGCGGGGCCTTTGGGGCTAGGAGGAGGTATCCGGGGGCCTTCCTGCACCCCCTGGACAGGGACCACAGAGGAAGCAGCTTCCCAGCCTCCCTCCCAGCCACCCGGCTAGGACAGCTCCCCTGGCAGGTGGACGGAGGAGGTGGAGGTGATCAGGGGTGGGGTGGATGAGGTATCCCCTACATGATTGGTCCTCTGGGGGGGGGTGAGTGATGTCCCCGATGGCCAATCAGGTAGTGAGTGCATCAGGCACATATGTACCAGATTGTAATATGTGGAATGATGTCAAGGTCAGGAATGGAGATGACGCATTTCTTGGCATGTGCCTGAGATATTAAAACCTGCCCCGTCCCCATGAATCAAGGGGCAGCTTTGAAACCAGGCCCTTGTTGATTGTTGATTTGTGCTGAAGATTTCTGCAGACACCTGGCAAGAGGGGTTTGCCAAATTCCCCACGGCATTAAATGACACTGTCAGTGTTATTTTATTTTATTTTTTTTGAATTCCTTGCTCTCTTGGGCAGGGGCCGGAGGGGAAGTAGAAGCAGGAGATGACAGAGCTGGATAGAAAATGAAAGTCTTTATTGCATTCCTCCCTCCCCCGGTCACCTCAGCATCCGCCAATAGGCTGCTTAGTGCCTGTGATGGACAGCACTTAGAAAACGGTTACATTTCAAAAGATCAAAGGAAAACAAGTGTGTTTTGGGAACAAACCCTAAAGCAGCTCCACAGGGTCTGCAAAAGGAGCTCCTCCACCGGGTATTTGGTCGAGGTCAATCGAAGCTAAACAGCATATGCTGAGCCCCCAAACCTCCCCCCCTTGAACTCATTTTGTTCCATGTGAACCGCCCTGAGCCTTAGGGGAGGGTGGAATATAAACAAGCAAACACATAAACCCTAACCTCCGAAAGTAATTGGTCAGAGTCCTATGCGCAGTCCTGTGTGCAGTTCTGGAGGGCTCGCTTCCAAAAGGACGTGGACAAAATGGAGAAGGGTGCAGAGGAGAGCGATGAGGATGATCCGGGGTGGGCAACTGAGCTTCATTTATTAACAAAGAAAACCGTACTAATTAGCTAACTCAGTCTCTGAGGGGAACACCAGTTATTTTTGGAGGGCAAATTTACTTCAGAGTGGGGAAGCAAGGTAACCCTTGTAGGGCCCATTTGTGTCTACCTGCTCCCCAAAGCAAATAGCCAGTCCTAGCTTTCCTAGGTAGGGTGCCAATCTCCAGGTGAGGGCTGGAGTTCTCCTAGAATTAGAATTGATCTCTAGACTACAGTTCTTCTTTGTGGGAGGGGAATAGCATTTTTGGAAGGTAGACCCTGGTATTGCACCCATGCCAAGTTCCCTTCCCAAACTCCACTCACCCAAGGGTCTGCCCCAAAATTCCAGGAATTTCCCATCTTGGAGTATGCAACCTGCACTACAGGAGTCTGAGTTTCAGAAGAATCCAGGTCTGCAAAGGAACCCAGGTCTCATTTAGAATCATAGCGTCAGAAAGGGTCATACAGGCATCTAGTCTGACCCCTGCTCAATGCAGGATCAGCTTAAAGCATCCAGGATAAGGATCTGTCCAGCTGCTGCTTGAAGACTATGAGGGGGAGCTCACCCCCTCCTTAGGCAGGTAATTCCATTGTTTAACTACTCTGACTGTGAAAAAACAATTCCTGATATTTAGCCAATATAGGTCTCCATGTGGTTTAAACCCATTATTATGGGTGCTGGCAACAGGAACCTTTCCTTGCCCTCAACTAAGTGACAACCGTTCCATTGCTTAAAGAAAGCAATATTGTCCCCTCTCAACCTCCTCTACTCTAGGCTGAACATTCCTAAGTCCCCTAGCCTTTCCTCATGGTCCCCGGCCCCAGATCATTCTCATTGCTCTCCTCTGAACCCTCTCAATTTTGTCCACGTCCTTTTTGAAGTGAGGCCTCCAGAACTGCAGACAGGACTCCAGGTGGGGTCTGACCAATGCAGTGTAACACCATGACATCTTGTGATTCTGCTGTGATGCCTCTCTTGATACAGCCCAAGACTGCATTGGCCTTCTTTACTGCTGCATCACCCTGTCTGCTCAAATTTAGCATACAGTCCACGTACCCCAAGATCTCTTTCACACACACTGCTACCCAGAAGGGTCTCTCCCATCCGGGGGGGGGGGGGGAATGCTTCTCATTTTTGTGACCCAGATGGAGAGCTCTGCATTTCTTATTGAATCGCATCCCCCTACCTCCTTGTCCATATCACTGATAAAAATGTTGAAAACTGGTTACTCTCTGTCAGGTGAGCCTGCCTCACAGGGTTGTTTTTAGGACAGAGGTGGGGGAGAAAAACACCATCACACAATCTGTTCTGATCATCTTAATGGAGTGGGGCAGAGGGATAAAATTCTGATATGCAAGTCATCCTACCCAAGCCTCATTGAAATGAACAGTCTCCTTACACAATTCTGTTTTCAGAAAACAGCTAGAGTCCAGAAGCACCTGAGAGCCTAACAGGGGATGAACTGTCATGAGTCTTTGCTCACTTCTTCAGATGTCTCTTGAGCTTTTCTGTGGCTACAGACTGACTAACACGGCTTACTATCTTGTATTATATCTTTGTTTCCCTTCCCTGTACCATCTTTCTCCATTCATCTTGCTCCATCCCATGTTTTTCTCCTGGATGGAATGAGCAGTAGACAACTCTCTTTCCACTACACCAGGCGTAGTCAATCTGTGGTCCTCCAGATGTTCATGGACTAAAATTCCCAAATTCCCAAATTCTGGCAGGGGCTCATGGGAATTGTAGTCCATGGACATCTGGAGGACCACGGGTTGACTACCCCTGCTCTACACCCCTGTGAGGTTATGAGAGAGCAGCTGGGGCAAAGTCAGATCCTGAGGTTCATGATGGGGGATTCAAACTCTTCCCATTCCTGGGCTCTGCAGTCCAGTCATTCTCCCATCCAGACCCCACACAAGTGTCCCCAGAGGCTGAAATCCATCAGATCTTCTCATCCCCAGACCAAAACTCCCTCCCTTTCCATGTGGTCAGGTCTGTGTGCTCATCTTTCCTTCTACAGCCCTCGACTGAAACATTTTGTCCTTTACAGCATGAGCCCTGCCTTCCGGCTGTCTCTTGCCTTCCCCTCCCCTTCTTCATCCGAGCCTCCTTAGCGGAAACCCAGGTCTGTAGGTGGGAGCCAAATGGGCTGCTTTGATTAGGAAACATGAGGAGTGGAAAGCAGATAATAGCCTCGCCTTCCCACACCTGATCTCCCAACAAGGTGTCAGGGATGGGGGTCAACAGCTGAAATAAGTGTCTCACCACAGGAAGGAGGGATGGGAGGGAGAGAGAGAACCAGCATGGTCTTATCAAGCCCAGAAAAACAGGGGACAGAAATGGGAAAGGGGTGTTGAATGGTCTCTCTCACTCACGCGCTGTCCTGCAGAGAGAAGGGACCAGCCCAGCAGCTCCACCCGTAGGTCCTGCAAAAGGGACGGTGTGGGAATGTCTCAGCTCAAGAACTGCCACTCTGGGACAGACCGAAGACTATCAAGTGTCACGTTCTAGAGGGGAGGCGGTGATGGATCCTGCATAAAGGAGAGCCCAGGGTCAAACCCTGAGAGAGTTGCCCACGTCCAGAAAGGGAGAGATCCTGAAATGCCAATGGATTCCCAGATGACAGAGCCTTAGTGACTGAAGGGAACCTCGACAATCAGGGGCAGTAAACCTCTGAAACCCACCAGCGGCAGGAGGCAACATCAGGGGAAGGCCGCTAAGCCCTGTTTGCTGGCCCTGCCAGGGAACTGCTTGGCCTCTGTATAAAACAGGATTCTGGCCTAGATGGGCTACCGGTCTGATCCAGCTGGACTCTTTTTTTTTTTATTGGCACCTGTAGATTTCATGCACATACACACCCAGCAGGAATCCTTCTGTGACATCTTTGCTCCATCTAGATCCTTTGCAAGGCCCGGTCATCATGCTCAATGGGTTGCTTTGGGCCAGTCATGATCTGTTGCCTCTGTTCAAATGGTTGCTCATAAAATGAAAGAAACCCAACGTGCATGACCTGCTTTTTTGAGAAAGGCACACAACAAACAGAATGTATAAAGTAGCATCCATTACTTAATAATGTAACAGAAGCCCTGCTTGATCCAGCTGGACTCTTCTTATGATGCTAGGACACTTATGCACAGATTATCTGCCCTGGCTTGAGGCTATTAGGAGGCAGGATTTTGTTTTGTTTTCCCACAATGCTTTTATGCACCTCCTGGGTTTCCCCCTCTCTTTTCTGTGATTTCCCCCAAACTGGTATTGCCCTGTGTGTACGGGAAAGTCTGGCTCTTGCTGGTCCTGCCCACATCAGGGGCATGTGCCCCCTTGTCCAGCTCCTCTTTCCTGACCCTTCCAGAGGGAGGGGGTCTTTCCCTGTTTTTAAAAGAATCAACCATTCAAAAATTGCAGCGTTCAGAAATCATTGGGGAACCAGTTTAATCTTCCAGGGCATCCTCTTACTGATCTTAAAGTCAATATTCTCCTTCAGAAGAACTTCACAGAGAGGCCGCAAAGGGAAATTGCTTCATTAACATTCATAAAGAAGTTTTACACTCTCACACAGGCTGTTATTCATAGGGGCCTGAGATTCCTAACTTAATTTATTTTATTTAATTATTTTTATAAGCGCAGAAGCTACGCCGCAGGCCCGGTTTAAGGAATCGCGAGGCCCGTAGCACCAGAGCCGGTCGAAGGAGTCGCGGGACCCTAGCAGAGCACAGCTGGCGCCTCCCAGGGCTAGTTGGGACTTTGGGAGCAACTGACAGCTTCACTTTGCTGAAAACCTTTTTTGAACCTTGGTGGGACACACAAGGGCTATGCCCCAGTCTTTAAGGGGACCTTCACACTTATCAGGCTTGTGGCCCGCATGCATGCTCAAAGAGCAATGCACATGGTCAGTTATTATCAGAGCATGCGTATTGCCCTTTTTTCGCTTTTACAGTCCACAAGCCATATAAGTATGAAGACCCCCTAACAATATGAAGGCTCCCAAACAACACAGCACTGCAAGGTCCCTGGAACCACAGGGCCCATAGCATGTTCTGCTAGGACATGCTAAGGAGGTGGTGAGCTCCCCCTCACTGGCAGTCTTCAAGCAAAGGTTGGATACACACTTTTCTTGGATGCTTTAGGATGCTTAGGGCTGATCCTGCATTGAGCAGGGGGTTGGACTAGATGGCTTGTATGGCCCCTTCCAACTCTATGATTCTATCATTCTATCATTCTAGGATAAACCACTTCTACGAAGCAGGATAGGCCATGATTAGTACTTGGATGAGAGACCAGGGTAGTTATACAGAGTCAAGTAGCATGAAACCACCTTTGTTTGTCTCTTACCTTAAAAGCCCCATGAGGAATCCCCTGTAAGTCAGTGGGTGCAATGGCTGAATCTTAAATGATTATCTCTCGAGGCAAACCTCATAAGCAAGGTCAAATTTACAAATTGTTATAGAAATATGAGACCGAGACAAAACAGATCAAAAACTGTATGGTTAACTGGATGCAAAATATAAATTGGAATGCAATGTTAAATGAATGGGGACAACTATGAGGCAAAAACATTAAACTTGCAAAGTGTCAAACACTGCAAGAAAATTGGTGTAAAATGTTTTAGATGGTACTTAACTCCAAAAGGAAATCAGTAGGATTTCTAACCTTGATTAGAAAAAATGCTGAATTGTAAATCCCCTGTGTTTTCCAATTATATGTCGTTAAGCATGCTTCCAGAAAGTATACCAGCAAATGCCGAATAATTTTTCTTTCATGCTACAACTGCAGCAAGACTATTAATTGCTCAGTGCTGGAAATCACAGAACTTACCTAATACAACTGTCCAACTGGACTAAATTGGAAAACTATGAAAAATGGCCAAACTTACAAACTTGGTAAATAGAATGTCTGCTGAAGAATTTCAGGACCATTGGTGTTTCTATACAGACTATATGAATTAGCCTGATTATTTGTATTAAATAAGAGAATATTGGAGATTGTGCATGGGCAAAGTTTTCTAATACGTTTGTCCCATTCTTTTTGCTCTTTCTTCTATAATTAGAATAAATAAACATTCAAAAAAGGCAGGCGATAGTACAAAATGCCTGATTAATACAAGTGAGCATTGCAGAAGTCATGACTGGAATGTAATGGTGGATGGATATGAACTGTTCAGAAAAAGAATAGATCGAAGAGGTGGAGGAGTGGCACTGTATGTGAGGAAAGGACTTACCTGTCAGGAAATTCTAGTGAAGGAGAGCATATCTACAGTGGAAAGCATCTGGGTGAAAATAAGCGAGGGGAAAACAAACAGTGTGGTGGTTGGTGTCTGCTACCGACCGCCTGACCAACGAGAGGATGTGGATGCTGCACTTTGTGAGCAGCTTGAGAAAATATCCAAGCGTCAAGACCTTGTCATCATGGGTGACTTCAATTTCCCAGATGTGTGCTGGGAAACAAACTCTGCGAAGCGTCCTCAGTCATGCAACTTTCTGACCTGCCTGGCTGACAATTTCATTTATCAAATGGTAGATGAACCCACAAGAGGTTCAGCCATACTGGACTTAATACTGACCAACAGGCAAGAGTTGGTGGATGAGGTGAAGGAGGTGGGGACCCTAGGGGGAAGTGACCATGTCCTCATAGAATTCCTTTTGAGATGGGGAGCCAAGGAAGCTTGTAGCCAGATGCGGATGTTGGATTTTCGTAGGGCAAACTTTAATAAACTCAGAGACATGATGAGTGTCATACCATGGACAAGAATGCTGGAAGGGAAGGGAGCATGTGAAGGGTGGGCGCTACTCAAACAAGAGCTATTGCATGCTCAATCAATATCCCAGAAAGACAAAAACACTGCAGGAGCTCTAAGAAGCCTATTTGGATGAACAGAGAACTTCAAGAGGAACTAAGAAAGAAAAGGAAAATGTTCAGGAAATGGAGGAAAGGACAGAGCTCTAAAGAAGAGTACCTACAGGTTACTAGGCACTGTAGATCAATCATCAGAAAGGCCAAAGCTGAGAGTGAGCTAAGATTGGCCAGGGAAGCCCATTGTAACAATAAAAGATTTTTCAGTTATGTGAGGAGCAAACATAAAGTAAAGGTGGCAATAGGCCCACTGTTGGGTGCGGATGGACAAACTCTAACGGAGGATGCAGAAAAAGCAGAAAGGCATAGTGCCTATTTTACATCTGTTTTTTCCCACAGGTCAAAGTGTTTAGGCACATCTAGAGATGGCCGTAGCCAAAGGATAGTGTCTGAGTGGCAGGTTAACATGGATAGAGAGGTTGCTGAGAGGCATTTAGCTGCACTGGATGAGTTCAAATCCCCTGGTCCAGATGACATGCACCCGAGAGTGCTCAAAGAACTTTCCAGAGAAATTACACAGCCTTTGTCCATCATCTTCGGAACCTCTTTAAGGACTGGAGATGTCCCGGAGGACTGGAAGAGAGCAAACGTTATTCCGATCTTCAAAAAAGGGAGGAAGGATGACCCGGGAAAATACAGACCAGTGAGTCTGACCTCTGTTGTGGGGAAGATAATGGAGCAGATATTAAAGGGAGTGATCTGCAAACATCTGGAGGACAATTTGGTGATCCAAGGAAGTCAGCATGGATTTGTCTCCAACAGGTCCTGCCAGACCAACCTGGTTTCCTTTTTTGACCAAGTAACAGGTGTGCTGGTCGGGGAAATTCGGTTGATGTCGTTTACTTGGATTTTAGTAAAGCTTTTGACAAGGTTCCCCATGATGTTCTGATGGATAAGTTGAAGGACTGCAATCTGGATTTTCAGATAGTTAAGTGGATAGGGAATTGGCTAGAGAACCACACTCAAAGAGTTGTTGTCAATGGTGTTTCATCAGACTGGAGAGAGGTGAGTAGCGGGGTGCCTCAGGGCTCGGTGCTCGGCCCGGTACTTTTTAACATATTTATTAATGATCTAGATGAGGGGGTGGAGGGACTACTCATCAAGTTTGCAGATGACACCAAATTGGGAGGACTGGCAAATACTCCGGAAGATAGAGACAGAGTTCAACGAGATCTGAACACAATGGAAAAATGGGCAAATGAGAACAAGATGCAATTTAATAAAGATAAATGTAAAGTTCTGCATCTGGGTCAGAAAAATGAAAAGCATACCTACTGGATGGGGGATACACTTCTAGGTAACACTGTGTGTGAACGAGACCTTGGGGTACTTGTGGATTGTAAACTAAACATGAGCAGGCAGTGTGATGCAGCGGTAAAAAAGGCAAATGCCATTTTGGGCTGTATCAACAGGGGCATCACATCAAAATCACAAGATGTCATAGTCCCATTGTATACTGCACTGGTCAGACCACACCTGGAGTACTGTGTGCAGTTCTGGAGGCCTCACTTCAAGAAGGACGTAGATAAAATTGAAAGGGTACAGAGGAGAGCGACGAAGATGATCTGGGGCCAAGGGACCAAGCCCTATAAAGATAGGTTGAGGGACTTGGGAATGTTCAGCCTGGAGAAAAGGAGGTTGAGAGGGGACATGATAGCCCTCTTTAAGTATTTGAAAGGTTGTCACTTGGAGGAGGGCAGGATGCTGTTTCTGTTGGCTGCAGAGGAGAGGACATGCAGTAATGGGTTTAAACTTCAAATACAACGATATAGGCTAGATATCAGGAAAACATTTTTCACAGTCAGAGTAGTTCAGCAGCGGAATAGGCTGCCTAAGGAGGTGGGGAGCTCCCCCTCACTGGCAGTCTTCAAGCAAAGGTTGGATACACACTTTTCTTGGATGCTTTAGGATGCTTAGGGCTGATCCTGCGTTGAGCAGGGGGTTGGACTAGATGGCCTGTATGGCCCCTTCCAACTCTATGATTCTATGAAGTCAGATCAAGGTAAGAAGTCTTCTGTGTACAGTTCAGTTTGACTCAATTCAGGAATTCTCTCTATCCCCGCAAAAAAAAACCTTGGGTCCCATATGTTCTTCCTGGTCTCTTGAATCGAGGGGAGCACAATCCTCATTCTATCACTTAGTGACCTACACAATATGAGACTCAGAAGCAGGTTCTTCTCTACAGTGGCACCTATTGGACAGACACTCATTTCAAGGAAGATCCATATGGATCCAACTGGAAGATCCAACTGGACCGAGGCGGGTCAGCGCTGCTGATACTATTAGACCTGTCGGCAGCGTTTGACACAGTCGATCATGAGCTCCTAGCTCACTGCCTTGCCGACGCTGGGATACGGGGGACAGCCCTAAAATGTCTGATCTCCTTCCTCCAGGGTCGCGGACAGAGGGTAGCAATAGGAGAGAGAGTTTCTAGCCGTCACCAGCTCACATGTGGAGTCCCACAAGGAGCAGTGCTCTCTCCTATCCTATTTAATATCTGCATACGCCCTCTTGCTCAGCTGGTGCGGAGGTTGGGCTGGGTTGCCACCAATACGCAGATGACACCCAGCTCTTCCTCCTGATGGATGACTGCCCTGACTCCCCCCCAGAATCTTTAGCCAGATGCCTGGAAGCAGTGACAAAATGGATCAAGCAGAGTCGTCTGAAGCTCAATCCTGCAAAGACAGAGGTCCTGTGTTTGGGTAGGAAGGGACCATGGGAGGAAGCGCGCCTGCCCATCCTGGATGGTGTGCAGCTCCTAGCGACTCACTCCGCCAGGAACCTGGGCATGATCCTGGATGCTTCCCTTACAATGGAAGCCCAGGTCACGAAGGTTGGCTGGCATTCTACCACCTCCGCCAAGCCAAACTACTAGCGCCCTACCTGGAACCAGAGCACCTAGCCACAGTGATCCATGCGATGGTCACCTCCAGACTGGACTTCTGCAACTCGCTCTATGCAGGCCTACCCTTATCCTTGATCTGGAAACTACAACTGGTGCAGAATGCCGCGGCCAGGATTCTCACTAAGACATCATGGAGATCACATATCTGGCCGGTACTTCAAGAACTTGGTTGGCTCCCAGTTGAATTCCGGATTAAGCTTAAGCTTTTGGTAATCACCTTTAAGGCCATACATGGATTGGGCCCAGTGTATCTGAGAGACCGCCTCCCTGCCTATACCCCCAGAAGAGCTCTACGCTCCGCCACCTCCAACTGGCTACGGATCCCTGGCCCTAAAGAGGCACGTCTGGCCTCAACAAGGGCCAGAGCCTTCTCGGTCCTGGCCCCCACCTGGTGGAATGAGCTCCCCGAAGAGATCAGGGCCCTGCCGGAACTTCCACAGTTCCGCAGGGCCTGCAAAAAGGAGCTCTTCCACCAGGCATTTGGTGGGGCCGACTGAGCCACAACACCTACAGGTGCCCCCCAGACTGAGGGAACGAACCAACTGAGGGATTGTCAAGTTATTGTTGAAGTGCTGTTCTAATTGTTCCAGTTGATATTTTGTTGTTATTGTTATATTGATTTTGATATTGATTTTGATAGTGTTCTATGTGAATGTTGAAAAATGTTTTATGTAAACTGCCCAGAGCCGTAGGGAAGGGCGGTATAAAATATATATATATATATATATAAATAAATAAATAAATAAACAAATAAATAAATAAAATCTGACCAATCAGTTTTTTTTTAATAAAAAGAACTTCCTTTCCCTGAAGCATTATCTGTTGGCTTTTATATACTGCTGAAGGAGGTAAATAGATCTGAAGAGATATATAGAATAGATATAGATCCTGGCCGCTGTGATTTCCAGCTGCACTTATGATGTGGTTCTAAGCCCTTTCAACATTTTATTGCCTCACCTATTAAAATGTTTTCTCTTTCTATCTCTAGATCAACCACATCCTTATTTTTGATCTAGGTTTATGGATAGTTGTGTTTTTAGGTTGTGCATTGCTCCGGGTCTTTTGCATTGGAAAAGAAGCTGAAAACACCCAAGTGCCCATTAAGGAGGTGTCCATGGACCATCCGTAACATATGCGCTTCCCTTCCCATGCTTCCGGCACAGCCTGGGTGGTTGTCTTAGATCCTCTTGATCCCCACTAGCCACCGGGTAAAGAGAAAGCTGGCATGATTGATCGCAGGAGTCCCTTGACATATTGTGTCATTTATCACACGACAGCCTCCGTCCTGCGAAGGGGGCCTTCCCCATATGTCAACGTCGGCTCCTGCACCACCCCAATGCATCAAAGAGAAATGTTTGAATATGAAGCGCAGCAATTCCTGGGGGTTGTCTCTGCACAGATCCCTACATACATCAAGTCGGTTCCTTTGTTTGTCTTTGGTGTTTATTTATTTAATATCCACAGTGAGAGAGAAAACAAGAGCTCTTGTACAGGCCTTAAATAAAGTCATCAAGTGGAGATGGGAGATGGATGGAATCAGCTAAAGGTCGCCGGAGTCTTGTGAGAGGCTGAGAGACAAAAAAAAACTAAAAAAAAATTTGCTCACACAATGCGGCAAATACCCACAATTTTCGACTTGCAGGGGTGGGGGGAGGCTGTCAGGGAGAAGCCTAGGAAACAGGCCAAGGTATGTAGATCGGGGATTCCAAACTAGGGGGATGTGGACCCTTAGGGGTCCATGGGGGCTCTGAAAGGGGTCCGCAGGAGCTCTCAAGTAGTGTGGTAAGAGGGAAGGTTTGGGCTGCCTTCTCAGCTCCTACTCTTCTTTCTGGCCTAAATAAGGCAGAGCCAACACAGCTGGCATCACTTCCAGGGCTCCTCAAAGTCTGAACATTATTTCAGGGGCTCCCCCATGGTCAAAAGGTTGAAAATGGCTGCTGTAGATGAATAAGCTGCCAGACAGACAGTCTAGAGCAGTGGCTAGAGAGTGTGGGGTTTGGAAATGATAGACCTAATCCTAATCACTCTCAGGCTAACATACCACACAGGTAGGATCAAATGGGGACAGAGAGAACCATATGAACCATTTGTGGTACTCATTATAGGGGAGAATTACTAAACATAATAAAATTCAAGTTCTGTGCAGACAACTCCCTCTCAACCTGATTGGCCCTCCTTTGGGGTGTGGCACCAATAGGGAGAGAGCACTCTCCCAATGAGGGCCAATCATGGGACTTCTCTGTCTTTCTTTTCCTCCTCCTGTTGCTTGTTGGGTTGCTGACCTCTCTGAAAGGACCTGTTGCTGGTAAACTGCCCCACCCTCAGCCTCTTCCCACCCTCCATCTCCCCCAGGCAAGGGACGGAGGCCAGCTGCTTCCTTTGCCTCCTGTGTTGGTTTCAGCTTTCAGCTCTCTGCTGGAAGGAAGCACAAATGAGCTGACAGGAAGTCACAGAGAATCAGTATTTCAAAAACAGCATGCCAAGGGACAGACAGAATGCAATGAATGTCTTAACTCAGTCCAGGGTGTTACGGTTTTGCTCAAGCAGTCCAACGACATCAACATAAGGAGCAAGTCCACAATCCAGACCTCCCAGCTTCAAGTTAATATATGCTGTCAGCAGCCTCTCAGTCCTCATTCTATGATGACTCACAGACTTCTGCAGTCAGCAACTGTCTTGCTAACATGGTGTGGTGCCTTTTAGACTGGAGCTCTCTTACAGCACATAGCTGGCATTGTTTAATTGGCTCAGGTGAGCCAAATGGATTGACAAGGCTGGAAGCTGCAGCTGAAGGCTGGGTAAAGGAATGAAGAGCTCCTACAACAACCTTGGAATCTAAGCCCTGGTTTGTCCGCAGCTCCATTCCCTCCTGCTGGTCAGAGCTCTCTGCCTGTTGAATATCTGTCTGGGCTAAGCAGTCATTCAGCTGAGGTTCTAGTGAATCTGGGAGCTCCTGGCAAGGCTTTTCCTCTGAGGAGTCCTCCACATGGCCCTGCAGAGTACAGTTTGCTTCCCCCCACCCTCCTTCTCATAGGAGCTGGGGAATCCAGCAGCCTTCCCCATCCAGCCTGTCCCTTGGGAGATGTGGAGGGATGAAAAGGAGTCAACCCCCCCCCCGACACACATCCTTGTCTGTCCACCCTCTCCTTTGAGAGATGTGAGGGGCGGGAAGGTAGCAGCCCACACCTCCACAGCATGCCCAGTCTGGGGTTGGATGGTTAGGTGGGGACAATGGTGACCTGTGTAGACACTGTTGTATGGGGGTGGGAGCTGGAGGGCCAGTGCCCCTCCAAAGCAGCTGCCTTCTCTAGAACTGATGTCTTCCTCCTTACCCTTCTTTCTTTCTCTCTTACTTTCTCTGTGTCTCTCTCTTTCATCCTGTCTTTCTCTCATCTTCCTGAAGGTTTCCAAGCCTCCACCTAGAAGTTGGCACCCCAACTGGCTGCATATGGCAAAGTAGTCATGAGTCAAACTCAGCTCTTGAGGTTACAATCTCCTCTTCTTTAACCACTTCACCACACTGGATCTCAAGATCAAGCGGTGGGGAGGAGGGCCAGAACCCAGGAAGGTCACCATGCAGGTGTATGACCTAGCACCCATTGTATTATTGGATGCAACAGGCTTTACCTTTAGTAGGGCATAAATACCTCAATTAAATAAACTCACCATGTCAAACTCAATGATCTACATATGAAGCTACCCAGCACCAATCTGACCACTGCATCATCAAGCTCCGTGGCATCTACGCTGATTGACTGCAGCCCCTCCAAGACTTTCCCAATGAGAAATGGTACAGATGGAGGAACAAAGGCCATAGCGAAGCAGTAGAAAAGGGGGGCAATTCCAAGGAAGGGGACAAGTCCAAGACAAGGGGGGGGGGAGAATCAAAGAGCTGTAAGGGGACATACAGGCTATCTATCTAGTCCAACCCCCTGCTCAATGCAGGATGAGCCTCAAGCATCCAGGATAAGAATCTGTCCAGCCGCTGCTTGAAGACTGCCAGTGAGGGGGAGCTCCCCACCTCCTGAGGCAGCCCCCTCCACTGCTGAACTACTCTGACTGTGAATCCCCCCACCCCATATCTAGCTAATACCATTGTACACATAGTTTAAAGCCATTACTGTGGGTCCTCTCCTCTGCTGCCAACAGGAACCTTTCCCTGCCCTCCTCTAAGTCACAACCTTTCTGATACTTCAAGAGAGCCATCACGTCCCCTCTCCACCTCCTCTTCTCCAGACTGAACATTCCCAGTGCCCTGGATCATTGTCGTTCTGGAAGCCAAGGTTAGTCTCATGGCTAACACAGGAGAGGGGCACAATTTGGATGGCAGTGATGAACAGAAACAACATGGCCCAGGAACACCTAGAGCTGCCTTCTGCTGAGCTAGACTACAAGATCAATCTTGTTCTCTTTTGTCCTGACCATAGCAGCTCTTCAGGGCCTGAAGCATCTCCTAAACCTGATCCATTTAGAGCGGCGGCGGGGTTGGGTCGAGGCATCGGCCGTGGCGCTAGAATCCCGGCTCCGGCGGATTGGGGCCAGGGACGCCTGCCTCCTCACCTCCGGGGCGTGGAGATGCGGAGCACCTACAAATTCAAGGCTAAATTTTCGGGGGACCCCGCAACTTTCCCGTCGTTTTTGGTGCACCTCCAAGCCTACATGATGGACATGGGGTTCACTTTTCACGATGATGCCGAGCGCGTGCGTTTTGTAGGAGAGGCTCTGGAGGGGAAGGCAGCAAAGTGGTTCATGGACCTGTACCGTTACAACCCACGAGCCATCCGCAATTACAACCATTTTTTGCGATCTATGCGCCAGATGTACGTGGAACCGTTTGAAAGAGAGACGGCAGAGAAGAAGCTCAAGGCCCTGAAGCAAGGGAAACTGTCGGTGGCCGAGTATGCCAGAGAATTCAAAGAACTCTCCTCCTCGGTACCGGACTGGACCGAGCCCCAACGTGTGCTAGCGTTCGTGGGGGGTCTCTCCGGGGACTTGTCCAGCAAGTGCCTCCTGTTAGACGACCCCCTCACTGTGGCCGGATGGGTCCAACTGGCTGGAGAGATGGAGAATCATCTGGAAAGGGCAGCGGTGTTCCAAGGCCTTGCGGGAAAGGCAGGAGCAAAGGCCTCGACACCTGTGAAAACCAAGCCGAAAGCGAAGTTGGAGCCGACCGAACGCACCCGGCGCATGGAGAAGGGGCTGTGCTTGGGTTGTGGCCAGGCTGGTCACTTCCTCGCGCAGTGCCCTTCGAAGACGGTGACCGGTGCAAAAGCAACGGGCGGTACTCCGGCGAAGGCTCTACCCGCCAAGAAAACCGTCCCGAAGAAAAGTGCCAAGTCTCTGCTGGTGCCGGCTGGCGCGACAGCGGCTGTGGAAGACTCGGAGGAGGGCAGTGGCCAAGATGGCGAAGATCAAGCAGATGAGCAGTCGGGAAACGAAGACGGTCTGCTGTAAAGGCCGCCGACAGGGGCAAACGCGTGGTGAGTGATTCCCCCTTGATACTCTTACCCGCTACCCTCTCCAATCCCAAGTCCGGGAAGAAGGTGGGGGTCCGGTGCATCGTGGACTCAGGGTGCACCCAGACTCTAGTAAACCCAGCACTGGCCGAGACTCTGGGGGTGGGCAGGGTGCCTTTGGGGGAGCCCCTACCGATCACCCAACTGGATGGGAAATGCGCTCTTGGGGGGGAGGCCACCGCAAAGACATGTCCGATGGACTTGGACGTAAAAAAACATTGGGAGCAGATCCAACCCCTGGTAGCACCCCACTCGGCATTCCCATGTGTTCTGGGGCTGGATTGGCTGAGAGAGCATGATCCCACGGTAAAATGGAAAGAGGGAACCGTGAAGTTTACCTCTCCCGGTTGCAAGCAACACGTTCGGTCCCAACCCCGCCTAAGCGATCGGGCCGTGGCCGCGGTGGGATCAATAGGGGAGGGGCCTCTCCCACCGGAGTACCGGGACTTTGCAGACGTGTTTGCGGAGACTGAGTGCAACCAACTTCCCCCTCACCGCAAAACTGACTGTGCCATCGAGTTAAAGAAAGGGGAGCCCCTCCCAAAAGCCAAACTTTACTCAATGAGCCCGAGGGAGATGGCTGAACTCAGGGAGTTTTTGGATAAAAACCTTGCCAGAGGGTTCATCAGACCCGCCACATCACCCCTGGCGGCCCCGGTTCTTTTCGTGAAAAAGAAAGATGGGTCGTTGCGTCTCTGCACGGACTACCGGGGTTTGAATGCTGTTTCCACGTGTAACGCCTACCCGTTGCCTTTGATAAAAGACCTGCTTGGTCACTTGGGGAAGGCACGGATTTTTACAAAACTGGACTTGAGAGAAGCCTACTACCGGGTCCGGATCAAAAAGGGGCATGAATATTTAACTGCTTTTAACACACCCTTGGGCCAGTTTGAATACACCGTCATGCCGTTCGGCCTCGCCGGCGCTCCGGGCGTGTTCATGAATATGATAAACGAAATTATGCATGATCTATTGTACCAGGGGGTGTTGGTGTACATTGATGATATTCTGGTGTACTCTGAGGATGTGAGGAGGCATGCTGATTTGGTCCGCGAGGTGCTCCGCCGCCTGCGGAAGCACCAGTTGTTTGCCAAACTGTCAAAATGTGAATTTCACCAAGATGCGGTGGAGTTTCTGGGCTTCCGGGTCTCCCAAGCAGGGATTGAGATGGACCCAGGCAAAGTGCGGGATTTATTGGCTTGGGAACCTCCCCGCACGCGGAGGCAGTTGCAAAGTTTCTTAGGATTTGCAAACTTTTACAGGACGTTCATCCCCAGTTTCGCCAAGGTGGTACTGCCTCTCACTGACTTGCTAAAGACAAAACAGGGGGGAAAGTCGGCAAGCCGACCGGGCGCCTCGCTCCAGTGGACCCCCCAGTGTCAGGACGCTTTTGAGAGGCTGAAAATGTTGTTTACCTCTGAACCGGTGCTGGCCCATGCCGACCCCGCTAAGCAATTCACCGTGCAAGTAGATTCCTCGGATGTAGCAATGGGGGCTGTGATCCTACAAGAGGGGGAGGATGGAAAATTGCACCCGCTGGCCTATTTGTCTAAAAAATTTTCCGGGGCCGAAAGAAACTGGGCGATCTGGGAAAAAGAGGCGGCTGCGGTAAAATTGGCCTTATCCACCTGGAGACATTGGTTGGAAGGGTCCACAGTCCCCTTTGTAGTGTGGACGGACCATAAAAATCTCCAGGCGCTCAAGCAGCCCCGCTCGCTCTCAGCGAAGCAGATGAGGTGGGCGGAGTTTTTCTCTAGGTTCAACTTCTCCCTTAAGCATCTGCCGGGCAAAATGAACTTTTTGGCGGACGCTCTTTCGCGCTTGCCCCAGTACAACAGCAAGCGTGACCCATTGGTGGATACAGTTTTTACCCCCGCCCAACTGGGGATGGCCGCAGTGACGCGCAGCCAAACCAAGCAAGGAACGTCAATCCCTGGGGGTTGGGTTCAGAAGGAGGTGGCACAGGACTCTGAATTCCATTCCCTCCGCCCGGACCTGACTGAAAAGGGGGGGTTGTTTTTCAAAGGTGAGCGCCTCTATGTCCCGGAGGCGGCGCGCGGGGACGTTTTGAAACTCTGCCACGATGCAAAAACCGCTGGGCATTTTGGGTTCGTGAAAACTCTACACCTGATTAGGAGACATTACAGGTGGCCAACTTTGCGTAGGGATGTAGAGAAGTACGTGCAAGGGTGCCCCACTTGCATCGTCTCCAAACCTGCGGGTGGGAAGAAAAAGGGATTGTTGCAGCCCCAGCCCACTCCCTCCCGTCCGTGGACTGATGTCACCATGGATTTCATCACGGACTTACCTCCCAGCCAGGGGAAAACTGTCATCTGGGTAGTAGTGGATGCATTTTCCAAGCAAGCCCATTTTATCCCTTGCGCTGGCCTGCCTTCAGCGGCCAAATTGGCCTCGTTGTTTGTGACCCACATAATACGCCTACATGGGATCCCGGGGCGCCTGCTGACGGATCGGGGCCCCCAGTTCGTTGCCAAGTTCTGGCGGGAGCTCTTGAGACTGTTGGGGGTGGAGCAAGCCTTAACATCGGGCTATCACCCGGAATCGAATGGCCAAACCGAAAGGGTGAATCAAATCCTTGAACAATACTTGCGCTGCTTCATTAACCACCAGCAAGATGATTGGGTTGCTCTGTTGCCACTGGCTGAGTTTGCTTATAATAATGGGGCCCATGCCTCCACGGGTGTGTCCCCATTTAAGGTGGTGTATGGTACTGATTTGGTGGCGGCCCCCACCTGGGAGCTGAATTCAACCGAAGCCCCCGAAGTCACCAAATGGGCAGAGACTATTAGCGCTGGGTGGCCAGTAATTGTTGCAAGCCTCAAAGATGCGAAACAGGCTTACAAAACCCAGGCAGACAAGAAACGGGCACCCGCGCCCGCGTGGAAAGTGGGAGACTTAGCTTATTTGTCTACAAAGAACTTGCGTTGCCAACAAAAGTCTAAGAAACTTGGTCCCAAATATGTGGGGCCCTTCCCGGTGGTCAAACTTATCAACGCTGTGACTGTGGAACTATCCTTGCCAAAAACTTACAGGAATGTGCATCCGGTTTTTCATTCCAGCTTGCTGCAGAGAGCCCCTGCCCCTGATGTGTGGCACCCCCCTCCAGCTACACCGGTGCCAATTTACATCGACAAAGACACCCACTACGAGGTCAACCAGATTTTGGACTCTCGTGTGCACAAGGGTCATCTTCAATATTTGGTTGATTGGAAGGATTTCCCCTCAGGAGACAAGGAGTGGGTTGAGGCTGAAAATGTGAAAGCGCCTCGCCTTCTCCGGGCTTTCCACTGAGCTTTTCCTGACTGTCCTCGCCCTGTCGACGCGGGTTAGGAGGAGGAGGGGTTTGTTTTAGTGCGGAGGGATGTCAGGATTGTAGAATCTCTGTCATAAATTAGCCTGAGTTCCTCCATGTCAGTTATATTGCTTTATATTGCCTGGCGCCTGCTTGCCCCAGCTCTTGTAGTTTTTCTAGCTATAAAAATGAGTAGTGTTGTTATGCTAACCTTATCTTGTTGTGGGCTCTCGGGGTTGTTGTCACCTCCTCAAGGTTGTGAGAATGAAATCCTGTTTATGTAACACATATGTCTTTTCTCTAAATGCCCCCTCCCTTGGGAACTGTCAAGCTTTGGGCGGGAGAAATGTATTGATAAGCTGAGGCAAATCTGGACTTTGCCAGATTTGACTTTGCAGTCCTTTACGTATAGTACTATTTCCAATAAAGCTTTCTTTAATTAAGAAGCCTGTTGTGAGTTTCCTGTACGTTTGACATTAACCAGGAGGGCCAGGGACTAGGTCCTGGGGCCCTGTGCCCATGAAGAAGATGCTCCACCATTGAGCCATCACTCCTGTAACAGCAGAGGATTACAAAAGTTATCACTGTCATCTCATCAGAGAGTTCAAGGGTTTTCCACAAAACTGGCTGAAGTCCAAAACTATAAGAGCTTCCACGGGGGAAAAAAGCAGTATTGTTTATGCTTTTATGTCTCTCTTGGCTGAAGTATGATCATAACAAATAACAACAGATACATAAAGATTTTTTAAAGAGATGGAAATGATTTCCCAAGTATAACCAAGTTATACCCTTATAAACCAAGTGTTTCAGTTGTTGTACATAACAACAGGAGCCTGCCAAGAGAAAACATATTGAAATCCCACCATTCTCATGAAGCAGCTTCTTAAGGGACCCCTCTTCCAACCCTAGGTTGGAAGTCAGCAAGAAATAAAATGTCATCCACTTGGCCAAGATCCGGCCCCACCGTCTGCTTTTTACCATGCAGCTACAACACGGCTTAAATGAAAAGTGTTTCATAAATACATAATGGGAACTGCAAGGGAATTGTGGGCAATTTACACTTGGAAAATTAGTCCATAAAGATTTATCAGGCAGGGTCTTAATGCTTAATAGGAGGAAGGCGGCGTAACACATAAAACCATAGAAGCATAGAGTCGGAAGGGATCTCCAGGCTCATCTAGTCCAACCTCCTGCACTATGCAGGACACTCACAATTACCTGCCCACTCACAGTGACCCCAATTTCATGCCCAAGTGATCCCTCCACCAAAAATCTCCACAATCCAGCCTGGTCTGGAGGAAATTCTTCCAGGTAGGTGTCCAGATCACGGGAGGTGATGATACCGCTTTTACTCTGCTCTGGTTCGGCCTCACTTGGAGTCCTGTGTTCAGCTTTGGTCACCACAGTTGAAGAGGGATGTTGACAAACTGGAGCGCATTCAGAGGAGGGCAACAAAGATGGTGAGGGGTTTGGAGACCAAGACGTATGAAGAAAGGTTGGGGGAGCTTGGTCTGTTTAGCCCGGAGAGGAGACGACTGAGAGGGGATCTGATAACGATCAAGTATTTAAAAGACTGCCATGTAAAGGATGGAGCAAAGTTGTTCTCTCTTGCCCCAGAGGGACAGACCAGAACCAATGGGAATAAATTAATTCAAAAGAAATTCCATCTAAACATCCGGAAGAAGTTCCTGACAGAGTGGTTTCTCAGTGGAACAGGCTACCTCGGGAGATGGTGGGTTCTCCATCTTCGGAGATTTTTAAACGTAGGCTGGATAGCCATCTGACAGAGAGGCTGATTCTGTGGAGGTTCAAGGGGGTGGCAGGTGACAGTAGATGAGTGATAGGGCTGTGAGTGTCCTGCATTGTGCAGGGGGTTGGCCTGGATGACCCATGAGGTCCCTTCCAACTCTGGCATTCTATGATTCTATGACTAACACATTTTGAGTACAGAAGACTTGTAAAGTTTCATTCTGGGCATAAGCTCCTGTGTGTCCTACCCACCCAAATCAAATCCTATGCAGTGTTACTCCAGGCAGTTTAGGAGACTGGAGTAATCTTGTATAGGATTCAACTGTCAGTCTGAGGCTGGAAAACCAGCCGTCTTTGCAGCACCTTAAAGATGAAAAGATTTATTGTAGCAGAAGGCCTTGTGGACTAAAGCCCACTTTATCATCTATATGAAGAGTTCCTTTGCAAGTCTTTGGAAAAGGAGCAAGGCTTATTGAAAACCCTGGTTGCTTCCCCTTCCCCACCCCCACCCCGGTAGGTTTTTCTCTTTTTTGGACATTATTTCTCTTTGCACAGAATGCCCTCTGCAGGTGGATCTCTTTCTGTGCGGACAAAAACATCACCCAGGTTTGTAATTTGGAGGGAATGTAAAAGAACAGAATCTATCGTGCAAAATATACGTTAAGCTCTAGGAATATTTTTAAAATGCTAAGTCGCTGTTTTGTAGTATATAAGAATATGCAGTATTTCTTTTTTTCCTTTTTTCATATTTTTTCTAAATAAATAAAAATATACTTTAAAAAAATCACCCAGATTTTGAAACCTAATGGATTCTTTCATTTTTGACTTTTAAATTTTCAATATGTGTATCCATCTTTTATACTTATTAATTGCTGGTCTTGGAATGTAACAAACCCAACTGACTTCCTACAGGCGAGCCAAAGTTAGGGCTAGAGTGGAGTTACGCTGAATGAAAGCAATGGAGAGAAGAAAGAGGAGGAGGAGGAGGAGGAGGAGGAGAAGAAGAAGAAGAAGAAAAGTTGGTTCTTATATGCCACTTTTCTCTACCCGAAGGAGGCTCAAAGCGGCTTACAGTCGCCTTCCCTTTCCTCTCCCCACAACAGACACCCTGTGGGGTGGGTGAGGCTGAGAGAGCGCTGATATCACTGCTCGGTCAGAACAGCTTTATCAGTGCCATGGCGAGCCCAAGGTCACCCAGCTGGCTGCATGTGGGGGAGCGCAAAATCAAACCTGGCATGCCAGATTAGAAGTCCGCACTCCTAACCACTACACCAAACTGGCAAAACAAAAGTAGTAATCAAAATGAACCTGGTTAATAATGAAAAGAAAAAGAGCTGCAGGTTTTGAAAATGGGGGAACAAAGATACTCAGCTGTAGAAAATAACCTTGATTCTAGTAAGAGATGTTGGCTATTTTCATAGGCTCTCAACATTTTAAAGTTCTCCACTTCTTGCTGTTTGCTTTGTAGATTAAATTGGGCTGTGTATACACAGTGTCTTATTTCCATGCACAATTTGTATGCGCGTGCCTTTTAGATAGACCACACAGTGTGCTTACTGGTCTAAACGCATGAAGCTGCTTTGTACTGTGTTGGATGCTTGGGCAGAATTGTCCCTTTTGATGAGGAGTTATTCTCCAGGGTGTAAACTGCACGGAGCTTTTATTCCAACCCCAGATTGATTCAGTCACTGCCCTCTACACAGAATGCGATTTCCGTTTGGATTTTGGGCAATTTAAATTTTCCTTCTGCAGCAAGAAGGATTGATCCGGAGTGACCCTACCTTTATTGTGCGATATCTCAGAGTGCTGTTACTCCTCAGTATCCAGATTGGGAAAGAAAGCTCCGTGGTAGAGAACCTCTGATAGGCTACACCTGGTCATGTGACACACTTGACTTAAAGGAGAAGCCCCTAATTTCTCTCAACTTCTGTCGGTCCTGGATTTTTCCTCCCTCCTCTGCCTTTTTCGATCCTCTCCCCCTCCCCTCCAAGAAAAGAAAGAGGCTCCCTGCCTGGCTCCTCCCCCCCTTCAAGAAAAGAAAGAAAAAGGCTTGGCTCACCCCCCCACACACACACACACCTTCTGAGCCTCCCTAACCACATGCAGAAGACTTTCCTGTTTCAATGGGGAGGAGGGGGGGAGAGGAAGACCTGAGTTCAAAGCGATCTGAATTCAACAGGATTGACAATGGAATAAACAAAGTAAGTGCAGACTTTGCCCAGGAGTCCCAGGAGAAGCCTTGGAAGTCACCAATGAAGACCTTAAACTGGGCTGCCTTAAACTGAGTCAACATACTGGTCTACCAGGGAGAGTCGTATACAACTTGTAGAGGTGCTTCAGGGTCTCTGACTGAGGTCTTTCCGGTCACCTGCTACTTGATGCTGAACCTGATACCTCTCTACAAGCAAAACAGATGCTCTCTGACTGAGTAACTGCCCCATCCTGAGCCTACGATACAAGGAATTATCATAGAATCAAAGAGTTGGAAGGGGTGATCCAAGCCAGTGGTCCCCAACCTTTATTAGGCTGGGGACCGGCAGGGAATCGGGCCGCGCCCGCGGGGACCGCGCCCGCGCGGGCCACGCCCACGTTTTCGGGCCGCGCCCACGAGCCGCGCCCGCGGATCGGGGCGCGCCCGCGAGCCGCGCCTGCAGATCGAGCCGCGCGGGCACAGCCTGCACGGGCGCGGCCCGGCCTTGATTCCCTCTCCCCGCCCTCCCGCAGTAAGAAGCTTCCCGGGCCGCAAGCTTGCGGCCTGGGAAGTTTTTTACTGCGGGGGGGGGGGGGGGCGGGGAGAGGGAGCTGCGGCCCGGCGCCATGGCCTTTGCGGCCCGGCGCCGGGCCACGGCCCGCAGGTTGGGGACCACTGATCCAAGCCATCTAGTTCAGCCCCCTGCTCAATGCAGGATCAGCCTAACGCATCCAGGATAGAGTTGGGAGGAGCCACATAGGCCATCTAATCCAACCCCTGTTCAGTGCAGGATCAGCCTAAAGTACCCAGCATAAGGGTCTGTCCATAAAGTGTACAACTAACATCTACACCAGTGACCAGGAACTTGGGAGTGACTTTTGATGCCTCTCTGTCTATTGGAGGCTCAGGTCACGAAAGTAGCCCAGACGGTTTTTTACCATCTTTGCCAGGCCCGGCTACTAGTGCCCTACCTGTCCTCAGACCACCTGGCCACAGTGATCCATGCAACGGTTACTTCCAGACTAGACTACTGTAACTCATTCTATGCAGGCCTACCCTTGACTCTGATCCATAAATTAGAGGTGGTACAAAATGTGGCAGCTAGGGTCCTCACTAGGACACCTTGGAGGACCCATATTCAGCCGGTACTCCATCATCTCCATGGGTTACCAGTATTTTTCCGGGTCAAGTTAAAGGTGCTGGTATTAACCTCTAACGCCACACATGGCTTGGATCCCAGTTACCTACAGGACCGTTTGGTTGCTTATGCCACCTGCAGGGCTCTCCGCTCTGCAGGTATGAATCTACTGACTGTCCCAGGTCCCCGGGATGTTCACCTGGCCTCCACCAACCTGGTGGAATGAGCTCCCGGAGGAGCTAAAGGCCCTGTCGGAACTACCATCTTTCCGCAGGGCCTGTAAGACGGAGCTCTTCTCCCAGGCGTATGGTTGAGGCCAGGTCAGAGCCCGGGTTTCATCCAAGATCCCTAATCCATCGGCCAGTCTTTCTCTCCTCTCTCTCTTACAGAATTAACACCCTACCTCTGAACAAGCGGGGAAAGTGGGGAGAGTTATAGAATAGAATGCCATCTTTTTATTGTAATAGTGGGGTATTTATGGGGTTTAATGTGATTTTATATTTTGTGAACCGCTGTGAGACCTTTTGGCGAACAGCGGTATATAAATCCAACTATTTGTTGTTGTTATGTGCGAAGTCGTGTCCGACCAATCGCGACCCCATGGACAATGATCCTCCAGGCCTTCCTGTCCTCTACCATTCCCTGGAGTCCATTTAAGTTTGCACCTACTGCTTCAGTGACTCCATCCAGCCACCTCATTCTCTGTCGTCCCCTTCTTCTTTTGCCCTCGATCGCTCCCAGCATTAGGCTCTTCTCTAGGGAGTCCTTCCTTCTCATGAGGTGGCCAAAATATTTGAGTTTCATCTTCAGGATCTGGCCTTCTAAAGAGCAGTCAGGGCTGATCTCCTCTAGGACTGACCGGTTTGTTCGCCTTGCAGTCCAAGGGACTCGCAAGAGTCTTCTCCAACACCAGAGTTCAAAAGCCTCAATTCTTTGACGCTCGGCCTTCCTTATGGTCCAACTTTCGCAGCCATACATTGCAACTGGGAAGACCATAGCCTTGACTAAACGCACTTTTGTAGGCAGGGTGATGTCTCTGCTTTTTAGGATGCTGTCTAGATTTGCCATAGCTTTCCTCCCCAGGAGCAAGCGTCTTTTAATTTCTTTGCTGCAGTCCCCATCCAACTATAAATAAATAAAATCATATAACCATAGAGTTGGAAGGAGCCAGACATGCCATCTAGTCCAGCCCCCTGCTCAATGCAGGATCAGCCTAAAGAATCCAGGATAAGGATCTGTCCAGCTGCTACTTGAAGACCGCCAGTGAGGGGGAGCTCCCCACCTCCTTGGGCAGCCTATAATAGACACAGGGACACATGAAGCTACCTTCAACTGAATCAAGCCCTTCATCCATCATGCTCAGAACTGACTGGAAGCAGTTTCTGGGCGACTAAGGTCAAGGCCTTCCACACCACTGACAGCTTGTTCCTTATAACTGGAGATGCTGAGGACTGCACTTGGACCCTTACCACTGAGCCAGAGGCCCTCAAGAAAGTACACAATGCAGAGTGGAAAGAGGAGGGGAGGCGTTGGCAGAGTTCCCAGCCCCACACCAATTGTCATCGCAAAGCAGCTCCGAGTCCACCAAAGCCCCAAGCAACTAGGCCAGCGAGTGATCAGTAGCGCAAATTTCACAGACGGGAAGGCAGCCTCCTCCAAGCGGCAGAAGGAATGAAGAAGAGGTGTGTTGCCAAGGAGGTGTGCCACCTGGTCACTAATTAGCCCTGTCCATTTCCCAACCCTCCCACTGACGCCCAGGTAGACGCAGAGTGGCAGAGACTACATCCCGAATAAATGACATTTTTAGAAACCCAGCCGCAATCTCTCCCCGGTGGCCTTTTTTTTCAGCTCCCCTTTCAGTTTTTTATTTATTGTAATTACTTCAGTAATAAGATTTTTTTTCCTGGTTATTATATATATGACTGCCCAGTGCAACAATGGGAAACAGCGGTGGCGGCAGCAGTGGGGAACTCACAATGGGCTGGGGAGAATTATGCGCTTTATTTATCTCGGTGGCCATTACGGGGCCACTGAGCAAAGAGAGGGACGCCACAGCAACACGCGGAATGGGAGGGGCGGCCAGGGGGAAAGCTGTAAATAGAGAAAGTGAGCGTATTCCTGGGGAGTGGAGATGTATGAGCATGCATTTACCAAGGAGGAAACAGTGGCACTAAATGAACCTGGCTCATAATTCATGCGGCCCGGCAGCCCCGGCAGATAAAGGACAGAATAAATAACACTCTGTACCAGGGAAAGCAGCTGGGGGATTCCTTCCGTCACAAGCAAAGATGGGTGATTTTTAAGACCCAGATGGTGACGCCGGAGCTGGCATGTTCGTGTCCTCAGGCTTTTTCCTGCCAGGAAGGAGCTGATTTCCCAGGCTGCATTCCTTCATTTCTCTGGAATTCGACTCTGCCTTGACTTCTCCTCTTTTTCCATTCCAGGTGAAATATGAGAACGTTAGAAATTAATTCCAGAAATTGAAACTTGGGCAGGATGCCTCAGCTTTTGATCCCTTCCTTCTCATCATTAGCAGGATCCCCTCCCCACTTGTGTTCCCAATGCATATACAAACACGGATAAACTAGCCAAAAAAGGGAAACCGGATGGGTGTGCAATTGCACTAAGATTTCTGTTTGATCAATGCACATGAGCATACAGCATTCATCTCTAACATACCATGCCAAAAGAGTATTGACAAATTCCTGGCATTCTATATTGTGGATACTGCTTGTCTTGCCCTTACGGCAATGTTTTCTAAATTTTGTAATCCGGTTTTTACATTGCTTAATCGTGTGCTTCCCATTGCCCCTAATGCATTTTCTTAAAATTGTGTAACTCACTTTGCATCTCAGTGTGAAAGATAGATGAACAGATATTAGAAAGTTTCCTTGTCTGCAGTGTTTTATGAACAAAAGCTTGTTCGGGTAGCGTAAAACTGGAAGGGTGATAGAATGGGTGGGAACTAATTCATTTAAAATGTGGTGTCTGGCGGGGATTTTATGAATATCAAAAAAACAAGCAAGCGGGTTCTAGATTAAATTGAGCCTGAATTCACAAAAGAAGCTATAATGACTAAACTATAATGACTAAACTATTGTATTTTATCACATGATGACAAGACAAGAGTCACCAGAGGAGACGATAATGCTAGGAAACATTGAAGGCAACATGAAATGAGGAAGACCCAGCATGAGATGGGTGGGCTCCATCAAGGAAGCCACAGTACTCAGCTCACAAGATCTGAGCAAGGCAGTCAGTGACAAGAAATCATAGAACAATAGAGTTGGAAGGGACCTCCTGGGTCATCTAGTCCACGGATAGTCAACCTGTGGTCCTCCAGATGTTCATGGACTACAATTTCCATGAGCCCCTGCCACCAAATGATGGCAGGGGCCTAATGGGAATTGTAGTCCATGGACTTCTGGAGGACCACAGGTTGACTACCCCTGATCTAGTCCAACCCCCTGCACTATGCAGGACACTCGCAACCCTATCGCTCATCTACTGTAACCTGCCACCACCTTGAACCTTCACAGAATCAGCCTCTCCGTCAGATGGCTCTCCAACCTCTGTTTAAAAATCTCCAAAAATGGAGAACCCACCACCTCCCGAGGAAGCCTGTTCCACTGAGAAGCCACTCTAACTGTCAGGAACCTCTTCCGGATATTGAGACAGAATTTATTTTGAATTAATTTCATCCCATTGGACCTGGTCCATCCCTCCATCCTCTACATGGCAGCCTTTAAAATACTTGAAGACGGCAGTCTTTAATTTGCAGTGTCTTTGTAAGCCAGGAGTTAATTTACACCACACACCACACACAGATGCGAACAAAGGGTCCGTTGGAGTCCAGTCCTACGGCAAAGTCCTCCAGGATTCAGTGTGGTTCCACATCTGCAGAATCTTCCTGACCACGAAGGGCCAGAAAGGCTTGGGCCAGTGCTCGGCCCAGGGACTTAGAGAAAGCGGAAAGGAGCAGGGGTGGCAAAATCCCCTGCATGTTCCACTCGGAGAATTCCAGTTTCCCTGTCAGCCCCAAACTTGATCAATGGTCTCGCAGCCCTGAATCATTTTTAAATGGAATGCTTCTGGGAAGTGGGCTAAAAAAATACAATCAAACACAGGCTCAGTTGGCAAAGCTGTGGGAATTAGCATTTGGCTGCATTTGTTTGAGCTGTTTATGGCGACATAAATTAAGGGTTTTTTTTTTACTGGTGTAATTAATAATCTTAAATTTAGAGATCATAAATAACCATGTTTATCTGGGAAGGCATTTGCTGGGGAAGCATTCAAAAAATGCCAATGGCTGTTGGACAATATACAGCCACACTGTGTGCGAGGGAAACGGGGAGCGTGGCCCCCGTCGGATGCTCTGTTTGGTTCTGATAGCTCGCCAACTGTGACAATTGGGAACACAATCCATGTGGTCATTGTTTCGTGTCCATTGCCCCTGCGGATCCAGCTCCACAATCTGAAACCCAAATCCTTGTGCCTGGTAGCTGTGCCCACAAGGAAAATTTGTTTGTGAAATCCACAGGCTGCCAAATCACACAACTGTGAATAAGCACGTCTGGCAGGCTGCCAATTTGCACAAACAGAACAGAACGTCACGTCTGCAAGATCTCACGCCATGCCCATTTTTCAGGGAACATTAGACAAATGGATGTATCAGATGTTATGCAGACTTACACTTTTCCAGCATATCGGTAGACGAGCTTATGCCGGTAACGGAGCAAATTGCTGAGAATTTGTTTGCAGTTCTGCCGCTGTTGCACACGGGCACACGTATAAATGGAATTGAATGTGCCAGAGTCTGCATCTTTTTTATTACTGAAATTCAATAATCTTTTTTTCCCTTTCTTTCTCTCTGTGACAGAATTTCCCTTTACAGTCCCTGGTTCAGGAGTTTTCTTTCCAAACAGTTGCCACGGCTGAGGCTGCACCGCCGTACCGTCAGTACGAGAGCCAATTGCTTTCCCCCTCCATTATAATTTATTGGCAATTTTGAGAAATATTTACGAGGCTATTTGGAGTCACAAGCATGCACGCTGATCACCGAATGGGCAGCTTTTGATGCCACTGTTCTTCTTACCCTTTATAGCACTACATCAGGAGGAGAGAGGCTTGTCTCCCTACTCACAAAAGGTGCTCCCTCCACCCCACCTGGCCTTACAATGCCAGCTAACTCAGGAACACAGAAGCTTCCCTGCCATTTTGATGCCACCTCCTCCCTATCGCCTATGAAAGGACAGTTGGGAGGGCTCAGCCAAAGAAGTGCTCTTGATTAGATCCCTTGACGAGCCACATTTGCTCAGGCTGCAGCCGCTCTCCAGGGTCCTGACAAGGGGAGATAGGTTACTTCACCTTAATACAAGAGATGTGAAGGACTTAAGCTGGGATCTTCTGCATGCAAAGCCGATGTGCTCAGCCTCTGTCCTGTAACCCTTCCCTAAATGAAGTTGGCTTATATTGAATCAAATAATTTGTGTGTCCGGAAAAAGTTCCTGGCAGTTAGAGCGGTTTCTCAGGGGAACAGGCTTCATTGGGAAGTGGTGGGTTCTCCATCTTTGGAAGTTTTAAGCAGAGGCTGGATAGCCATATAATGGAGAGGCTGATTCTGTAAAGGATCATGGGTGTGGCAGGTGACAGTGGATGAGCGCGAGGGTTGGGAGTGTCCTGCATAGTGTGGGTGGTTGGACTAGATGACCCATGAGGTCCCTTCCAACTCTATGATTCTATGATTCTGTGTGTGTGTGTGTGGGGGGGGGGTGTCTGGGAACTGTATGATAAAGCAACCAGATGCATCCAAAAAAACATCTGTGGAAAATGACAAGGCCTTCTCCATGGTGGCACCCTCCCTGCAGCTGCTGGGCTTCCATCAAGTCTGCTTAGTTTTAAGCTTAGTTTTTAGGGCTTTCTTCTTGGTCAGACTTCAGAATTATCCCCCCACTCCCGATTTCATCCTCTCTTGTTGCTACGCGGACCTTACAATGAAATCTCTCTTTAAAATCAGTTTTGCTTTCTTCAGATTTCAAGGATATGTTTTTAAGGCCATTTGATTTGCCTTATCAATTCTATGGCTAATTTCGGGGCCTTGCATTGCTTTTTAGTGGCTCCTGTGTTTCAGTGATATCCATCAGTGTTTTAATTAATGAAGCTGGGAACAGCTCTGGGTGCCTGTGCAGCAAGGCTGCAGAAGTATAAATGATTGAATTAATGAGCAGAGATGCTGCAAATTTCACGGTGAACTTGTTCGACACTCCAGCCTACCATGTTTGCCTCTGGTGATCAATCACAGGCAAGCCGGCAAAAACTGCCAAACCAGTTTGCGCTGGGCTTTTGCAAAACCAAGCTCTACTCATCCAAGCAGTTGAAGATCACTTAGATGAATACTAAATGGTGGCTTGTTGGTTTTCTATGACCGAGATAATAATTTGTGATTGATCTTCTTGCCTATTTCACTGTTGCTTGCTGAGCAGAGCAGCAAAAGGGAGAGTAGAATTCCATCTGTGTTTGCTGTAATGCACCACGAGGAAGGAATCCAGTAAGGCACCCCACTGATCCTGCTTTACTTCCATGAATTAACAAGATCAGGATATCCTAGGCCATCCAGGTCAGCAAGATAACTTTTCTGCTGGGGAGAACGTTCATGTCACTGGGAACATGACTTGGCTTTTTCAACATTGCTATTGAGAGAAGGACCCAGATGTTGGAAGAGGTCAGTTGACTGAGTGTGCCATTGCTGTGTTTTCTTTTGCTGTGGCTCGACACAGGTATTTTGTGGCATTTGACCAGAGAAAGGAGAAAAGGCCTCTACTGCATGGCTGGAATATTCTCTGCAGGGAGTTTTCAGCCCATGTGAGCAAGTACAACCCCCCCCCCCAAGCCCAGGGGTTTCTGAAGCCTCCCGCAGCATAATCAGGCCATGTCCTGCTGGGCTGAGCTCTCCTCCATCAGGCAGTGGGCCAAGATGCCAGCAGGAGCCATTTGCAAATGCTACAGATTGGCCTCTCATCTCCGTGATGGAGGAGGAAGGCTCAGGCACTTGATAGAACAAAGCACTTTCAAAGTGATGCAAGGGCAAGGGGAATGCTTCTCAAATCAAGGAAGGTGCTGAGATAAGTAGACAGCAGCGGCCTCAGTATCATCTCTGAGATCTTAAAGCACTTTGCTTGCTAAAATGTTAAGCCCAAATGGGAATACTCAGAACCATCATCTTATTCCAAGTTGTCCTGGCTAGTTTTCTTAGAGATCTTTCAATGGAAAGAAGTTACTGATTGCCATGAGCAACTCCAAGCTGCTCCAAGTCCCTGGGACCAAGGATCACACAATCCTAGAGTTGGAAAAGGCCATAGTATGTCTAAGCACCTTCCTTGATTTGAGATGACTTTAGTGCTTCCTACAACGGCAATTTTTCCTAGGCTTTTTTCCCCATGCAATTGTCAACAGACTTTTTAAATATTTTACTTTGAGTGCTCTAGTGCTAATGCCAGCCTGGTATCATGGGCAAGAGCAGCAGCAGCACCCAGTCTAGAGAACCGGGTTTGATTCCCCACTCCTCCTCCACAGGTAGCCAGCTGGTGAACTTGGGCCATCTGGCAAACAAAAAAAGGGGGAGAGGTCGAAAACCCAACCTGGAATAGCGTCAAGAACAGGGGTAGTCAAACTGCGGCCCTCCAGATGTCCATGGACTACAATTCCCAGGAGCCCCTGCCAGCGAACGCAATGCGGAGGGCCGCAGTTTGACTACCCCTGGTCAAGAACCTAAACAAGTTGAAAAAGCTGCACCTTTATATGATATTCAAACACATTTCATTTGAATTTTATTTATGGAGCTCTCAGATATAAACCTACTAAAAACAACAAAAACAGCAGCGAGTGACACTTATTCTATAGGTCACACATAACATTTTTCAATCACCAGGGTGTTAAAACCAACATCTCTATTCAAGTGAAGGTCCTTTGCATAGCCACTGGATGTTAAAAGTTTCTATGCAAATCAGGTTTTTTTCACAGTAAACCTTTCCCTGGTTTTGAACACAGTAAACTTTCTCCTGGTTTCCGTAACCTTCCCTAGTTTTGAAGAAAACCTTCTGGGATTTCCTGTGTGCCAGGGAAGGTTACTGAAGGCAGCCCTGGTGATTGAAAAATATGATATCAAAACATATTGTACGTATTTCTGTGTGTTTGAGGAAGACCTGTACGGGTCAATACATGCTAGGTTTTTGGATGTTAGGATAAAACTAATGTATATATGTGTGTCCTATAGAAAAAGTGACACTCCATGTTGTTTTTATTGTCCTTAATACTTTTTAGGTTCTCGACCTTGGGCCAGTCCCAGTTCTCTCAGAGCCCTCTGAGCCCCACTTACCTCACAGGGTATCTGTTATGGGGAGAGGAAGATGATGGTAAGCTGCTTTGAGATTCCTTTGGGCAGTAAAAGCAGGGTACAATCCCCTACACCTTTCCAGCTCTAATCCAATATAGCACTTCAGTGGCTATTTGCTCCACTGAGTCAATGGAATCAAGGCATCTCAATGGTACCATTGAGCGGGGTCTTTGGCATTCCGCAGGGCCTACAAAATGGAGCTCTTCCGCCAGGTCTATGGTGAGTCAACGAGAAAGATCTCTTGGCCCCCTCCAGGACAGTGCATGTGTGGCAGCTTGGTTTCATCTGCCCCCTCTTCCCACCTCCCGTTTGAGTTACTGGGAGAAGGGATAGTTTTTAAAATATTTTTTCTGCCGTTCTTCTCTTTTACATTCTTCATTTGGATGTTGATTATGTCTGGGGTTTTAATGGGGGTTTTCATGGGGTTTTATTCAGACTAATGTAACCCGCCATGAGCCACTGGGAATGGTGAGCAATAAATCTAAATATAACAACAACAGCAACAGCAACAACTCTGAAGGGCTAGATCGGCTTGGCACTATAGCACTCAACTTAAGAATGTTAAAAAAACTTGGAGGAAGATCACGTGGTCAGAAAGGGCAGCAGGGAGTGGTGCGGCTTGAAATGTTTCAGAGTTGGGCCATTAATGGAAGGGAATTAGTTGTGTGAAACCCAAGCCTCATATTTACTCAAAATCAGGCCAACAATGAAGAACATCCGGTTTAGAATGGCAACATCTTCTGAGTTATCTTTTGATAACCAGCTCAGGGCAATTTCCATTCTTTCATTCAGATACTCTCCAAACTGCCTTCTCTTTCCGCTGCCCTATCACTGACCGGACAGAACGGCGTGAAGGAGAGCCAAAGAGCTGAGAGGAGCTTGGCGGCAGAAGAAAAAAATTATCAAAGCTGCTGACAAACCCTCCCGGGCAAACCTTTGCCCCCCATTCAAAGGGGATTCATTTGAAAAAACAGCTAATGCACCACTCAAAAATGATTCGTTTTCTTTGCTTTGTTTCAGCTGCTGGTTCTGTACCAGCAGGATCCAGACTGACAAAAGTAGCCGGGAGAAAGGAAATTAGAAGCTGTTGCCATGACAGACAACCAGGATTCAAACTCTCTCTCTCTCTCTCTCTCTCTCTCTCTCGTACACACAAACACAAACACACAAGTAGCTCAGAAGTCATAATCATAGAGTCATAAGGGGCCATCCAGGCCATCTAGTCCAAACCTCTGCTCAAGGCAGGATCAGCCTCAACTCAAACCTCCAGGATGATCTGTCCAGCTGCTGTTTGAAGACTGCCAGTGAGGGGGAGCTCCCCAACCTCTCCTGTCCATTCCACTGCTGAACTATTACGGTTAAAACTGTTCTCCTGATTTCATGATATCATTATACACGTAGTTTAAAGCCATTACTGTGGGCCTGATCCTCTGCTACCAACAGGAAACTTTCCCTGCCCTCCTCTAAGTGACAACCTTTCAATTATGTAAAGAGAGCCATCCTGTCCCCTCTCAACCTCCTCTTCTCCAGGCTGAACATCCCCAAGTCCCTCAGCCTTTCCTCACAGGGCTTGTTCCCCAGGCCCCGGATCCTCCTTGTCTCTCTCCTCTGAACCCTCTCCATTTTGAGCACGTCCTTTTTGAAGTGAGGCCTCCAGAACTGCAGACAAGACTCCAGGTGGGATCTGCAGTAAACAACAGCTCTATGACATCTTGTGATTTCAACTGACACTTCTGTTGATACATCCTAAGATTGCATTTGCCTTCTTCACCACCGTATCTCAATGTATGCTCATACTTAGCTTGCAGTCCACAAGTACCCCAAGATCATATTCATACACACTGCTACCCAGAAAGGTCTCTCCCATCCAGTCTGCCTGCTTCTCATTTCTGTGACACAGATGTAGAACTCTGCGCTTATTGAATTGCATCTTCTTCTCATTTGCCCACTTTTCCAGTGTGTTCAGATCTCCTGCTGAGAAATTCCTGGAGAACCCTGGATACCCCATGGAATCTACACTCTGAAGCAGACATTTCCTCCAGGAGAACTTATCTCTGTTGTCTGGTAATTCCAAGAGATCTGGAACCAACCCCTTGTCTTAGACCACAGTTGGATAACACCTTTGAAGCAGGAACAACCCAAATATGACTGCACAGGGCCAGCCTTCAAGTTCCCCAAGACTCTGCATATATATGGCTGTATTTTCAGAACAAAAAAGTGGGGATTTTCCATGGTTGCACCTTGCCTCCGGAATGTCCTTCCCCTTGTGGCTTGCCTGTTGCCCACACTGTTCTCTGTTAGACACCAGGCCCAAATGTTTCTGTTTACATCTGTTAACATATGGAGTACTGCAAACATGGAGTACTGCACATATGGAGTACTGCGTGCAGTTCTGGAGGCCTCACTTCAAGAAGGATGTAGATAAAATTGAAAGGGTACAGAGGAGAGCGACGAAGATGATCTGGGGCCAAGGGACCAAGCCCTATGAAGATAGGTTGAGGGACTTGGGAATGTTCAGCCTGGAGAAAAGGAGGTTGAGAGGGGACATGATAGCCCTCTTTAAGTATTTGAAAGGTTGTCACTTGGAGGAGGGCAGGATGCTGTTTCCGTTGGCTGCAGAGGAGAGGACACGCAGTAATGAGTTTAAACTACAAGTACAACGATATAGGCTAGATATCAGGAAAAAATGTTTTCACAGTCAGAGTAGCAGTGGAATAGGCTGCCTAAGGAGGTGGTGAGCCCCCCTCACTGGCAGTCTTCAAGCAAAGGCTGGATACACACTTTTCTTGGATGATTTAGGATGCTTAGGGCTGATCCTGCGTTGAGCAGGGGGTTGGACTAGATGGCCTGTATGGCCCCTTCCAACTCTATGATTCTATGATTCTATGATCTGGGCATTCATAGAATTATAGAGTTGGAAGGGGCCTCCTGGGTCATCTAGTCCAACCCCCTGCACTACACGGGGCGCTCAAAACGCTATTGCCCATCCACTGTAACCTGCCACCCCCTGTCCATCCCAAGCTTCTCCACAACATCTGCAGATGTGTCCAGACCTGGAACTGGCAACCCTACCACATGGGCCAGGGAGTAAATACCCAGAAATTCTGGCATAGGGATTTCCTGGAATTCCTGCTGATCTCCTGCCTACAGTGGGTCAGTTCTTCTGGAAACAATGGCTGTGTGAGAAGGTGGCCTCTAGACCATTACACCTCACTGACTTCCCTCCCCAAACCCCAATTCTCCCCAGGCCCCATTCTCATCTTGCCAATCTCCCCGTGGTACCTGGAGATTGCTCAGGATTACAACTGATATCCAGGTGACACAAATCAATTCACCTGAAGAAAAAGCCCATTTTGGAAGGTGAATTCCATGTCATTGTACCCTACTGAAGTCCCTCCCTCCCCCAAACCCATCCCTCCTCAGGCTCCACCCCCCCCCAAATCTTCAAGGATTTCTCAACCTGCATCAGGGCCAAAGGTCAAGGGGTAGAGGCCCTTCAACTTTGTTGCTTCTGCAGTTTTCCTGATCTGGAACTTCTGGTTTCCTCTGAAGTAAGTCCAGTGGGTTTTAACAGGGCTTCCTCCCATGTAATTGTGCATTGGATTGCAGACTTATAAACAATTAGCTAAGAGATTGATCAAGGAACTCATTAATAGCTGATTTAAAATGTGGAGGTGGTTTTCTTTTGGGTGTGCATTATTCAGCGTTGCCTTCCTTGAAAGACATTCTGGTGCCGACATCGTTGTTATTAATGATCACACACACACGCACACACACAGAGCCTGGGCTCCATTATTTTAAAATAATTTGCCAAACAACAAATGATTTTTTTCTCTTTGTTAATCAGTCAAGAGAAACGGCTTGTCTTCATTAAATACACTCACAACATCACTTGCAACTGAGCTGTTGTAATATTTATGTTAATTGGCTAAATAAGTGATTAACTGGTTAAAAGGTAGTCGGTTGATATGTTCCAGAAAGCATTAATCAGTAAACAGCCTTGCTAAATACAAACATGGATAATTATCACATTGCTTAATGCAATCAGAGAATTAAGAGCAGGCCGGGAGGGGGACAACTGGACAAGGAACTAAAGCCACAGGAATATGACGTCTCAGAACCAGTATATGGTGTTTCTTCTCCATTGGCAATAATTAGACCTGTTTTCAAGACAACCATCTGAAAGGCAGTAGCTTGCTCATATTGTGGGACAGGACAGCCCCACCACATGATCATAGAATCACAGAATCATAGAATCATAGAATCATAGAATCATAGAGTTGGAAGGGGCCATACAGGCCATCTAGTCCAACCCCCTGCTCAAAGCAGGATTAGCCTTAAGCATCCTAAAGCATCCAAGAAAAGTGTGTATCCAACCTTTGCTTGAAGACTGCCAGTGAGGGGGAGCTCACCACCTCCTTAGGCAGCCTATTCCACTGCTGAACTACTCTGACTGTGAAAATGTTTTTCCTGATATATAGCCTATATCATTGTACTTGAAGTTTAAACCCATTACTGCATGTCCTCTCCTCTGCAGCCAACAGAAACAGCATCCTGCCCTCCTCCAAGTGACAACCTTTCAAATATTTAAAGAGGGCTATCATGTCCCGTCTCAACCTCCTTTTCTCCAGGCTGAACATTCCCAAGTCCCTCAACCTATCTTTATAGGGCTTGGTCCCTTGGCCCCAGATCATCTTCGTCGCTCTCCTCTGTACCATTTCAATTTTATCGATGTCCTTCTTGCAGTGAGGCCTCCAGAACTGCACACAGTACTCCAGGTGTGGTCTGACCAGTGCCGTATACAATGGGACTATGACATCTTGTGATTTTGATGTGATAACCCTGTTGATACAGCCCAAAATGGCATTTGCCTTTTTTACCGCTGCATCACACTGCCTGCTCATGTTTAGTTTACAATCCACAAGTACCCCAAGGTCTCGTTCACACACAGTGTTACCTAGAAGCGTATCCCCCATCCAGTAGGCATGCTTTTCATTTTTCTGACCCAGATGCAGAACTTTACATTTATCTTTATTAAATTGCATCTTGATCTCATTTGCCCATTTTTCCATTGTGTTCAGATCTCGTTGAACTCTGTCTCTATCTTCCGGAGTATTTGCCAGTCCTCCCAATTTTGTGTCATCTGCAAACTTGATGAGTAGTCCCTCCACCCCCTTATCTAGATCATTAATAAATATGTTAAAAAGTACCGGCTCGAGCACCGAGCCCTGAGGTACCCCGCTACTCGCCTCTCTCCAGTCTGATGAAACACCATTAACAACAACTCTTTGAGTGCGGTTCTCTAACCAATTCCCTATCCACCTAACTATCTGAAAATCCAGATTGCAGTCCTTTAACTTATCCATCAGAACATCATGGGGAACCTTGTCAAAAGCTTTACTGAAATCCAAGTAAACGACATCAACCAAATTTCCCCGATCCAGCAAACCTGTTACTTGGTCAAAAAAGGAAACCAGGTTGGTCGGGCAGGACCTGTTGGAGACAAATCCATGCTGACTTCCTTGGATCACCAAATTGTCCTCCAGATGTCTGCTGCATTATTTCCCCAACCTGCAATGCACCTTCTATTTGCTCCGCTGGGGGGGAAATTTATATCTACAGAAGATGTCATGTTAAATTTACACAGCAGGGCAAACAGAATCTACCCAGCAGCTATTTTAGGTCAAGAAAACAGTGCAAAAAAGAAGTCTTAAGCTTTCCCTCCCCACTCCCAGTATGAATGGGACTCCTTCACTCCTGGGAATTAAGTTGCATGCAATGATGCTCCAGGCCACACTGGTACACCCAACACTAGGGATACACGGGGATTTTGTAACATGTGAATAGGCCCTGGTGCTTCCCGGATCTTACAAAGGCTTCCATTCCAGGCTGGCCAACAGGTCTGAAGGACAACCAGACCTTTTCCAGACATTGTGTCTGCTTTGATCATGACACCCAGGGAGGTCAGATGCCCATGCAGCCTGTTGAAGATGACCCTCAAATTTCAAAATGACCCAATATAGGAAGATGCTATTCATGTGCATCTTGACTCTAAACAGCCCTTCCTGGAAACTAACCCCCCTCCCCCCGACCTCTGTTCTCAAGCTGTATGTAATACTTGAGGAAACCTGTTTCAATATATCTGAGGAAGTGTGCATGCACACAAAAGCTCATACCCAGAATTAACCTTTGTTGGTCAGAAAGGGGTCCCTGGACTCCAACGCTGTCCCCCTAGCTTTGGTGTGGACATTTTGGGAGACTGTCATAGCCGCATTAGCCAACGGTTATCCAGGCTTGCAAATAGATGGCAAACAGTTGTTAGCAGAAGAGAAGTGTGAGGAAGTGAAACCAGCTCAAGATCAAGCTGGCGTTCCCTCACTAGGAACTGCCTTAAGTTCCAGAGACCGGTCTAGGCACAAGGATGCCCTCGGAGGCTGCCACTCACTTGCCGTTGATGACTCCATCGGGATTCAGCATGGGAACGACCTTGAAGATGAAGCAGTGTCTCAAGAGGTCTGCAATGGGGTCGTTGCTCAGGAGGAACTCCAGCGTCCCCTTCATTACCCAACTGGCGTTGCTCTCTCCAGGGTGCACTCGGGCCATTAAGACCACATACCGACGGTCCCCTAAACAAAAAAGGCACCAGAAATGCTTGCAAATCAACTTCACTTTAGACATAGGCAAATAATCCCCCCCACCCCCACCACCAATTTTTACCACTTTCATGCAAAGTTGGGGATGACTGCTTTTATCCTGCTTTATTTCTTGGGAATTTACTGGATTTAATATATATATAAATTATTTATATATATATATATATACATACACATACACATACACATACACATATATAATTATTATTACATTTATATTCTGCCGATCTCAGCACAGCTGGGTCACAGTGGATTAAACAGATTTTAAAAGATATATAAGACCAATATAACAATAAAAATCCCCCACCCCCCACCGGCCCTCACCCCATGGACCCCCTATCCCTGCACCGTATACTCGGGAAGTGGAACAGGCTTCCCTGGGAGGTGGTGGGTTCTCCATTTTTGGAGATTTTTAAACAGAGGCTGGATAGCCATGTGACAGAGAGGCTGATTCTGTGAAGGCTCAAGGGGGTGGCAGGTGACAGTGGATGAGTGATAGGGTTGTGAGTGTCCTGCATAGTGCAGGAGGTTGGACTAGATGACCCATGAGGTCCCTTCCAACTCTATGATTCTATGATGACAATACAGCATTCTGGAGGAGGTGCTAGATCGTCCTTTGCTCTGCTCCACTCCGCCCCACCTTAACCAAAGCCCTGGTGGAAGAGCTCTGTCTTACAGGCCCTGAAGAACTTACTCAGCTCCTGACCATGTCTATGTCATTTATATACAAACAGATACAAAGGCAGGTGTTCACAACAAAACTTCTATCAAATTGTGCTGATATGGTTGGGGGAAAGGACAATTGCATCTTTGTCCTGAATGTAGGGAAGCCTACAAGGAACGTGAACTTTGGTAGTGAAACCAGAGTTGTCATGCAATTTGGTTGACACTTCTGCTTGCAAGCTTTAAAACAAGCCAGAAGAGACACACTCCAGGGTTTCAAACCAAGTTGTTTGGGGTGGTTTCTTCCACAAGGATTTTGGACATGCAATGACTTTTCTTTCTGTCCTCGCCCAGGGCTTACTGTTGAATGAAAAAACACCTGAGGTTTCAGTTTTATGAACTGTTGAAGGCTTTCACAGCTGGGGACAACGGTCTGTTGTGGGTTTTCCAGGCTGTGTGGCCATGGTCTGGTTTTAGCCCTGATGCTTGGCCAGTAACTGTGGCTGGCATCCATCAAACCCATGTATCTATACCCTTTTCTGTGACCGTTGTGACTCCATTTTGTCTTTTTCTGCTGTCAGTGCAGAAATCAGCAGGAAATCAATCACATCAGAGGTAAATGTCTTGCATTAGTTTTCTTTTTGCAGAGACCTCTTTTAAAAAATTCATTCAGAGGTATGCTACCCCACCAAAAGTGGTTAAAGTCCATTCAGTGCAGCATTTTACCACTGTGTGTGTTTCCATATAGATTAACCCTTCATCGTTCTCGTGAGGGCAATGCAAAGAAACATGGTCGGGGCTCAAGGTATGCTGGTACTTGTAGTCCATGGACATCTGGAGAGCCACAGTTTGGCCACTCCTGTTCTAGGCCTCTTGGGAGTATAGAACAAGGCAGGGGTAGTCAACCTGTGGTGCTCCAGATGTTCATGGACTACAATTCCCATGAGCCCCTGCCAGCATTTGCTGGAAGGAGACACGACAACTTCAGCTGCTTGTACTGTGTGTAAGATCCAGTGGCCAATGCAGGCACAACAGGGTTTTGGCTCACGTCATCCATCATTAGAAAAGCACATATTTGCTGTGCCTATTTTAAACAGGATTACTCAGGTCTGCACACACTGAAGGTATTGTTCAGGTACGGATATCTGCTATGCTGCTACCAGATTTCGAACCCCATTCAAAGTGTTTCAGCAAAGCCGGAAGGAGAACGGAATCTCTTCTTTCTGGAAAGGATGAGCGTTGACAATTTTGATCCCTTCCTGGAAGCCAGTCTGACGATTATCTGACCGGGTGTGACGTTTGATGAGGGAGCATTTTCCTATTACCCAAAAAGCAGCAATTGATGACCCCATGATTTTTACAAGACTATTTTGTTATCCTGGAGGTGAACACTTCTGAAAGGTTCTGAAGCTACATTTTCTCACTTTGTGCTATGTGGAGTCATACGTGCCCCCAGGAAAGAGACCAAAACAAGCACGCTCTTACCAGTGGCATATAATTTGCTCCTTCAGTTGAAGTTAAAATGGGAAATGGGTACAGAGAGAAGATGCACCTGTCTTCTTCATGCCCTGGTCCCATTCTAAACTGGAAACCGCCACATGCCTGATAATTCAATTTACTTAATAAAAACTGAAAATTTGGGACACAGAAAAAATAGTTTTGCCCCTGTGCTATGCAACAGTGTGATGTAGCGGCCAGGCTTGGATCCCCAATCTATTTGGAGCTTGCTGGATGACCTTAGACCAGAGACACAATCTCATAGAATCCTAGAGTTGGAACGGGTCTTACAGGCCATCTAGTCACTGGCAGTCTTCACTGGCAGTCTTCAAGCAAAGGTTGGATACACACTTTTCTTGGATGCTTTAGGATGCTTAGGGCTGATCCTGCGTTGAGCAGGGGGTTGGACTAGATGGTCTGTATGGCTTCTTCCAACTCTATGATTCTATGATTCTATGATTCTATGATTCTATGATTCTATGATTCTATGATTCTATGATTCTATGATTCTAGTCCAACCCCCTGCTCAATGCAGGATCAGCCTCAAGCATCCAGGAGAAGGATCTGTCCAGCCGCTGCATGAAGACTGCCAGTGAAGGGGAGCTCCCCACCTCCTTAGGCAGCCCATTCCACTGCTGAACTACTCTATGATTTTTTTACTGATATGTAGAATGGCCTGTGCCATTCTACATATAGATTAAAACCATTACTGTGGGTTCTAACCCCCGCTGGCAACAAGACCTGCTCCCTGTTGTCAGAGCCCTGTGGATTTGTCATGTTTAATTCTGTTTGATTCCCCGCCTCTACAATGGGTACCATGTTGTAATGTTTGTTGGATTGTTCAACCCCCTTCTGTTTAGAGTAAGATGGCAGCCATTCAGTCCTGGGATTCCTACATGTAGCTCACATTGTCTGGTCAGGTACCTCACCCTCTTCCCAGTCCCTTCACCTTTCACACCTTTGATATTTAACATTATCTCTGACAGCTGGGCACCTGAGCCGCTCCTGCTATCTACTGAAGCCATCTCCCCTGGAGAATGACCAGCCTCCACCCTGTTGACCATCTGCAACTCAGGGCAAAGTGGGGGTTGAGACTCCGAATGCTATACAGAACCCGAACTCAGGGTCCTTCCTCCGTTTGAGCAGAGAGTGTGCTTGCTGCTATCTCTCTGCTATCCAATAAAGAAGTCTGATTTTACAATCACAAGTCTTATTGGGAAGGGCAATCCTAGCACCTGCCTTCCTCCAAGTGACAACCTTTTTAAAGACTTAAAAAGAGCCATTCTGCCCCCTCTCAACCTCCTCTTCTCCAGGCCGAACATTCCCAAGTCCCTCAGCCTTTCCTTACTGGGCTTGGTCCCCTGGCCCCGCATCATCCTCATCACTCCATTTTGTCCATGACCTCATTGAGGTAAAACCTCAAAACTGTGCACAGGACTCCTGTTGGGGTCTAACCAATGCGGTATACAGCGGACTTATGACATCTTGTAATTTCGATGTAAGGCCTCTGTTGATACAGCACAAGACTGCACTTGCCTTCTTTACCACACATCACACTGGCTGCTCATATTTAGTTTACAGTCCCCAAGTACCCCAAGATCTCATTCACACACATTGCCTAACCAGTGTCACAGTTGTGGGGATAAAATGGAGAAGGGAGGGGGGAGTATAAATGCAAAATTGCTTGCTTCCTGGTTCAATGCAAAGACACTTAGTTATGTTTTTCTCATTCCCAGATAATTTTGTTGGCTGCGCCCCCCCCCTTTCTTTCTCTCTTGGTGCCCCCTCCCAATTGCAGTGATTTAGAGCTTTTCTGCAGCTTCCTTGCCAAAGGAAGCTGATGGGGTTGCGCAGTTGTGGCCTGGAACTGGACTGTGGAGGGCCTCTGACAAGCATCCGCTCCAGGCAGCACAGAGTCATCTCGAGGTGCTCTCATGCTCCCATGCTCTCCCTCCTTCCAGCCGATGATTACAGCTTGAGCAATGCTTATCTCTTCTCAGCAAGGCAGGGGAAAGTGGAGCTTGTTAATTGAGAGACCTTGTTCCAACTCATGGATGCCTTTGTGTGTGTGTGTGTCAGAGATAAACACCAGGAGAAGGAATAAATACCCTGCCTCTGATACAGCCTGCCCTCTGCAATGTGCTTACCAAAGGTGACTCGTCAATGTCCCCCTCTGTGTGGTGTCTGCGGGTCATGCTTCCCTAGTATCAGGTAGACGGAGCTTTGCCCCACGAAAGCCCATACCCCGGAGGTCTTGCCAGCCCCTGAGGAGCTACTGGACTCAGAACTTGCACTCCTACTGCCGACTAACATAGCTACGCTCTGGAACGACGGTTCCCTGGTGTCTTTCCTAGCTGCCATTTGCTCCCCAGGGGGAAAAAGACGAAATAGTTCATGGTGCTGCCTTGTATTGAATCAGACGGCTTTTGATGTGGAAACATCTTATGCAGCAGCCACAGGGAAAATTATTAAGCTATGCAATAAAATATGCAACAGAAATCCATGGCGGAAGTAATCGTCGACCAGCAAAATTTAAAGGACATGGAGACACGAGTTGTAAGCACCCAGGAAACCAGGCACAAGGTGCTGTCTCTTCATTGGGGAGCCATGCTCCATACAGTGCGGCCTCAGGCAGCAAGCATAACGCCCCAGAGTTGCATCATATCACAGTTATTTTTTGGATGATTTCAAAACTTTAAAAACCAACATATTTCATTGAGAACTTGAACTTGACATAGAAATAATTGGGCATTAAAACTGGAAAACTTTAAAAAACAGAGTTTTAATGGTTGATGTTTTCACGTACGCCTTATGCTACATCAGATTCTGTTTTTTTCTATCAAGGTCAAACTTATATATTCCCTCTTTGGTTCTGTTATGCAGAAGTCTTTCACATCAGCAATGACTTGATCCTTTTAAGTGGAGGGAACTATGTGCCAATCAGATGCTCTGGCACAGAGCCAACCTCCGATTCTCTACCACCCTCCCTAAGGGAAGATGGCTTCCGCTCTGACAGTCAAAGGCTCTCTGGGATGTTAGGCCGAGTCCTTTCACATCATTAAATAACTGAAACTCAAACCTGGGAACTTGTGCATGCGAAACAGATGAGCCACGGCCACCACTGAGTACAGCCCCACCCCCCTCTTGACTAGCTGATTTATTTGCATAGGGTAGAAATCATCCAAGGCAGGTGCATCACAGCTGTGCACTTTTAACTTGGCCACAAAGAATTTATGGGCCCTTCCTCTGTGGCCATGCAGGAGGAAAATCCTCCTTTCTTTGGAAACTGGAACCAAAGAGTAGAAAGCTGATCTAGTTCTTTTTGGGAGCACTGCTGGGGGGCTCCCAATACAACAGCAAACACTTTGTGAATGAGCCCTCCCCTCCAAGACAGCCATCAGACAGAAGAAGTGTTGGTTCTTATATGCCTTGATATTATTGAAGAAGAAAAAGAATTGGTTCTTATACACCGCTTTTCTCTACCAAAAGGAGTCTCAAAGCGGCTTCCAATCACCTTCCCTTTCCTCTCCCCATAACAGACACCCTGTGAGGAGGGTAAGGCTGAGAGAGCCCTGATATTACTGGCGAGCCCAAGGTCACCCAGCTGGCTGCATGTGGGGGAGTGCAGAATCAAACCTGGCTCACCAGATTAGAAGTCCGTACTCCTAACCACTACACCAAGCTGGGACCCACTATCCTGTCCTTCCACAAGTCTGTACAGATGGCCACAGGCTCAACAAACCTGGGGACTTTTTGTGTCCTTGATTCACTTGTTATGAAGCAGAACAAAGTGCAGGCCACTGACTCTAAGTTAAGCCCTTTTAATATTGTAGCCTGCTCTGAGACATGCTGGACGATGCACACTGGAGTCTTCAACTAGAGTTTTCATGTGGCAAGAGTGCTCCCTCCAGCATGTGTGAAAGCAGCATTCAGGCAGGAAAAACCTGGCTGCAGAAGAATCCTCAAAGGAGCGAATGTATAAGTTCATGCAAAGAAAGGGGGCAACTGCCGTTCAGCCTGGGAGCGGAGAAACCACAAATGAGATCTGCACATTTCAATTGAAACCGAGTTGCCATCAAACTCAGTCACAGAACCCACACTGAGTTCACGGGAGAGTTCAGCCCGTGAAATCTGAGCCAGCCTCTGTTTTTTATGTGGGCCTCCTGGTTCTATTTTACTCGTCGACATGCGAAAAAATATAACAATGCCACGGAGAATACAGAAAGCACTTTCCCTTTATCACCGCAAAACCCTCGCCGGCCTCCAAACATTTGCAATTCCAGAGCCAGAGCACTTTGGGGCAGGCTCTCACATTTCAGAGATTTATGAAATCTTGGAGCTCGGAGCGCATGAGAGATTCCCACCACCAGATTGGGCACAAGAGTTCAACTGCAAAGACTCAACAGGATGGACCAGCCTCTTTCAACTTTTGTACCATGGAGAAATGCCTGGACCATTCTTCAGGCTTCGAGATGGTTGGGAAGCAGAGCTGTGGACACGCCCACCTGGGGCCCCTCCCCTTCCCACCCCCTCCAGGCCCATCATTGGCCATTTTGGGAGGGGGGGGTTGGGTCAGCAGGATCATATATGGTCATATCACCTGATAAATGCTTAACAAATGTATAACAAATATATTAAAATTAATTAACTCCCACCCAATCAGGAAACCCTTCCAGGGATTTAAGAAACCCAAGTTGAGAAAGCCTGAGATAGACAGTGGTGGGACCAACAGAAGACTCCTCTGGGCCTCAGCAATAGCCCAGCTCTGCTCACTGCAAGACCAAAGGACTCAAGTTTGGCCTGATTGTAAAGGCCTTGGGGCAGAGAGCTTTGCATAGTGTGGGCTGGTTATCGTGCTCTCTGCATCAATGGTGTGAATAACAGAAGAGCTGCTATGCTCCCACCAGTTAAGCACTGTGAGAACATGACTCTGATTAGGGTGAGGGTTTAAAGCCACCATGGTGGAGCAGTTAAAGAGGGGTGAACTCTAATCTGGAGGGCTGGGTTTGATTCCCTCCAATGCAGCCAGCTGGTTCCTCCCCATTCCTCCCAATGCAGCCAGCTGGGTGACCTTGGGCTAGTCACAATTATAGAATCACAGAGTTGGAAAGGGTCGTATAGGCCATCTAGTCCAACCCCCTGCTCAGTTCTATTAGAGCTGTTCTCACAGAGCAGTTCTCTCAGAGCTCTCTCACCCCCACCTCCCTCACAGGGTGTCTGTTGTGGGGAGAGGAAGTGAAAGGAGATGGTAAGCTGCTTTGGGACTCCTTCGGGTAGTCGAAAGCAGGGCATTAAAAAAACGGCTCTTCTTCTCTTCTTCTAAAGAAAGCTTTTAACTTTCCCATTGAAATCCTTGTAAGTTCTCGAAGCTCTGAGTCACCTGTGACAAGAACCACAGACCAGGTGAATGGATCCCATCCCTGTTCTCACGTGCAGCTAGAATTCTGGCCCAAGCTCTGGAGGAGCTACCCAGTGGGCCCTGATGGGCACTAACAATCTCCTGATGGTCACAAACGTGGGAGCCAGGTCCAAGGCTGGATTGGGTCCAGCAACAGCTTAGAAACACACTAGCCCCACTGGTGAGGATCACCCAGGTGGCCCCCAAGATCTATGAATGCCTGAACGGAGCCGATAGCCTCCCGATATGTGTAAATTGCAGGCCTGCCACACCGGGTTGCATAATGGGCAGGGGTCCTTCAAGGCTCTCCTCCAAGGCTGGCTCTTTAAAAGCATTAGGTGACTGTTTCGAGCAGAGCCCTTATTGGATTCTGGGGAAGTTGCCAGAGAGTTCAGGTTAGCTATTTATCTCTGCAGAACCCTCATGTGGCACATAACCTTCTCGGGGAATGTAAATAATAGAAAGGGGGGAAAGCAGAGGGAACCTTTTTCCGCTACATAAAGCCTCATCCAACACATCACGTCTTGTTACACTGCATTACATTCTGACATGCCCAGAATATAATGCGGGGCTGGGAACAGCTGCCACAGGGAAGGGGTGGATGAGCAAGCGGCCTTCCCTTTTTAAAAACTGGCACAGATGATGAGCCTTAAATAGAAGAGGGAGAGACAGGGATTCAACAGGTGCAGATTTGTTCCCCCCAGGATAGCCATGAAAAGCCCTTCGAAGGAATCAATCATAATCTTTGAATTAAGTGGCAGCCATAAGCTGACAACATCGGAAGGTCTCTCTGTTTAAATCTCCTGGTGACAAGGAAGAGGTCTTGAATCGCAGCCTGACGGCTGTGGCCACAGGGCTGAGAGGAAACAGACTGAAACAGAACCCTGGAGGGAGACAGAGGTGACCCCACTGGTGACCCCAGCTGACTTGGGGTTAGGCTGGAGACGTACGCTCATGCGGTTGCAAAACACACTTTCCTCCAACTTCCTCTAGGCTGGAAGAGGTCCCTGGGATGGACAAGAGCCAGGCAGGGAAGCAACACTGTGATGCCAGCAGCTTTAGTCTTGGGGGCATCAACACCTCTTGATTGGGGGGCTCCAGGTTCCTGCAGGCTTCAGCCCAATACTTCAAGATTGGCTGAGGGCCTGGAGCACGTGGGGGAAGGGGCTCAAAAATCAAGCTGTTCCTATCAGGGGGAGTGGGAATTCACAGTCTGAGTACGTCAGCAGTGGAATGGGCTGACTAAGGAGGTGGGGAGCTCCCCCTCACTGTCCCCAAGCAGCAGATGGACAGATCCTTATGCTGGATGCTTTAGGCTGATGCTGCATTGAGCAGGGGGTGGGTCTAGATGGCCCAACCTTCTCAGGGACTTAAAAATCACACACACCTGACAGGTACTCATCCAGTCTCCTCAAAGCTTCCAACAAAGGAGACCCCACCATCCTCCGAGGCAGTGCATTCCATCTACAAGCAGCCCTTGCCATCAGAAAATGCTTCCTAATATTAAGTGGAACCTCCTTGCCCATGATTTGAACCCATTGCTCCTCGTCTCTAAAGCTGAAGTAAACAAGATGACCCCTTCTTCAACATGACTGCCTTTCACACAGGTTTGTTCGGCCTTGGTCTGAGACAGCCAGTGTGTGTGCCACAATGGGCCAGCCTCCAGGTGGGGCCAGCTTCCAGGTGGGGCCTGGGGATCTCTCTGAATTACAGCAGAACAACTTTAGACCACAGCTAAGTCTGAAGGCCGTCGGTTTGAGAGATCTCACGAAACTGAGGAGGGGAGTAGTATTGCTGCATGTACCTTTTCCGTGCAACTCCTTTCTATCATGAGATTTCTGCCACTTCCTGGAGCATGTCCAGAGGAGGGCAACAAAGATGGTGAGGGGTTTGGAGACCAAGACGTATGAGGAAAGGTTGCGGGAACTTGGTCTGCTTAGCCCGGAGAGGAGATGACTGAGAGGGGATCTGATAAGCATCTACAAGTATTTAAAAGGCTGCCATATAGAAGATGAAGCAGAATTGTTCTCCCGTGCCCCGGAGGGAGGGACCAGATCCAATGGGTTGAAATTAATTCAAAAGAAATTCCATCTAAACATCTGGAAAAATTCCTGACAGTTTGAGTGGTTTCTCAGTGGAACAGGCTTCCTCGGGAGGTGGTGGGTTCTCCATCTTTGGAAATTTTTAAACAGAGGCTAGATAGCCATTTAATGGAGAGGCTGATTCTGTGAAGGTCCAAGGGGGTGGCAGGTGACAGTGGATGAGCGATTGGGGTGTGAGTGTCCTGCATAGTGCAGGGGGTTGGACTAGATGACCCAGGATGTCCCTTCCAACTCTAGGATTTTATGATTCCTCCTGCATCCTGGCAGTTTTATCTGCAGCCTCTTCCAGGATCTCTCTTCCTGACTCTGACCCTGCCCACATCCCACACGTGCAGGAGTGCTCCCAGGCTACTGCCATGGGTTGAGGGGGGAGCAGAGCAGTTCCTTCTCCCCGACAGGCCCTGCATCCCTATCAACCCTCTATCAATATGCATATTTGCCTCGCTATTGTTGCAAAAAGGCAATGTCACAATCACTCAACAGCTTTGCCCATGAACCGCCCATTCACCACTTTCGTAGCCTGGTGGGGCTCTTTGACGAGCCACGTTGCCTGGCAACCGCCTTTTGTGCCAGCGTTCTTTGAAGCCGCTCACCTTTGGAATGAAGAGATGCTCGGAAAAGATTGGGCCATAAAGGGGAGAGCCGCTGACATTCACACGCGCTGCAAGCCTGGCGACGTGAGAGGTTTGTTCGGCTGCTCTCGAACCCGTTCTCAAGAGGCAGGACAGAGGGGCCTGGGAGCCTTCCCCTTGTGGGTCTTGCATGAGATGAGGAGAACAGACATGCCCCAGTTGGAGATTGACACTTTCAAAGTCTTTTTGGTGGGAGAAAGGAATTCCTTTAACTAGCTTCTTTCCCCTGCAGTTTGGTGACTAAGCAGCGGCAGGGGCTCATGGTAACTGCAGTCCATGTTCATCTGGAGAGCCACATTTTGGCCAGCTCTGATGTAAACCAAGAAGATCTGGATTCAAATCCCGCCTCAGTCTTAATTTAATTATCTCCCCCCCCCACCCCCCAGTATGGTATAAACCAAGAAGACCTGGGTTCAAATGTTGGATATGTGTGTGCATTTCTGGTAACACCAAAGATGCACCACGCTTGAGTTGGCATCCACCACTGTCACTTGCATATTCTCCGTGTATGAATTAGGGTCCTTAAACTAAGCGGGAAACATCTATAGAAAACAACCTTGGAGCTGAAGTCCCAGGTGGGTAAGAGATTGTATAATATGGAGCCTTGGCTTATTTCAGGGGTAGTCAACCTGTGGTCCTCCAGATGTCCATGGACTACAATTTCCACGAGCACCTGCCAGCATTTGCTGGCAGGGGCTCATGGGAATTGTAGTCCATGGACATCTGGAGGACCACAGGTTGACTACCCCTGGCTTATTTGATGCAGAATGCAACATTTCTGGGCAGGTATAACACTCTTCTTCAGATGCTGAAGGCCGTCATGCATGCTCCAGTATAACCTTACAGAACTGATTTGCTCAGCGGTTCATTTTCAATATTTTCAGTTCAACCCTGACTGATGGGCGTTGGGGTTTACAAGAAGAAGAGCCGAAGGGAGCAGGAACAGGAAGCGCGTCTTCCCTGCCTGGACGGGGTACAATTGTCATCTGTGCCCCAAGCCAGGAATTTGGGAGTGATTCTGGATGCCTCACTTTCCATGGAGGCCCAGGTCACTAAGGTAGCCCGGACGGCGTTTCTCCATCTACGCCAAGCTCGGCTACTAGCGCCCTACCTGCCCCCGGAACACCTGGCCACTGTGATCCATGCAACGGTTACTTCTAGATTAGACTTCTGTAACTCGCTCTACGCGGGCCTACCCTTGTCTCTAACCCGGAAGTTACAGCTGGTACAGAATGCAGCTGCACGGGTCCTCACTAAATCATCTTGGAGGTCCCATGTTCAGCCTCTGCTGAAGCAGCTGCACTGGTTGCCAGTTTGTTTCCGGATCAGGTTCACGGTTTTGGTACTAACCTTTAAGACTATACGCGGCTTGGGTCCTGCATACTTGAGGGACCGCCTATCTCCTTATGCCCCCCGCAGGGCACTTCGCTCTGCGGGTAAGAATCTGCTGATGATCCCAGGACCCCGGGAGGCACGCCTGGCCTCGACAAGGGCCAGGGCCTTTTCGGTCCTGGCCCCTACCTGGTGGAATGAGCTCCCTGAAGAGCTGCGGGCCCTGTCGGAGCTCTCTGAGTTCCGCAGAGCCTGCAAAACGGAGCTCTTCCGCCAGGCGTTTGTCTAAGGCCGGGTGATGGCCCGGGGCTAAGATCGGACCCCTCTCCCCGGAGGGGGGAGGCCAGTACTAAACTGACCTGGTTCCCCAGAGTGTTCCATCCTATGCCCAATTATCCTCCGTTCCCTTCTGCTCATCCAGTGGGCCTGTACGGGAATAGTTTTAATCGCCATCATTGTGACTTAGTCATTGTTTTAATGGGGTTTTAATGGGGTTTTAATGGGGAATTTTAATGGTTAATATATTGTATTTGTATTAAAATGTTGTGAACCGCCGCGAGCCGGTTTCCGAGAGCGGCGGTCATACAAATCAAATAAATAATAATAATAATAATAATACCCCCCTTATCACTATCACAAGCAGCTGAGGAAGCACGTTCCTCTCCCCACAACAGGGACCCTGGGAGGTAGGGGTATGAGAACAGTTCTAACAGGACTGTGACTAGGCCAAGGACACAGCTGGCTGCATGTGGAGGGGAATCAAACACAGCTCTCTGGATTAGAGGCCACCTGTCTTTACCACGACACCAGTGCTGCTGAAAATCTCTTGTAGTGACTGAACATTAATTGCACTAGCCTGATAACCAACAGGAAATCTGAACAGACGCAGATTGTTCTACTCTCAAACGTTCAAGTAGAATGTACTTGAGTACTTATACTGCCTTTCTCTCTTTACGAAGGAATGCCAAGCTACCACCATGAGGCATAAGTCTTCTGTAGCATAGCCTCCCTCTAATCCAGACCCAGGGCTAGCTCACCCTGGACCTGTCCTCCTTGGAGTGTATGGCTCTCTGTCCCCACCTAGTGGTCCACATTTAAACCTGCAAGCGTCATACCTTTAGGAACGTATCGCATTACATCAGGTAATCCAACGTCAAAAGTGACAAATTCCAGACATTGCCATGCAGGGGTGGCTGCCGTTCTAGGAGCTAAATCTCACTGGATGGGCTGACATTTTCTGGCAGAGAATTAATCTTGTTTTATACATGCTGTCAATGTTTATTTGGCCAGGGTAGAGGCACTGTATCCTGTCTTTATCACAATGGGGAGAGAGAGAGATTTGAATTAAAATGTATAAGGCAAGGGGGTTATTTATCGGTGAGGAGCTGAGCATGGGCCCTCTTGCAGAAACACAGATGCACACACAATATGTACAGGTGCCGCTTCTCTCAAATATTCTGACTGAGGTGGCCTCTAGCCAATGGATTCTGTGTCCGTCAGGGGTTGTAGAATCAGAATCCTGCAGATAGACCCTTCTAGTGCATGCCTTCCCTTTCTTTTCCCCCCAGAAGCACTGAAATGCCCAGTTACAGCTTCTTTCCTGCAGTAAGAAGCATAGGCATGAAATTCCCAGTGTACAGGGGTGCCAGCTCTGGGTTGAGAAATGCCTCGAGATTTGGGAGGTAGAGCCTCGGGAGAGATCTCAGCCACGTATGATGTCCTCGATTCTGCCCTTCAGAGCAGCTGTTTTCTCCAGAGGAATGGATCTGCTTTGTCTTGAGATCAGTTGTAATAGTGGGAGATCCCTGGAATGTGGCAAGCCTGTTTTTTGAAATGCAAGGTGATTCCGTCTTGATGCCTTATCCAAAGGAGAAATTGCATCCATCCATTTTGTAAAGTCCCCTGAACTGGAACCTCACAAGGTACTGAGAAGTAGCTGGAATCAATGCTGCCTTCCAAAAGAGGTTTGAAGTGGATACTGGCTTGAATTGCTAACCAGAGATGGTGAATTCAGAAGCTGCAGAAGATTGTGGTGGGTGATAAACAGGGAACTGTCAAAGGGAAGCCACCTGTGAGAAGTTAGGAAGGCTCACAAAAAGCCACAGCTCCTTCTTGATCCTCCAAACCAGCATGGTTAAAGAGTGACGGCCTCTCCTCCACATGCAGCCATCTGGGTGACCTTGGACCAGTCGTATTCCTGTTAGAACTGTTCTTAGAGAGCAGTTCTCTTAGAGCTTTCTGAGCCCCACCTACCTCACAGGGTGTGGGGAGAGGAAGGGAAAGGTGCTTGTAAGTTGCTTTGGGCAGAGAAAGCAGGGTATAAGAAAACCCAGCTCTTTCTTCTTCTCCTCCTCCTCTCTGTACAAGATCTTCTGAATTAAGCTTCTGTGTCAGCAAGCCAGTATTGCCTAGTGGTCTGTGTGTCAGCCCAGTCTCCCGGTCTGGAATGGCAGTCTGCCACAGAATCTCACTGGGGGATTTGGGGCCAGTCACTCCCTCTCAGCACAAGCCATGTCACAATGCTGAGGATAAAATTAAGGAGCGTTTGTTGTATGTGACCCAATGGAACAGTTTACTCCCCTCTGTGATAGTCATGTGAGTTTGTTTAGTCACACCAGGCGGAGTCCTTGCTGGGTTCTGTTTGCTAGTCTGAGTAGCCAGCTGTCCTAGAACCAGTGGCTCCCATCCCTCTATCTCCTGGGCTAGAAATGGCTGCTGTTGTTTTTTAAACACAGATTTGCTGTGTGAACATCAGAGCAGAAGGCTGAGCAAATATCCTATTCCTGATCTGGAAGCAAAAGGAAACTTCATGGAAAAGGGGGGAGGCTGTGCTTGGAGACCCATTGAGGGAGAAAAGCAGGTTATAAATGCCCAAATGAATAAATATTCATGGATCCCACAGAGACACCTCAGTATTGAAAGAATTGAGTTTCAAGTCTGAAAACCACAAATACAGAATCCAGCTTTTATCAGAGCAACGGGTTAGAGAACAGTCGCTTATTTTATATCTTTTTTTAAATTTTGGGGGGAAGCATCCTTTACTTTCTGGCTTGCTTTGATTTGTTTAGGGGAGCGAGATAAGACCCATATTTTCCAGCTTGGGGATTCTGCGCCTTTGAATGTTTCTTCTCCCTGCTAAAAATTAGACTGAAGCATCTGCTTCAATTTGGCAGCCTGGCGTGGTGTAAGGAACCAAGCGGGCCCTAAATCCTACCTCCTGCTGGCCGGAAAACAGTTTGTAGCCACATCATGCTATTTCTGTAATCCCTTTTGTTCATATTTACATCAGCAAATGATCAAAAGTGCTTTTCGAGGGAGCCTCACTTACTTAAATAAAAGTGTACCCTTGTAAATCATATTGTCATGCGGAATGAGCAGCTCGCACGCTCCACAAAACTCATTTGTTTGGGGGTTTTTTCTCTCTCCTTCTTGGCCTTCCAGAGAGATTTTTATACGAGTACGTCATCCGTAAGGTATGTCACTTCTTTCTGGCTACAAATCTCAAATAGCAGCAGGAGAGTGACAAATTAAAAAAAAAAAAAACACCTAACAGAACATTTCTTTGAAAACCTGCTTTGAAAGCTATTAAATCCATGGGTTCAGTAAGAAACGGACACTCAAATCCAACAACCAAAAGCTCTACTGGAACCAGCAAGCACTGAACAATGGTGACCAGAACTGTGGAACTTATATACATTTTGGAGCCTCCTGCCAAGAGACGTGATTGGCCATTAACGGGGGCCCATAATTGGTCCATAGGTCTGTACGCTGTTTCGCTGTAACCCGGGCACCTAACAGGGGTCTCTGCTCCCAAGCTCAAGGTCTCTGAATGTCTACGGATGCAAAAGCTACCATGAAATGCAACCAGATTTTTAGGATATGCTTACTAGTATTGTAATCTAGATCAGGGGTAGTCAACCTGTGGCCCTCCAGATGTTCATGGACTACAATTCCCATGAGCCCCTCCCAGCGTTTGCTACCCCTGATCTAGATAGTCCAGGCCAGCCCAATCCCCATACCTTGAGAGCTAAGCAGGTCTGAACAAGGACTGTGGGTTTGGATCCAGGTTGCCCAGCCTGACCCTCTAACCATTATATCAACGTCTCAGGTAGAGGGTCTTGCACACCTGTGACCTGATCCTTTTAGCGGGAGATGCCAGGGATTGAACCTGAGGCCTTCTGGAGATGCCAGGGATTGAACCTGAGGCCTTCTGGAGATACCAGGGATTGGACCTGAGGCCTTCTGGAGATGCCAGGGATTGGACCTGAGGCCTTCTGCATGCCAAGTGGTTGCTCTGCCATGGGGTTTTGCCCTGTTGACACTTGGTACTAATTAAATGCCTCAATTTTGCGTTTTCAGAAAGAAGGCACATATTGCGTATGATTTATCAGATTGGGGAATAGAGTGGCGACATTAAGATAAATATATATTTAATGAAACAAATGAAGAAAGTGGATGGCTTTCCTGTGTTTGTTTCCAGCACTTGGCATGCATAGGTATACTGCCTTTAGACATGGAGGTTCCATTAATCACAGCAAACAGCCCATCGAATGGGAAACGCAGGCCTCCAACTCAAATTTCTCAGTGTGAGCCGAAATGTCTCAAGTTCTGACAACCGCCCAGGGGCTAGCTGCCTTTCATTCTTTTCTGATTTCTGCTCTCTCCCCCCCCCCCTTTTATTTTCCCCTTGACAAAGCTGCCAATATAGACAGAGCCTGGCGTCAGAGAAATGTGGCAGGCAAGGCATGACCTGATGTTTGAAACATAACTAAACAACGTGGGTTGCCACAGGCCAGAATATACACAGAGGCATTTGCCGTCCGTTCCAGCTTTGACAACCTGCACTTTCCTCAACGCGGTTTCAAAGCGCTGTCAAAAATGTCCTATTGCCTGTGGATGCTTAACCCAAACCAGTTTTCTGGGGTAGGGAGGGATTGGACCCTACTGGAGCAAAATGCAGCTCTGGCACTGGCCCTCCCATTATAACAGGAAAGCTGGGAGTTGACTGCTAGCTGGTGGCCTCAGCATGCTGACATTGTCCTGGGGTTGTTTTTCCACTTTGGGAAATTCCTGGAGATCTGGGGAGGGAACTTGGGAAGGGATGGTTTAGGAGAAGGGAGGGGGCGCAGCAGGGTGGAATGCCACAGAATTCTCCCTTCAAAGCAGCCATTTGCTCCTTTGCTGGAGATAAGCTGCAACTCTGGGGGGTCCCCAGGCCCCACCTGGAGGCTGGCAACCCTGCAAGTGTTTATTAATTGCATGGAGCCTTGGAAGCCTTAGTGCACGGGTAGTCAACCTGTGGTCCTCCAGATGTCCGTGCACTACAATTCCCATGAGCCCCTGCCAGTGTTTTCTTAGTGCACCATGCCTTAGTGCACTCACTCAGGTTCCTACTACAGGTGTGCTCAAAACAGCATCCGCTTATTAACAAGGAGGTACAAAGGTGTGGACCTGCTGGCTTCAGGGGACTCTCCGCCCTGGGAGACCAAACCGTCTCACACAAAAATCGGGGGGGGGGGGGGAATCGGGCACAGATTTTTTATTTTTCAAGATCTGTCAAGTTGCAACTGACTTATGACAACCCCAGGACCATGGGGGTTTCATGGCAAGAGTTTATTTGCCATCTGTACAGCAGCCCCCGTCTTCCTTGGTGGCCTCCCATCCAAGTACCGACCGTGTCCGACCCTGTTTAGCTTCCAAGCTCCAAAGAGCTCAGGTGCGCCAGAGCTATTGCCTACCATCTAAGTGGGAACAGCACCTTTAGGTATATGGGCTGTATCTTCCAACACCTCTCTCCCTACCTGCTATCTGCTATTCACTGTTACCTCCCTACTGTTCAGTTCTTCCGTACCCAGCACAACCAGAATCCGCTATTTCTTTGTTTCCTAAAACAATCCATGACTGTTGAACCAGTGTTAAACCACACAATCAGAGTCACAGAGCTGGAAGGGACCACAAAGGGCCATCCAGTCCCAACTCCCACCTTCTCAAGAACTCTAAATACACAAAGAGACCCATTATGCACGGGGGTTTTAGCATGCGTTCGGGGTGGAATGGCGGTGACTAAAATCACCAATAATGCACGGAGTTGGCTGCAACCGGCCGCAGATTCGGTGCACGCCACCGAAAAAGCCGTGTTAGCGGAACGCGGAAGAAAGCGCAGCTTCCCGGGCGACCAGGGCACAACCGGAGGCGGCGCCGAATTGACCGCGTGCATAATCAGGGAGCCCGGAGGGTCGGAGGCGGTGCGACCGCTCAAGCGGCTGCCAGAACGAACGGCGGCGCAGGCCGGGGGGAACCCAAGGAAACACGGACGGAAAGGCGGCCGGAGAACTCACAGGGGGGGGGTGAGGGGATCGCCGCGGCTAAGGACGGCAGAGAGGCCGGCCACCCACCTCCCACCCATTCCCAAACACACACCCCAACCACAAACAAGAACGGAGGCGAGGTCTCTTAAGAAAAGACAAAAACTTTATAAAACAGTGTGAATGAACAAATCACAAATATACAATACAAAGCTTAAAGTAGGGGAAACAATATAAAGGGGAAACCTATGGGGCAGAGGAACCAGGGCAGCAAAGAAGGGGAAAGGCTCCCTCCCCCTCCGTGCCTGACAAACCGGCAGGGCTGCGCCTGCGCAGGCTGCTTCCGCCCTTCCTGGCCTCCACCTCCGACGCTCGCCAACGCAGCGGCGCGCTCGCCTCGCTTCCCCTTGGCTCCGCATCAACGCCTCGACACCCGCCGCTCCGGGTTTTGCCGCCGTTGCGCCCCGTCCCGTGCATAACCGGTGTGCTTCGCGTCTTCCCCCTCCGTGTTTTCCATGTGACCCGAAATCGCCGTTTCGGTGGCCATGCATAATGGGCCATTCTCAAACATGCCCGGGAGGTGCTCATCCAATCTCCTCCTGAAATCTTCCAGCAAAGGAGACTCCACCACCCTCCAGGGCAGCATACTCTATCTTCAAACAGCTCTTACCAATATTTAAGTAGAACCTCCTTGCCTGTAATTTGAACCCGTGGATCCTAGGCCTTGTCTCTAAAGCAGCAGTAAACAGGCTGGCCCCCTCTTCAACATGTCTAACTTTTACATAATTAAATGTAAATTATCACCTATCACCCCTTGCCCTCTTCTTCTCCTCCAAGCTTCACACCCCCAACCCTCTCAACCTCTCCTTGTCAGGCCCGGATCCCAACCCCTGAACCATCCTACTCACCCTTCTCTGAACACGTCCCAACCTGTCAATATCCTTCTTGAACTGCAGCACCCAGAACTGGACACAATATTTCAAATGTCTAACCCATGCAGAATAGATTAATATTATAGCTTCCCTTGCTCTAGATTCTATGCTCCTAGCAATGCAGCCTAATATCACATTAGCTTTCTTAGCTGCCACATCACACTGCTGACTCATATTTAACTGATGGTTCCCCAGAACTCCTAAGTCCCTTTCATATGTACTACTCTCAAGCTAAGTATTTCCCATCTTAAATTTATGCATCACTTTTGTATTACCCAAATGTAATGCTTTACACTTCTCTCAATTAAAATTCATTTTGTTGGCTATGGCCCAGTTTTCAGATCTCCTTGAATAGTAGTCCTTTCCTCTGGAGTATGAGCCACCTCACCCAATTGAGTGTCATCTGCAAATTTGATCAATGTACCTTCTTCTTGTCTCATTCAAATCATTCATGAAAACGACCTTCTTACTGACAAGGGAAGGGGGGAACATGTAACAATGCTCTCCAACATTCTTCAACCCCAGTCCTTGAAGGATATTAATAGGCAGACTTTGTGGTGAAGTCTTAAGATCCTGAAAGTTAGCAGAGTGCCTGCGCAGCATGCAGCAGTGTGCATATGGTCAGAAAACGACAAAGAAAAACACAATCTCCAAGGTTCTGCTTAACTCATATAAGAACTATTTAGATGTATGCTTAATACTACATTAAAAAAGGTAAAAAGAAGATTCCTATTCTAATCTAAATTAGCTGGATGGGGAGAGATGCTCCCACAGGAATTTCACCCCCTAGAGCAGGGGTAGTCAACCTGTGGTCCTCCAGATGTCCATGGACTACAATTCCATGAGCCCCTGCCAGCAAATGCTGGCAGGGGCTCATGGAAATTGTAGTCCATGGACATCTGGAGGACCACAGGTTGACTACCCCTGCTCTAGACCAGTGGTTCTCAACCTTCCTGATGCCACAACCCTTTAATCCAGTCCCTCATGTTTTGGTGACCCCAATCATAAAATTATGCATGTGTTCTTTCACAGAAATGAAACCGAAACTGACCCATGTCATGAAGATCTATTGCTCAGGATTGTATAGAATTTTTTCCCCCCAGGGTTTCTCATTTCAGTTCTGCCTCTGGTCCCACCATGCCCATCTCACTCTTTTCCACTGCTTCGGTCAGATGAACACTATCTCCCCCGCAAGGCTGTTGTGTCGATGCTTGTCCTGCCGTGACCCCTGTGAAAGGGTCATTCGACCCCCAGGTGGAGAACCACTGCTCTAGGGACAGGTCAGTGAGATAAGGGGAGTGGTCAGTGTTCCTATCTGTCTCACTAACTCTCTGGTAAAGAAAGTTCTTGTCACAGGCAAAGGCAGGTGGCATTGCACAGAGAGTTATTTCCAGCAGTCCTGACCCCTCCTTACTCATCCATCGCTCAGGGAGAGCTTGTCTCCGCTTTCAACACAAAAAGTCCCAGGCTCAATCTCTGACTTCTCCAGTTAAAAAGGATCAGGCCATCAAGTGATGGGAAGGACCTCTGTCTGAGCCCCTGGAGAGTTGCTGCCACCCTGATGGATGGATCAGATTCCGCACCTGGCAGCTCCATGTGTGTTCAAGCGTCCGTTTTCTAAAGCAGTAGAGAAGTTCCCCTCCGTGGTCTGGCTCTCCCTTCACAACAGCTCGTTAAAAAAAATATAGCGATGGGGAACGGGAGGGCCTTTTAAAAGCCTTGTAAAAAGAATTATGAACTATCAAGGAAATTACATTTCTCCCCACAACTAAGTAGCATGACAATTGCAACCGATAGAGCAAATTAAATTCTAAATGCGCCGGTGATTTGATAGATACCATTTTTGCAAAGTGGTACGGAGGCGAAAGTGCTGTTATTGAAAAATGGGAGTTAAGATCCAGAACAAGCCTGGCTGGTTCTGACACCGGATCCAATTATGCAGTGCTCGTTAGCATAAATTTGAATGGGGAAGGATGGAATGGAACAAAAAAAGGAGAAAGAATCTTGATAAGCTAATGATGGACTTGCTTTAGGGAGAAGAAGCAGTGTTATTCCCCAAAGCCTTTTCTCCCATAGCAAAGAAGCAGAAGAACACCTGAGAGAGCCCCAGAAATCGCCTCCACATGTTCTGGGGACCCCCCATCCCTCTATACATACTGGGAAATCATTGGTCCCCTCCTAACAGGCCATTTCAATTTAATTATCTACCCCGCCCATTATTTAACTCAAGTTGACACCTCCATCTGGCCTTCATGTCCATGGCAATCACACAAGGCCACCAGTCACTGCTAGGCCCTGACCCTCGCAACTGGGGTGGGTGGGGGAGTAGAACTACAGAGTTCCCGAGGAAGCCCAGCCATTGCACCAACACAATGACATGACTTGAGGAGTTCATCCTGGATGTGACATCATGGTATTGCTACAACGCTGCCCTTCCATGTCTCTACCTTCTAGCCTCCTGTTGGGTGCCAGCCACTGGCACCCTTGCTGCTCACTAATGCAGTTCCTGACACCCACGTACTTCATTTCCAAGGCAAAGAACCAATCCTGGCTTCCAGCCACTTCAATGGAGCAGGAAATGCGACAGAAGATCCCAGGAGATATCCCTTTTGGGTTGTCAGGGGCCACCTTTCCAAAAGCTGGCACTTCCCTTAGACCTCTCAACGGCTTGGGATTTAAATATTTGAAGGGCTGTGTCCTCCCATAACAAGCCTTCCTCTCCAGCCCTGCCCCTCATACACCAGCTGATGCAAGGAGAGTACTGAGCAGAGACAAGGCCTTCTCAGTGGTGGCATTCTGTGCCGGGAATATCCTTTTCCTTGAGCTTGCCCAGGCAACTACAGAGCTCTGAAGATTCAGAAGCCAAGCCAAACATGGTTGTTTCCTGAAGCTTTTGAGCCTTACCCCACATTTAGTGGGCTATTTCAAAATCTTTCATACATTTCACAGCCTGTGTTTTACTTTGCTGGCATTACTCTCCATTTAAGTTCTTTTATGGAGCTCCTGCTGCTAGTGAGCTATTGGTTTTCCCGGCTGCTGGGTTCCTCTTGTTGTCAAGGTTAGTTTTATTTGACTTGGTTCTTTTAATTTGCATGTGAATGCTTTTATTTTACGTTGTAAGCTGCCTTGGGCAGAGTAATGGAGAGGAGGCATATACATTTTTAAAATTACATTTCAAAACACTTCCAGAAGAGTCAAGGAGATGGATCAAAACAGCTAGCCGTGTTTGTCTGGAGCAGTAGAAAAGAGCAGAAATGCAACTTGAGCGGCAAACACCACCCCAGGATACCTCTTTGCCTTCCTCCCAATCACCCTATTTTAGGCTGATTAATTGGCAGACACAGGATCACTGAGAGTGTAAGAGCATTTGAAGCATAGTCCTACCATAAACAGTCCTTTTAACCTCTGGGAATCTAGCTTGATAATCTGAATATTAAAATGTGTACTTACCAGTGACTAACATGTGTTCACAGGATTCTGAGCTTTTTAAAATTCACAACAACCCATACCTAACCTTTCTGTTACTTTAAGTGGGCGAATTGCTGTTGCTAAGCTGAGCAGAAGGACAAGGAGCAACTCTCAGAAATCCTCTCTGTGCATGAATACAAGACCTCCATGGATTTATTGGAGGGGGAGTGTCTCTATGGCATGAGCTGCCAATAATCCAATCCCCTGCCCACCTGGCATGACCTATAACCAAGATCATCAGTCATCAAAAACCAAAAACTGAGCAACTTTTGAATGCAGGGTTCTAACTCCCCTTCCTTGAATATTGAGGTAGAACTTGAAACTCAGTGTGAAAACTAAATGAAATAATGCCAGCATCTACTCTTGGGAAATCAATAGAGTCCACCTAAATAGGGGCTACCTTATATACAGTCAGACCATTTGTCTATGAAAGTCAGCCTTGCCTCTTCTGACAGTAGCTCACAGATTCCCAGGTGGAGGTTCTTTTAACTGGAGAAGCCAGGGATTGAACTTGGCACCTTTTGCATATAACGTGGATACTATACCCCTGAGATATTGTCCTCTCTGAGCCATGCCAGCTTGGAAGAGAATTTAGGGCTATAATCTACCTTCTCCACCATGACCCATCTCCATTGGTGAAATCAGAAACTGGGTAAGCCCATGGATGTGGGTTCTGCAATTACACTTTTTGAATGTTCCTTCCCTTTGGGTTCCTCATAGAGTTGCTAGGTCATCAGCAGTATTGCCACATCACCTCTGGATAAATCTTGGAAGTGACAAAGGGAGGTGCTGGGGATTGTGGGAAATCCATAGTATCCAATGGTTCGTAGAACTCCCTTAAGTCACTTCCAGGTTCTCCTTGGAAATCACATCCCCATTTTCATTTTATTTTTCTCCTGCCACCAGTTTGAGTAGCTCAACAGGTGAAGACCCATCAACCGTGATACAAGCAAAATAAATTATTTTCAAGCTGGCGATGGCAAAGAACCGTTTTTTCCACTGTAAAACAATTTCTCGAACTTTCCAAATCAAAACGAACTCCTAGGGATTTTTCGTTTTCGGTATCTTCGTCAGTGATATGTGATGCTCTTAATACTTTATCAGTAAATCCTCTTTAAATGAATTCTTATCAATGATGAATGTGTCCCAGAAGAATATCAACTTAATCCTATGGTGATCTATATCAGGGGTAGTCAACCTGTGGTCCTCCAGATGTCCATGGACTACAATTCCCATGAGCCCCTGCCAGCAAATTCTGGCAGGGGCTCATGGGAATTGTAGTCCATGGACATCTGGAGGACCGCAGGCTGACTACCCCGATCTATACGGTTCACTCTCCAAATGGTTCTATAGCCTCCAAAATACAAAGGTCTACAAGTATTAGCATCACAAAGTGTAAATGCTCTTCAGTAGTGACCCACTTCCTGATAAGAATCCATTTAAAGAGGATTTACTGATAAAATATTGAGTATCACGTATCACTGATGAAGATACCAAAAACGAAAACTAAGAGTTCATTTTGGAAAGTTTGAGCAGAGCTAAGAGCCCTTCTGGAATCATCAGCTTTCCCCAGGGCCTGCAAGACGGAGCTCTTCCGCCAGGCATATGGTTGAGGCCGGGCTGAGGTCCCGGAGTTACCATCAGCGGATCCCCTAGAATTAGTGAGATCAAGACCCTTGCTCCTAAAGAAGGGCTCCTGACTGCAGATTGACCGGGAAGGGGAAATGGGGAGTTAATTCCAATGAATAGCCATCTTTTAATGTATTGGGGGTTTTACGGGTTGGGTTGTTTTATTCCCTTATTACATTACCACGGCGATTCTCTGAGAGTATAGTAGTATACTCTGTAGTATAGAAGTTAAAATATAAATAAATAATGTAAATACATTGTTTTACAGTGGAATAAACTGTTCTTTTCCACTGCCAGCTTGAAAACCTCTCTGAGCAGTAGCAGCAGGCATGACAGCACAAGGCCAGGCAAGCACAGCTCCTGGTAGTCTTTGGCCTCCGAAATCAGTCTAATCCCAAAATGGTGCCCTATTCAGATAGGCCTTGTTTTGTTGCACAGGAAGTTTTTGCTCCGCTCAAACACCTCATCAAGTCATTGACATATGGCAGTGTCTGACCTTTTCAAGTATACCCCTTCAGCACCGGGAGAGTGACTTGAATTTACTACCAAACCTGCGGGGAAATGCAGTGCGCAGTGAATTATGTTTCCTTCTCCGCCTCACAGTCTGAGCTGGATTTCAGAGGCCCAGTAGCAATTCTAGTCTTTCTTGGCCATCAAGAAGGGGGACGGAGGAGTCTAGTGCCTCCCAAGAACCATATCTCATTACTATCCTGAACAAACACTGGTAACTGGAAGCCCAGCATGGGTGGGGTATTTGAAGCCCCCTCTGGCTGGGAAACCAGGAGAATTCTCACTCACTCAGAGAAAGATACTGGAGAATTTACCTCAGATGTTTATCCCACACTAGTGGGTTAAAAAAATCTTCACAGTGGTATATATGATTTGCCTTTCTCCGTTGTATCCTCTCAACGATCACATAAAGTTGGTTAAGCAGAGTGAGGGTGACTGCTCCAATGTCATCCAGTGGGAAAATGCAGGGATTTGAATATCCCTGCCCTTGATAGCCCAAGCTAGCATGATCTGGTCCAGTCTGGTCTTTGAAGCCAAGCAGTCCTAGGATGGGAGGCCACCATAGAAGTTCAGGGTTGCTACACACAGCAAGGCAATGGCAAACCACCTCTGAAGGTCTCTTGCCTTGAAAATCTACTGGGTTGCCATAAATTGGCCACTACTTGATGGCACGTTCCACCACCATCTCTCCAGTCATACCTTCTATACAATACTGAGATACTGCACTGTAGTTGTATGACAGCAGTCTGTATTTTCCATTGTAGACAACGCAATCCACTTAAAGCTTGAAGCTGCTTGGCACACCATAGAACCTTCTGCTGGCCTGTGGCTCAAAATCAAGAACAGGGATGTAGAATTATAATCTCTTCAGGAGGAGGTGCTGGTTTGAGGTTCAGGTCAGGGTTTAGATGGAGACTGGGAATGAGCATCCAAAGAGAAGTACTACAACAATGCAATCTTAGGTTTCCCGTTTGATTTTGGAAGGTCATCCATGTCTACCTGGGCCTGCCTGCTGGCACCATGGGCAGAAACAGTAGGCTTCCCTATCTTCAGGTGTGGTGGGGCCCACCATTCTGGAATTGCAACTGATATCCTGACTGCACCAATCAGTTCCTCTGGGGGAAACAGATTTGGAAGATGAAGTCTGCGACGTCACATCTCCTTCCCCAGAACCATCTACACATCTCTAGGAATTTCCCAAATGAAAGGTGGCAACTATAGGAGCCAGTCATGATTGGTGATGTCCACTGCGGTTATGAAGGGTCCTCCAGCACACTACTGACATTATGTCTATGCCCCTTGTAGAGCTCTAAAGATAGGATTGCAAGAGATATGGTCGGCCATCTCCTACACTGATCCACCTTCCTTCTGAGAAGAACATGCTCCTTTGGGGCAGCCCGGCTCCAACACTGGCTCCAGTCTAACAGAGCCCTCTCAACAAAGTTATTGAAACAAAAGAAATGGGAGACCTTGCATAATGAACATGCAGCGGCATCTGTCACATGGGGAGCAGGCAGAGCTATAATAATGTGGGAGTCAATAATTCATAAACCAGAATGCATTATTAATCAATTATCGAGGCCCGAATTACATTTAATGAGATTAAGCTGATTGGAGCACTAAGCTGTTGGGATCATATTGATTTAATCAGTGTTCTTAATTAAACTGTGTACATTTTTGCACACGAACATTTGTTCGCAGCACCCTGCCAAAAAAAAGAAAAGAAAAAACCACCATCACAGCCCTTCTCTTTGCTGTTCCACATTCTCAGATTTTCTGCTCTGTTCATAATTTGGGCGGGGGAGAGGAACATGATTAAACAGAGAAAAGTTTCTGCTTCTCAACAAAAAAAGTATAAGCTGTGGCAATTCTACGTTGTGGTGAAAGTGGGACTTGCTGCCCTCCCTGGTCAATTGGTGGCGGAGAAATGGGAGCCTGCTAGCCACTCAAAAGTAATGCGCCAGTCTCTGTGCTGAGATCACAGGCCCATTGTCACTGCTGCCATCTCTGCACACTGCCCCAGAAGGTCAACTGGTCCCCTGTTCCGATGTAGTGCTGTTTGTGCCATTCAGCAGCAAAGAGGGAGGGACAAATATTTAAGAGTCGTGCAATGATGCAACCAAAACCCAAGAGTTCAAATCCCCCACTCTGCTATGAAACTGATGGAGTGACCTTGGGCCAGTTGCTCCCCCATTTGGCCTGATCAACTCCACAGGGTTGTTGTGAGGGTAAAACAGGAGGGGGAGGGGGAGGGGGAGGAGGAAGGAACCATCTCTACCTCTCTGAGCACCTTGAGAAAGAGAGGAGTGGGAGTTAAAATGTTAAATTAAAAACACTTTAATATATATATATATATATAACTAGCTGCAAAGCCCGTTCATAAGAGCGGGCTTTGAAATGCCCCCCGCAGGCCATTGCAGCCACCCCGTGCTTGCTGGGCCCTAGGGAAGGGAACCTTCAATCCCCTACCGTTGGTGCAGCCGGTTCCCTGGAGTCCAGCAAGCATGGGGTGGCGAGAGCACTTTGTGGGTCACAGGGAAGTGAACCCCCCCCCCGCGAGTGGGCAAGGAGGGAATATGGGAGGTGGAGAGGGAGGGCTTTGCTGGCCGCACCCTGATTGGCTCTATTCCATCTCGGACAGGGAGGACGGTCTCCACCCCAGGCCTGTTTCACAAATATATATAAGAGGAACAATGGATAAGGATATGCAGTTTATACCAATGGTTTTGCCTCTGCTTTCAAATTTTCTTTTAAAGACGGGCTAACTTAGATAGTGGGAACTCAGCTGGGTGACCTTGGGCTCGCCACAGCACTGATGAAGCTGTCCAGTATTTCAAAAATTTTATCAATAATCTGGATGAAAGGGTAGAGGGACTCCTCATTAAATTTGAAGATGACACCAAATTGGGAGGAGGGGTATCTATGAATACAACATGTGTCAATCAGTGCTCTTAATTAAACTGCACATTTTTGCACATGATCATCAGTTTACAACATGCTTCAGGGAAAACAAACCAACAAACATGGCCATTCCTTGCTGTTCCACATTCTCAGATTTTCTGCCCTGTTCATATCTTGAGTGTGTAAGCACTCTTAACTGCGACATGCTTTCTAACTTTGTAATTCGATTATATTGCATTGGGTATTATGCATGTTACACAGTTTCAGAGAGTGGTTAAAAAACAAAAACAAAATTGTAATGAACTCTTGAGTCCCAGCAAGAAAAGTAGACTACAAAAAAGAAAAATATATATATAATGGATAGTGCTGACTTGCGGGTGCTCAAAAAATGATAAGAACAGATCTATTTTACTGAAAAGTTTTAGCATGAGGAAAGGGACAACATGTACCGTATAGAATTGCAGCATCAATTTCCCATTTAAAATCTCTGGATATAGCCAACCTTACAGGGAATTTTTGCAAGGATAAATTGAAGGAGAAGAGAACCATGTAAGCCAAGCTTTGGAAGATGGCAAGAGGAAGTAAGGATCAAGAAAGTACTTCAGAAGAACATTTAACAGATGGAAGAGGGTTACTGACTCGGTGACAGACCCTTCCCATGGACTTGACATTAGACACAAGGACTCCTATCCCAAAATGTCACCCTTTTTTCTTGTTGTTTTTAACTAGGTGCATTTATAAACTGGAAGCAGAAGAGGCAGATATGGTAGAAGGGGAATTCCACCGCTGGCCATGCAGGATTCAAAGGTACACATGCAAACCAGACTGACCAGGGAACATGTTTTTTGGGGGGAGGAGCATCATCTGAACATGAAATTGGGGTCACAGTGGGTGGGCAGGTAGTTGTGAATTCCCTGCATTCTGCAGGGGGCTGGGCTAGATGACCCTTGGAGATCCCTCCCAACTAGATGATTCTATGATTCTATGTCATTGCCTGAATGTAAGGGAGCGACTCAGATGCAACCAAACAAAGGGCCATGTCAGAAGACAGAAGGCAGGATGGGAGCCAAACCCTGCGAGTCATCGTGCATCCTTGCTGTTTTGTACATACAAAGAAAAAAAATACTATTCAGGGGGAAGAAAAACTAAAGAGAGACTTCAAAGCCCCTCCCCCCCCCACACACACACAAACATGCATGCTCATATATACCACAATACTACAGGACATTCTGGTTTAAAGTGGCTGCTGCCACCTAGTTGTTAGCCTTTTCCTGTTGGGAATGGCTTGCCCAATGAAGTTAAGAAGGCCCCCAGCCTCCCGCATTGCTGCAAATGGAACCATCTGAATTGTTCAGAAGGAATTTTTTACAAAGGTGGTAGGAGAAGAAGGCTGACAATTCTCCCCCCTCCCAACACAGACACACACACACACACCCTGATACCCAACCCTGTGAGCCATTCAATCATCAGAAAGGCCATCAATCATCAGAAAGGCCAAAGCTGAGAGTGAGCTAAGATTGGCCAGGGAAGCCCATTGTAACAAGAAAAGATTTTTCAGTTATGTGAGGAGCAAAGGTAAAGTAAAGGAGGCAATAGGCCCACTGTTGGGTGCGGATGGACAAACTCTAACAGAGGATGCAGAAAAAGCAGAAAGGCTTAGTGCCTATTTTACATCTGTTTTTTCCCACAGGTCAAAAACCACATCCCACAGATGTGTGTAGGCACATCTAGAGATGGCCGTAGCCAAAGGATAGTGTCTGAGTGGCAGGTTAACATGGATAGAGAGGTTGTCGAGAGGCATTTAGCTGCACTGGATGAGTTCAAATCCCCTGGTCCAGATGAAATGCACCCGAGAGTGCTCAAAGAACTTTCTAGAGAACTTGCACAGCCCTTGTCCATCATCTTCGGAACCTCTTTAAGGACTGGAGATGTCCCGGAGGACTGGAAGAGAGTAAATGTTATTCTGATCTTCAAAAAAGGGAGGAAGGATGACCCGGGAAACTACAGACCAGTGAGTCTGACCTCTGTTGTGGGAAAGATAATGGAGCAGACATTAAAGGGAGTGAGCTGCAAACATCTGGAAGACAATTTGGTGATCCAAGGAAGTCAGCATGGATTTGTCTCCAACAGGTCCTGCCAGACCAACCTGGTTTCCTTTTTTGACCAAGTAACAGGTGTGCTGGATCGGGGAAATTCGGTTGATGTCGTTTACTTGGATTTTATAAAGCTTTTGACAAGGTTCCCCATGATGTTCTGATGGATAAGTTGAAGGACTGCAATCTGGATTTTCAGATAGTTAAGTGGATAGGGAATTGGTTAGAGAACCGCACTCAAAGAGTTGTTGTCAATGGTGTTTCATCAGACTGGAGAGAGGTGAGTAGCGGGGTACCTCAGGGCTCGGTGCTCGGCCCGGTACTTTTTAACATATTTATTAATGATCTAGATAGGGGGTGGAGGGACTACTCATCAAGTTTGCAGATGACACCAAATTGGGAGGACTGGCAAATACTCCGGAAGATAGAGACAGAGTTCAACGAGATCTGAACACAATGGAAAAATGGGCAAATGAGAACAAGATGCAATTTAATAAAGATAAACGTAAAGTTCTGCATCTGGGTCAGAAAAATGAAAAGCATGCCTACTGGATGGGGGATACACTTCTAGATAACACTGTGTGTTAATGAGACCTTGGGGTACCTGTGGATTGTAAACTAAACATGAGCAGGCAGTGCGATGCAGCGGTAAAAAAGGCAAATGCCATTTTGGGCTGTATCAACAGGGGCATCACATCAAAATCACAAGATGTCATAGTCCCATTGTATACGGCACTGGTCAGACCACACCTGGAGTACTGTGTACAGTTCTGGAGGCCTCACTTCAAGAAGGACGTCGATAAAATTGAAAGGGTACAGAGGAGAGCAACGAAGATGATCTGGGGCCAAGGGACCAAGCCCTATGAAGATAGGTTGGGGGACTTGGGGATGTTCAGCCTGGAGAAAAGGAGGTTGAGAGGGGACATGAAAGCCCTCTTTAAGTATTTGAAAGGTTGTCACTTGGAGGAGGGCAGGATGCTGTTTCTGTTGGCTGCAGAGGAGAGGACACGCAGTAATGGGTTTAAACTTCAAGTACAACGATAAAAGGCTAGATATCAGGAAAAAAATTTCACAGTCAGAGTAGTTCAGCAGTGGAATAGGCTGCCTAAGGAGGTGGTGAGCTCCCCCTCACTGGCAGTCTTCAAGCAAAGGTTGGATACACACTTTTCTTGGATGCTTTAGGATGCTTAGGGCTGATCCTATGTTGAACAGGGGGTTGGACTAGATGGCCTGTATGGCCCCTTCCAACTCTATGATTCTATGATTCTATGATTCTATGATTTCTGCTCCCTTCTAATTTTGAGCACCACAAGCTTCCCTGCTAACCAGTTCAACATCTTTACTTAAGTGCCTGTCCGTCTGACAGCTTAATTTCTCCCTTTGGTGCGCTTTCCAAGCCGTAAGATGCAGGCGGAACCAAATGCATAATAAACCATTACATTTGTCATACCGGAGTTTTTCTGAGTGGAATCTTTATCATGGCTGTACGGACAATACAAAGAGCCACTTGCTTGGCTGCATGTGTGTGTGCGTGTGTGGGGGGGGGGGAGATGGAGGCGTCATTTCAGGGGTCCGGGAAATGGGAGGATGAGTGGGGAAAAGAGATGGGACCGGCCATGTCTGCATCTTTAGGACCTCACCGAATTTGGCCTACGTGGAAACCAGAGAGACCCAGTGGATTCCACAATATATCTCTTTTTAGCAAGGACAGAGAAACGTTTTAACAAGCAGGTTGGGGTAGCCTGAATAGCTGATCCCTATCGCTTGAACGAGAAAAGGACCGAGGCATCGGGATGCATAAAACATGCGGGTCCTGACGGGTTCGTGCAGAGATGATGAACACTGGCATGGTTCTTTATTCCTCTTGTTTCCGTGTCCCATTACTGATAAGTAATAAGCGATTATTGGAGGGGCCTGCAGGAATACAGGCAAACTCAAGGAGTCCTGTGATAGAAATTGTGTCTCATCAAGGAGGCCGTAGGAACGGGGACAACGCTCAGAAAAGGACTAGGGACAGACTCTGGGCCATTCTGCTTCTCTCACACACACCCAGCCTGCAAACATAGGTCAGAATCAATAAAAACGGGCATACACCATGGCAAAATGCAAGTTAGTGAGGCGAGAGCCGAAGGGCGAGAGACAAAGGGCTCTTGGCCTGTGGCTCTTAGCCTGGGGTTCTTGGCCGAGCAATTAGAATCAGTAGATTATATCAGTAGATTGTATTTCCCTAGTACTTCCACTGCCTAGACATTACAATGGACCTCCAGGACACTCATCCCATCATCTGCAGTGAGTGTGACATGATTGCCTTCCTCCCAGAAGACAAGATGGACTACAGCTGCCCCAAGTGTAAGCTGGTAAGACTTTTGGAGGAAAAGATTAGAGGACTAGAAAACAGAAATAGCGGCCGCGACTAAGCGCGGCCGCCGTTGACGCGGCGGGGGCGCCCAGGAGCGGCGCGGACCTGGGCCACGTCAGCGGGCTGCGCCGCGGCGCGCTGGGGCGAAGGGGGGGCGGCCGGCCTTAAAAGGCCGTGCGCACGCAGCCCGCCTCTTTCCCTTCCTACCGCGCGTCCGGACAGCTTGCTGTTCGGGACGCGCAGCAGGGACTCCAGGCCGGCTGGCTCACGGCGCTTCGGGCGCTTGCCAGTCCGGCTCCCGGGAAGGACGCGGCCCAGTCTCGGTCGCCGGAGGGAGCGCGCCGGCGGAGGAGACTCGGGCCGAGGGGGGAAAGAGGTGCGGGGGGAATGCCCCGCCGCCAGAAGCCTGCCGCCGCCGCCCCCGGAGGGGGGGAGGCGGCGGCCGCGCCCGGAGACAGCGAGGGGGTGGCCGGCCGAGGCGAGGCCCCACCCGCGGATTCCGGGCCGGTCGCGTCGCCCGGCCCTTCGGCTCCCGGGGGGCGGGAGGGGGCGGGCGGGCCGGCCGGGCCTGCGTCGGCGGCCCGGCCGAGAAGGAGCTGCCGCAGCCCGGCCCGGCATTCTTCCTCGCCCCGCGGGGGCCGCAGGTCCGTGCGGGGGGGGAGGCCCGGGGGGCCCGGGCTTCGCCCGGCACCAGCGGGGCGGGGTCGGGTGCCTCGGGGTCGGCGGCAGTCGGGCGCCACGTGAGGGGCTCCCGGGGGGTCAGGCGGGCCCAGGACGGGTCCAGGTCACGCGGCCGGTCCCCCGGGGGCCCGCGGGGCTCCGGATCCCCGTCGCGGAGGGCGTCGGGGGGCGGGGCTGGGAAGAGGGCCTGCGCATTGCGGGCCAGTCGGGCCTGGGCGTCGGCCATCCCGGGGTCCCGGGCTCGGGGCGCCCGGACTGACTCGGGGGCGGCTGGGCCTTCGGGGGGCCGCGACCCCGGGGGCGTTCTTCCCGCTCCGCGAGGGGCGGGGCGGGGGGGAGCCCCCCGGGGGGGGCCCGCCCCGCGTCGGGCGTTTCGTCGCCGTCGGGGGGCGGGTCCTCAGGTCGCACGCCCGGCTCCTCGGGGTCCGCATCCAGTGGGGGGGCCCGGCACCGTTTGGGGGGTCCGAGGGACCGGGCCAGAGACGGCTACAGGTCCCCGTCCCCCTTACGTCGGCCCCACCGGCTTTTCCGGCGGGTCGGGGACGGCTCCAGCGGGTCCTCCCCGCGCCCATCCCGGGGGTCCTCCAGGGGGCGCGTGGGGGGCTCTGGGCGTAGGCGGCGTTCTGGTCGCCGCAGCGGGTGGCGTCGCGGGCCGTCCCGCTCCAGCTCATCTGGTCCATCACTCCCGCGCCGGTCGGCGGATTACCGGGCGGGGTTTGCCGAAGCCAGGGCCCTTTACGGGTCCGGGCGGGCCCGCCGACGCAGTCTGGGCCGGGCCGAAGTTTCGCTTTCTAGGAGCCCGTCGCGGGGCACCGACTCGCGGACTCCTTCCCCGCGGGCAGGGCTCAGCGGGAAGCGGAAGCGCAAGTCAAGGAGGAGGGCCCACAAGAGGAGGCGCACGTCGCGGCACAGTCCGCCTTCTTGTGAGTCCTCCTCGTGGGAGGAAGGAGATAGCACCATCCACGACGGATGGTACTGGATAGAAGGGGCCTACGTGCCGGGTATCCCGCACTGGTTGAAGAGCAGGCGGCGCAACATGGTCCGCATGCTGGACGAGGCCGGCATCAGTATGCGGCGGAGGGAACCGCCTGGTCGTTTCAGGGACGGCGAGGCGCCACCGGGGGTCCACCTCCCAGTCAAACTGCGGGAGCGCACCCTCGACGGCTACTTCGTCGATTTTTTCGAGCTGGTAAAGTGGCGGCGGAAGGGCGCCGATACCGGCAAGAAGGGGGACAAGGACAAGGCGCAGTCCCAGCCATGCGAGCAAACCATGCTCAACTGGCTCAAGGGTTTCGCCGAGTTCCAGGCCTTGATATTGGGTGCTTACCCAGAGAGGGGTTGGCACCTTGCGCGATATCTTTATACCGTGCTCGAGGCCTGGGAGGTGGGCGGTGAGGAGGCCGCCATGGATTATGATCGGGAGTTCCGGGAACTCGCCTCCCACAATGCGGCCACGCGTTGGGATCTTAGGCTGCACGACGCCTGGTTCATGCAGGTGGGGCCCAGCGCACGTCAGAAGAGGGACCGCGGGAAAGGTGGTGCCTCCGGGCCAGCCCGGAAGTTGTCCGGGCTGGTCTGCTGGGACTACAACAGGGGTGGGTGCAAGAGGCGCAGGTGTCGTTTTGAACATCGCTGTGAGACTTGTGGCGGTAGCCACACCATGGCGGCTTGCGCCCAACCTTCGTCATTGCAGCCCTTTCGAGGGACCCGATCCTCCGGGAAAAAGGACGGGGGATCGGGTACCGCAGCTCCTTCCACGGCCCCGAAGTCCGGCTGAGGCCGCGGGGCAGCTCCGGGTCCTGGCTCCTACGCCGGTTAAGTTGCCCGTGCTCTTGGCTTGGCTTGACCGGTATCCGGACAGGCTGGCAGCTGCTTACCTGGCATCCGGGTTTTCGAAAGGTTTCCGGATACCTTTCACGGGTGATAGGGTGGCGTCCACAAGCGGGAACCTGCGGTCCGCCAGGGAGCTGCCGGACGTGGTGGCGGCCAAGTTGGTGAAGGAAAGGGCCGCAGGGCGCATCGCTGGCCCTTTCAGCGGGCCGCCTCTGCCCAATTTGAGAGTTTCCCCGCTTGGCGTAGTGCCTAAGAAGGCGCCCGGGGAATTCCGCCTCATTCAGCACTTGTCGTACCCGAGGGGCGGGTCGGTTAATGACTTTATCCCGCCGGAGCTGTGCGCAGTGCGTTACACCCCGTTCGATGAGGCGGTCGACATGGTCCGCAGGTGCGGCTCCGGTGCGCTGCTCGCAAAGTGCGACGTGCAGTCGGCCTTCCGGCTTCTGCCAGTCCATCCGGACGATTTCTGCCTTCTGGGTTTCCGGTTCCTCGACGGCTGGTACGTAGACAAGGCCATGCCAATGGGCTGCTCCATTGCATGCGCGGCCTTTGAAACTTTCAGCTCATTCCTTGAGTGGGCTGCCAGCATGCGGGGGGGGATTCCCGAGTTGGCACATTACCTGGATGACTTTTTGATGGTGGGCCCGGCGGGCTCAGACGCCTGCTCCAGCAGTTTGCGGTCATTCCAGAGGGTGATGGCCGAGTTGGGCGTGCCGTTGGCCGTGGACAAGACCGAAGGTCCCGCGACCAGGCTCACGTTCTTGGGGATCGAGCTCGACACCGTGGCTGGGACGTCCCGGTTGCCGGAAGACAAGCTGTCCTCCCTGAGGGAGCTCATTCGGGGTGTCCGCGGCAGGCGGAAGTGTGCGTTGAGGGACATTCAGGTGCTGCTGGGGCACCTGAACTTCGCCTGTCGGGTGGTCACCCCCGGCAGGGCGTTTTGTTTTCGCTTGTCCTTCGCCACCCGGGGCCTTTCCCGCCCCTTTCACCACCTTCGTATCACTAAGGATATGAAGGCGGATTTGCTCGTCTGGGAACAGTTCCTGGACGGCTTCAATGGCGTGGCCATTTGGCAGTCGCCGTTTTCTCTCCGGGACCGGCTGCAGGTCCATTCTGACGCCGCCGGCGGTTGCGGGTTCGGAGTGTACTTCGAGGGGGACTGGTGCGCCGCGCGGTGGCCAGACGAGTGGGCGGAGGAGGTCCACCGCGACATGACCTTCTTGGAGTTTTTTCCCATCGTGGTGGCCGTTCGCCTTTGGGGGCCGCGTTTCGCCAACCGCCGGGTCGAGTTCATGTGCGACAACCAGGCCGTCGTCCAGATCGTGAACAGGCAGTCGTCACGATCCCCCAGGGTCATGCGCCTGGTACGGGTTTTCGTTTTGGCCTGTTTGTCGTGTAACGTTTCTTTCCGCGCCAGGCACGTCCCGGGGGTGGCCAATGAGTTGGCCGACGCTCTCTCTCGGTTTCAGGTCGAGAGATTTCGGCGTCTCGCCCCGGCAGCGGCAGCGGAACCAGCAGCGTGCCCGGCAGACCTGTGGCAGCTTGGCGTCGGCTGATTATGGAGGGGGTCCTGTCGTCTTTGGCGGACTCCACAAGGAAGGCGTATCGGAGGGCGGCCTGCCAGTTCGAGGACTTCGCTCGGAAGGCCGGGCATTCGTCCAGCTGGCCCATGAGGGAGGGGCTGCTGCTTCGTTTTCTAGCCCACCTCAGGGAACGGGGACTGTCCTGCCGAACTTTGCGGGTCACGCTGGCCGGCCTGTCCTTTTGCTCTAAGGCTGTGGGTTCCTGGGACCCGGGGACGTCATTCCTGGCCCGGCAAGCCTTGAAGGGCTGGGGGCGACGGACCGCGCCCGGACCTGATCCTCGACGCCCTATCACCAGAGCTCTCCTATGCCGGCTGCTTGGGCACCTGCCGACAGTGGCTCGAACTGGGTTCGAGCGGGCTCTGTTTCGGGCCGCGTTCACGGCGGCATTCCATGGAGCATTTAGGGGAGGCGAATTGGTGGCCCAGTCCCGTTCTGCGCGGACTTCCGGTGGTCTGCTGTTTTCCGACGTGGAGATAGTGGACTCGGGGGTCCAGTGCCTTGTCCGCCGCTCCAAGTGTGACCAACGGGGTAGAGGGGCCCACGTGCACCTCCCGGCTTTTCAGGGGGAGGCTGACTGCCCACGGCGGGCCATGGCCGCTTTCCTTAGGATACGGCCTGCTTTGTCGGGGCCCCTATTCGTGCATCAGGATGGGACTTGTCTGTCCCGGTACCAGTTCGTGGCAGTTCTCCGGGCTTGCCTGCGCGGGGTGGGGCTCCAACCGTCCTTGTACGGGGCCCATTCCTTTCGTATCGGTGCTGCCACGGATGCCTATTTGGCAGGTCAACCGCCTGGGGTTATACGGCAGAGAGGGCGGTGGCGTTCGCAGGCCTACAAGGCATACATTCGTCCTCAACATGCCATGTGATTATGGTTTTTTCCAGGCGTCCCGTCGACAGCGGCAGCGGTCACGGTGGTGGGGCACAGTATTCCATACTGGGCCGGCAGGCATGCGGCTGCTACCAGCTGGGGAGCGCATCTCGGCCTGGAGGACGTTTGCAGGATTACCTGGTCCGGAAGGAGAGGATTACGGTGGTCATCCTTGCTGCGGGTCGTGGCCGATGACGTTCATCGCTGGGGCGTTCCCGACGTGTTGGTGATACACTTGGGAGAGAACGATCTGCCTGCGATGACGGGTCGTCAGCTGAGTGCGGCCATTACCGAGGACTTGAGGATCCTACGACAACGCATGCCGCATACCGTCTTGGTGTGGTCCGAGATGTTGGATCGCCTTGTATGGCGGGCAGCCGAGCGATCCGACCGCGTGAACTGGGCCAAACAGAAGGCGAATAAGGCCGCTTCGAAGACGGTTCTGTCACTGGGGGGTGTGCTTGTTCCTCACCCTTTGATCACTTTCCGTTTCCCGCTGCTGTTTAGGTCGGACGGGGTTCACCTCTCCGAGCGGGGGTGTGAACTCTGGATATCCGATGTGCGGGAGGTTTTGAGCACAATTTTGGTTGAGGGTTGGCGGGAACAGGGACCTTCGGTTCCTGTCCAGTGGCGGGTCATGCAAGGTAGGGAGCCCGTGGGCAGGGAGCCCGTCTGCGTACGGGACTCCCTGGAGTAGGGGGTCTCGTTAAGGAGACCGGCCATAACCGGGCGCGGCCTACCCGGCTGGGAGGCCAGGGGCCCGGGGCCAAGCGAGGGGTGAGGGCCCCATGGAGGCGGACGCCCGTGGGGTCCTCGACGGTCGCTTCCCAGGGACCCCGCGGCGGAAGGCGTCCCATCCTCCCGGCTGGGAGTGAGGCGAGGAGCCGGAACGCCGCGGGGATGGTGGTCAACCGGCCGGTTGACAAGGGCAAGGGCTCCCCTGACCTTGCATGCGGGCCAACCCTCCGTGGGGAGGGAGTCTGGTTAATAAACGGCTGCGGCCAATTTGTTGCCAAGATTGGGTCCGTGTCGTTACTGGGATAGTCGCCACCTGCTAGTCAAATAGCGGCCGCGACTAAGCGCGGCCGCCGTTGACGCGGCGGGGGCGCCCAGGAGCGGCGCGGACCTGGGCCACGTCAGCGGGCCGCGCCGCGGCGCGCTGGGGCGAAGGGGGGGCGGCCGGCCTTAAAAGGCCGTGCGCACGCAGCCCGCCCTCTTTCCCTTCCTACCGCGCGTCCGGACAGCTACCCTCCCGTCCCTCCCTGTTTTTGTTACCGTTTTCGTCGCAGTCGTGGCGGGTCATGCAAGGTAGGGTGCCCGTGGGCAGGGAGCCCGTCTGCATACGGGACTCCCTGGAGTAGGGGGTCTCGTTAAGGAGACCGGCCATAACCGGGCGCGGCCTACCCGGCTGGGAGGCCAGGGGCCCGGGGCCAAGCGAGGGGTGAGGGCCCCATGGAGGCGGACGCCCGTGGGGTCCTCGACGGTCGCTTCCCAGGGACCCCGCGGCGGAAGGCGTCCCATCCTCCCGGCTGGGAGTGAGGCGAGGAGCCGGAACGCCGCGGGGATGGTGGTCAACCGGCCGGTTGACAAGGGCAAGGGCTCCCCTGACCTTGCATGCGGGCCAACCCTCCGTGGGGAGGGAGTCTGGTTAATAAACGGCTGCGGCCAATTTGTTGCCAAGATTGGGTCCGTGTCGTTACTGGGATAGTCGCCACCTGCTAGTCAATTATTACTCTGACCCAAAGTAAGAAAGGGGAGGAGTTCATAGTCCAGAGCTCTGCAACATGGAATAAAGAGAATACAACCAGTCCTGAAGAGGACAAGGAGATTGACCACAATAGGGAGCCTCTGCAGGCAGTTCGGAAAAAGACTGAACAGCGAAGGGCGAGACAGTTCTCGGGGCCTTTGGAGCTCCAGAATAGATTTCAGGCCCTTGCAGAGGAGGTGCAAGGGTCAACAAGGGAAGAGGTCCCAAAACAAACTCTAAGACAAAGGGAAGAGGCCACGGGGACAGAAGGAAATGGAGTTGAGAAGAAAAAAAAAAGGAGAGTACTGGTAATTGGAGACTCCCTGCTAAGAGGAATGGATCGCCATGTGGCTGGGCCCGACCCCCTAACCCGAGAGGTGTGTTGCTTGCCAGGGGCGAAAATTAAAGATGTTTCAGAAAGGCTGCCCAAACTCCTCAAATCTACGGATCGCTACCCATTTGTGATGGTCCATGTGGGAACGAATGACATGTCCCTGAATACCATCGCTCCTATTAAAAAAGACTATCAAGATCTGGGGAGGAAGCTCAAGCAAATGGGGGCACAAGTGGTATTCTCTTCAATCTTGCCTGTCAAGGGAAGAGGAATGCATCGGGAGAAGAAGATAATGGAGGTGAATCACTGGCTGCGTAGTTGGTGCCGGCAGGAGAGATTTGGTTTCTGGGACCATGGGATAGGCTTTCTTGAGGAAGGCCTACTAGCACCTGATGGACTGCACTTATCGAAACTGGGGAAGAATGTGTTTGGCAGGAACGTGGGGAGATTCATCAGGAGAGCTTTAAACTAAAGCCACAAGGGGAAGGAGACGATCAACATAGGGAGTGTATGGAAGGAAAACGATCGGAGGCAGCCCAACCGGCAAGGCCAGCTCATAGGGAACCAAAGGCCAAAGCTGAGAGTGAGCTAGGATTGGCCAGGGAAGCCCATTGTAACAAGAAAAGATTTTTCAGTTATGTGAGGAGCAAACGTAAAGTCAAGGAGGCAATAGGCCCACTGTTGGGTGCAGATGGACAAACTCTAACGAAAGATGCAGAGAAAGCAGAAAGGCTTAGTGCCTATTTTACATCAGTTTTTTCCCACAGGTCAAAGTGTTTAGGCACATCTAGAGATGGCTGTAGCCAAAGGATAGTGTCTGGGTGGCAGGTTAACATGGATAGAGAGGTTGTCGAGAGGCATTTAGCTGCACTGGATGAGTTCAAATCCCCTGGTCCAGATTAAATGCACCCGAGAGTACTCAAAGAACTTTCCAGAGAACTTGCACAGCCCTTGTCCATCATCTTCGGAACCTCTTTAAGGACTGGAGATGTCCCGGAGGACTGGAAAAGAGCAAACGTTATTCCGATCTACAAAAAAGGGAGGAAGGATGACCCAGGAAACTACAGACCAGTGAGTCTGACCTCTGTTGTGGGGAAGATAATGGAGCAGATATTAAAGGGAGCGATCTGCAAACATCTGGAGGACAATTTGGTGATCCAAGGAAGTCAGCATGGATTTGTCTCCAACAGGTCCTGCCAAACCAACCTACTTTCTTTTTTTGACCAAGTAACAGGTTTGCTGGATCGGGGAAATTCAGTTGATGTCATTTACTTGGATTTTAGTAAAGCTTTTGACAAGGTTCCCCATGATGTTCTGATGGATAAGTTGAAGGACTGCAATCTGGATTTTCAGATAGTTAGGTGGATAGCGAATTGGTTAGAGAACCGCACTCAAAGAGTTGTTGTCAATGGTGTTTCATCAGACTGGAGAGAGGTGTGTAGCGGGGTACCTCAGGGCTCGGTGCTCGGCCCGGTACTTTTTAACATATTTATTAATGATCTAGATGAGGGGGTGGAGGGACTACTCATCAAGTTTGCAGATGACACCAAATTGGGAGGACTGGCAAATACTCCGGAAGATAGAGACAGAGTTCAACGAGATCTGAACACAATGGAAAAATGGGCAAATGAGAACAAGATGCAATTTAATAAAGATAAGTGTAAAGTTCTGCATCTGGGTCAGAAAAATGAAAAGCATGCATACTGGATGGGGGATACGCTTCTAGGTAGCACTGTGTGTGACGAGACCTTGGGGTACTTGTGGATTGTAAACTAAACATGAGCAGGCAGTGTGATGCAGCGGTAAAAAAGGCAAATGCCATTTTGGGCTGTATCAACAGAGGCATCACATCAAAATCACAAGATGTCATAGTCCCATTGTATACGGCACTGGTCAGACCACACCTGGAGTACTGTGTGCAGTTCTGGAGGCCTCACTTCAAGAAGGACGTAGATAAAATTGAAAGGGTACAGAGGAGAGCGACGAGGATGATCTGGGGCCAAGGGACCAAGCCCTATGAAGATAGGTTGAGGGACTTGGGAATGTTCAGCCTGGAGAAAAGGAGGTTGAGAGGGGACATGACAGCCCTCTTTAAGTATTTGAAAGGTTGTCACTTGGAGGAGGGCAGGATGCTGTTTCTGCTGGCTGCAGAGGAGAGGACACGCAGTAATGGGTACAACGATATAGGCTAGATATCAGTACAACGATATAGGCTAGATATCAGGTTGGATACACACTTTTCTTGGATGCTTTAGGATGCTTAGGGCTAATCCTGCGTTGAGCAGGGGGTTGGACTAGATGGCCCCTTCCAACTCTATGATTCTATGATTCTATTCTATGATTCTATGATTCATCTGAAAGCTTCTCTTGGATCCAGAATATATATTTCTACGGGCACAAGGATTTGTGCTCATAGAGTATAGTTTTCTCCCCTGACTGTGACAGCCCAAACAGCCCACTAAAATCATGGTACCGGGTGGAGGGGGCAGGAGTAAGATTTTGAGGTGTGTTTCCGGATGAAGGTGGGGGTGTAAGAAAACTGCATTCAAGTCCTTGTGCTGGTGGAGACACTGAGCACACATGAAGCTGCTTTCTCCAGGGTCTCACGCAGGAGTCTTTCACACCATGCAATTACCTGTTTGTTTTTAAAAAAATCTGAAGATGTTAGGAATTGAACCCAGGCCTTTCTGCATCCCAGGCAGATAGTCTACCACTGCACCCTAGCCCCTCCCCATAAGTGTGGACCCAATCCCTCTGCATCTCAGTAGGCTGGAAAGAGCTCTCTATTTCTTCTAGAACAAGGGTTGCTGCCCAGTTCACTGCCTGGCCTCCCAGAGATGAAGGCACCGGGTCCCTGGTAGGCAGCCAGGATTAGCCCAAGTTGGAGCTGACCCTGCATGCTGGAGAGCAAGAACTGGACAGATAGCACCTTGGGCTAAACATAAGCTTGGCCAAAGAGCTGCTGAACCAGCAATTGTGATTCAGTCCTATGTGTCATTGACCCAAGATGGCTTCTTACATGTGTTTTGGTAGGGAAGGGACAAGCTCAGTGCTTCAGAGACAGAGCATCTGCTTTGCAGAACGTCCCAGGTTCAATCCCCAGTGTCTCCAGGTTAAAGGATCAGGTGATGAGGAAGACCTCATGCCTGACAGCTGCTGCCTGTCTGGCAATTCTGACCTTGAAAGACATGAGAAGAAGAAGAGTTGGTTTATACTCTGCTTTTCTCTACCAGAAGGCATCTCAAAGGGGCTTACAATCATTTTCCCTTCCCCTCCCCATAACAGGCACCCTGTGACGTAAGTACCCTGAGAGAGCCCTGATATTACCGTTCTGTGAGATAAGCACTATCGGGGCTGTGATGAGCCCAAGGTCACCCAAGCTGGCTGCATGTGGAATAACAGGGAAACAAACCCAGGTCTCCAGATTACAAGACGCCCCTTTTAATCACTACAAAAAACACCAAAATACATCCAGAACGCTACAGAAAGCTGCTAATACTCTAATTGTGGATTGATTTTCAAAATCCCTAGTTAAACTGGAATCGAGAAATGGTTAAACACCAAGGAGGAACAGAACAGGAGAAATCCTATCATCAAGAGGCATTTGGGGGCAGTATATAGGGCTATTATTTGGGAGAAAAACATTTTAATTTCCACTCTGCCATGCATTTTAGGAGATGACCTTGGCTAAGGCACTCTTGACCAGGCTAACCAACCTCTCAGGGTGGTTATTGTGAAGACAAAATGTAGCTCAGACAAAACTGGGGGGGGGGGGAGAGCAGTAGGGAGAAAAATGGGATGTAAACATCTAAATAAATGAATCAGATTGAGACCAACATTTGAAAAGCAATGGAGTTCCAAAGCCGTATCGTGGCTGAGTAGCCGGGGAGCAGAGTCAAAGGCCGAGCCGAAATCAGGACCCAGGATCAAACAGACAGAGCTTCACCACAGTGACCAGAAACCCCAAACATCTTGGCAAATGGGAAAGGAATGCAAGTGTTGCACCCATGGAGAGGCTCTCCTTAAGTGTCAGAGGGCTTGCAGCTGGACCTAATCCTCATCCAAAGAAGGAGCTTCAGCTGCACCCCATTGGGGCTGTCTGCAAGCTGACAGTCAGGTTGACCTTCTGGCACCTGTCAGATTGGTGTGGAGGTGTCATTGCTACCACTCCAGCAATTCTTCTGAGCTGGATGGGCTTTGCTCTGGGGTCTCAAGGATGCTGGCATGTAGGGCTAGGTAGTAGCCTGGCTGGGGCTTATTTTATTATTATTATTATTATTTATTTGATTTGTATGACCGCCGCTCTCGGAAACCGGCTCGCGGCGGTTCACAACATTTTAATACAAATACAATATATTAACCATTAAAATTCCCCATTAAAACCCCATTAAAACCCCATTAAAACTTAAAACATTTGCTTGTCATCCAAAGGATCGGGGCCAGTGATACAAGGTGGCATGGTCTGAAAGAGGCATAGGGTGTGTGTTTGTGCTGGGAAACATATCTGGGTCAGCTACAGACTCTGCAGCACCCTCTGGCGGCTTGACAGGTGGTGCAGCAGGTGTGGGCCTGACACCACCTGTGAATGTCTCCTGCCTTGAAAACCCTATGGGGGCATCATAAATCAGCTATGACTTGATGTACTTTTCACTGCCAACACCAGGAAAAACCCTCCAGTTACTTGTGGACCTCAGAGTGTTGTCATGGGGACTGGGATTTTATTTTATTCAACTCTAGACACTAATTTGTCTTGTTCTTGTTTTCACTTTCACAATGACCATTTCGCATTAGCAATCTGCCCCTGGACAGCCTCTGGTTGCTGGTGGGTTTTAGAGCCCCCTCCACATGTTGTCGCCTGCATTCCGAGGCTGTCCAGGGGCTGGCTCGTGTTTTGCTCAGATTTGCCTCGGGATGTGGGAGTTCACAAAAAGTGGATTTGCCCGTATGGCTAGCCCATATGGAGGGGGAAAGGCTCGAGAGTCTCTGCTGTGTTGTCCTACCCTCACACCCACCCTTCCCTCTCCATTTTCTGCTCCAAGTATTTATTTTAATGGGGTGGTCCACATTGTAGCTCATCTGCAAAGCTACGTTGTCAAAAGTAAAATAAAATCTTCTGAAAAGTGTCCATGGTCTTTTTGGGATCATTTCTTTTTTCTGAAGGTGGGAAATGAGCTGGCAAAGAGGGGGGTGGGTGATCAAGCAGCATTCTCTCAATCATACAGGGGACTGAGTGCTTTTCTTTTTTAAGCCAGCCATTTACCAAAAATGTCTTTTTTGGCTCCAGTTACCATGTCCAGCCTTCTCACAACTCAGGCAGGCAAAAACAGTCCCATCTGTGTTTTCTGGAATTGGGAAATGGATGAGCATCTTCCAAGGAAGCCTGAGGTTGCTATGCAGGGGCAGGCAATGGCAAAACCCCTCTGCTCCACTCTTTCCTGGAATGGCCCATGGAGTGCACATTCAGGCACATTCTGCTCCTCTTTGCAGTTTTCTGTTCCTTTAACTTGCATGGCCGGCCTCTGAGCATCTGCAGAAAGTTCTGAAATCTGTAGGACCTTCCCCCCTGTTCCCCCTCCATGAATTTCTCTCTTGATCAAAACTGAATTGATCTGAAACATATTTCAAATTCCTAAGAGGGGAAGAGACTGGATTGCTGAGATTTAGAGAGAAACTGGGTAAAGAGGAACTCTTCTTATATATATATACATGCCACCATACCACAATTGACTTATGGGGATCCCAGCAAAAGGCTTTCAAAGCAATCTAGAAGCAGAGGGGGTCTCCCACTGCCTTCCTCTTGCAGAGCCTTCCTCAATAGTCTCCCGTCCAAGTACCGACCCTGCTTAGCTGATGAAATCAGGCTATATAATACCAGTCCACATCCCACTCCCACAATCAAAATCCAAATAGAAGCCTCGGAAGCAAAACAGGCATCCACATTTTTTCCCTCACACCTCCAGTGTTCATGATCCTATCTCATTCAAACCCAGAGCTCCCCCACAGATGGTGCCTTACTGAGTCACAAGGGTGATTCCCAAACCCACACACACACACACACACACACACACACCTCTTTTATGTTGTCACCGAGGCTTTTAATCATTGATTGTGTTTTTGCAAAGCACGGACACCTGGCATTGTGACACAAGTGGCCTCCTTACCCTGCAGACTGGAGGATGTGTCAAAACAGAAAGCCAGGAGAACAAAACACAAATGTTGATCAAAGCCAAGGCAAGGAATGAAGATGAGGAGGGGGGGGGGGATATGAAACTCGTGCATTTCCTAAAAGCTATAATTAACCAAGCAGCTTACATGAAATAATAAGTACATGATTATTCAGCTTCACCCTGAGGTGGACTTGGAGCACAAAACATGGCACAGTCTCTTCCTGCCAATTGATCCAATAAATCAAATGGATTACATCCTCTAATGAATACTGTGATGATCATTCCCATTTCGGGGCACGGGGCTAGACGGAGTACCATGAAATACAAGCCCAAGAAAGTAGAAGTGATGATTTGATACCGAACCTGTGCAGAAAAGCTATGGCAGGTGTCAGCAACCTGCCTCTATTAAGAGCCACATTATGTAACGTTCAGGTGGATTGCCATGTTGATCTGAAACAGCCGGTCAGCATTTGAGTCCAGTGGCAACTTTAAGACCAACAAAGGTAGATAGCAGCCTTCCTCCACATTTGTACCATTGAGAAACCCCTGAAACATTCTTCAGGCTTCAAGAAACCCCAGAAGTAGCCCCACTGTGCAGAATATTGCTTTAGGATGCTTAGGGCTGATCCTGCGTTGAGCAGGGGGCTGGACTAGATGGCCTGTATGGCCCCTTCCAACTCTATGATTCTATGATTCTATGAATATGTTTGGGAAGCACAGCTGTGGACACGCCCACCCAGGGCCCCTCCCCTTCCCACCAACTTCCGGCCCATTATTGGCCATTTTGGGAGGGGTGGGTGGGTTGACATGACAATATATGATCATACCACCCAATAAGTGTTTAACAATTTTTTAAAAAATAAAAAAACGGATTGACTCCCTTAATCAGAAAAGCCTTCCAAGGCCATCGAGAAAACCCAGGGTCTAAATGGCCTGGTCTAAACACACGGCTGTTGTGAGGATAAAACGGAAGAGAGAGGAGGAGTGTGGCAAGCTGCCTTGGGATCGCACTGGGAAGAACCGCTGGATATAAATACCTAAACAAATAAGCAATGTTGGTGCCTGTATTTCTCTGCATTTGCAAGTTAGGTAGCCTTGGGAGGCAATTTCTGGCTGACAAGCAGTCAATCCATCAATCATGGTTACTCTTGTGGAGCTTTTTCATCAAAGTGAGCAGCCATTCTGAGTAAATGGACCAGCTGTGGAGGTATGGAAGACTTACGTAATTTCTCCAGGTCCTCCCTGCTTTCCGACACCGGCATGGCCGTGATGGTGAGCAGAGGGCAAGGATTCCCTCCCAGGGTCTGGCACAGGGTCTGCTTCCGGAAGAAGGTTTTCTTCGGGTTCCGGGTTTGTTCCAGGATGTCAAGTTGAGACTGGGAAAGAAAGCAGGGGGAAAAACCCCACAAGATATTAAGGAAAGCCCCACCGGAGAAGAATCGCCATGAGCCAGAATCTCTGAGAATGGCGGTCTACAAATCAAATTATAAATCAAAAATAAATAAAATCCCAAACATCTACTCAGACATAAGTCCCATTATGTGAAATGGGGCTTACTCCTAGGATTGCAGCCAAAAGCTTGTAAGGAAAGATATGGTGTTGCTTGATCTCAGCCAGTCTCGGAAGTGAACCAGGATCACTGAAGCCCAAAGGTCATCTGCAGATCAACTGTAATTCTCGGTAATCTCCAGGCCCCACCTGGGATTTGGCAACCTTAACTAGAACCCCAGCAGAGGATCAATCTACTGTAGCAGCCAGAGTAGCCCAAAGGGACCTGGGGAGATTAGTTCTGCTCTTGACAGAGTCAGCTAAATATCAAGCCTGCCCAGGTCCCAAATTTTTTTCAGTCCAAAGTTGGCAAACTTCAGATCCTTCCACGTGCAACCATGCAGCAAGGACCTATTAATCCTTTTAAAAAATCATCCTGGAATAAATACCATTCTCCCCAAAGCAACTCAGCTTCAGTATGCTGCCCTTAATGTATTTTATTTATCTGTTCCACTTAATAGAGCAGGGGGTTGGACTAGATGGCCTGTATGGCCCCTTCCAACTCTATGATTCTATGATCTTAAACCCTGCCCCGCGGCGCACCGCACCGCGGAATAAATAAAAGAGTAAGGGCTCTGTGGGAGGAGTTAGGGCGGGACCCGTCCGGGATAAAAACTCGGATAAAAACTCTCTGAGAGCCACTCAGGGGCCAAGTGGCCAATAGGGAGGCGCGCATAGGCTTTCGGGAGGGTGGGGGGGGCGGCAGCCGGCCTCCTGTTGCCCTGGGAGCGGCTTTGCCGTGAGGCTGCTCCCGCCACCGAGAGAAGACAGGCTCCTAGCGCCCATTTTATTCAGACATAAAATGGGCTTAATTTCTAGTTCTATATTATTTCTGGTAAGGCCTAAGACAGTGATTCTCAACCTGGGGGTCAGGACCCCTTTGCGGGTCAAATAACCCTTTCACAGGGGTCATGGCAGGGCAGGTAGCTTGGCCAGAGGGTGCACCATCTACACAATAGCCTTGTGGGGTAGATAGAGAGAGTGTTCATCTGTCTGGAGCAGTGGAAAAGAGCGAGATTAGCATGGTGGGACAAGAGGCAGAACTGAACTGAGAAACCCCCCCAAAAGCCCAATTTGTATACAATCATGAACAATGGATCTTCACACCATTGGTCAGTTTTGGTTTAATTTCTGTGAAAGAACCATTGCATCATTTTATGGTTGGGGTCACCACAACATGAAGAACTATATTAAAGGGTCGCGGCATTAGGAAGGTTGAGAACCACTGGTCTAGGAGGAGGAGCTGGTCTCATGGCTTAAGTGCCACTCAGCACTCAGTGCCACTCAACACCTATTCAAGATGAGTGTCCCGCCCCTGTGTGCCTCCTCCTCCAATTGGCTTGCCTGTTTGTCCAACGGCCAGCCAACCGCCTTCTGTCCCCCACCCCTGACTACCCCCTCCTCCTTCCACTTCGCTCTGAGGCCTGGAGGCTGTCGATTCCAGCCATGGGAGAGCTGTCCCTGCCACTAAATTTCCTAACAGCTTCCTGCAGCCTTTCCAGGTCCTGGGGGGATGGGGAGGCCGTCCGCAGATTTCTTCCACCACCACCACCCCAATCTAGCACCCGCTGTATTCCTGAATGCAACGGGCTTTGTCCCTAGTTTATTACATTTATATACCACCCTACCCACCTAATGCATACCCGAAGGCTCAGTTGTGGTCTCCTCCATTTGCAAAGATCTGCCATAAATATGCTTGCAGTTATTAAATGTACATCAGATTGTGACCGGTATTTCCAAGTCACTGTTACCATATGGGATTTTATCATCTTTTCAAATGCATTCTACAGGTAATTGAGCCCTTGGGTTGCTAAATCACTTTGAATTCATTATCGTTCTGAACAGGGGTGGGGGGAGCCTGCTGCATTTTGCACAGACATATGTTGGAAAATAAAACTTAATGACGCACAGGCCTGAGCTGGATCTTGTTCATCAGCCCAGTCTGCACAAATGGAATTGTTTAGCCATGGCAAAAAGTTAGATGCCTCAGTCTTCAATCTAACCCCCATGGGACTGTCATGATCAGCTGTAACATGGGGCAGCAGTCCCTTTAAATACTCCCCACCAGCCTGGCAAGGAAAACACAGAAAATAAATTTATGTTTATTGCATGACCATTGTGTATCCACACTGGGAAGGCAGGCAGAGAGTGTTTAAATGCCCCTGCCTTACAGCTCATTATGATAACCACGAACTCTGTGAAGAAATGGATTTACTAGTCTTCCTGTTCATTCTTTTTGGTAACTCAAGGAGGCCAGGAAAACCCCAAGGCTCTCTCAAGTCTTCCCCTAGAAGAAGAAGAGTTGGTTCTTATATGCCACTTTTCTCTACCCAAAGGAGTCTCAAAGCAGCTTACAGTCACCTTCCCTTTCCTCTCCCCATAACAGACACCCTGTGAGGGAGATGAGGCTGAGAGAGCCCTGATATTACTGCTTGCTCAGATCAGTTATATCAGTGCTGTGGCAATTCCAAGGTCAGCCAGCTGGTTGCATGTGGGGGAGCAGGGAATCAAAGCCAACTTGCCAAATTAGAAGTCCGCACTCCTAACCACTACACCAAGCTGGCCCTAGTGACCCTGCCAATTCCTCTGGCTCCCCACTGGTGCCATAACTAAAATGGGTAAGTCTCACTGCCTCCAACAATTCTGAGAGTATCCCCGATAAACAGAGTGGTATGCCTAGCACTCTATACCTGCATTGCAATTTTATGGCTCTGTCTAGATGCTGAACCTTTTGCAACACTCCTATAAGCTTGGGGACAATCTACCACAATTCTGCACATTCAAGGTATCCTGCTGTAGGGATGTTGAGCTGTCCTGCTCTCCTTCTCCACTACCTTATTTTAGATAGCAAGATAACATGGTGAGTTTCCAGAGATCATATTTAAAGCGTTCAAAATATAAGAAAGCTTAATAAATTAGTAATAGAATGCACATGTCCTGTTCTAGTTTTCAGATTGAGCAAGGGAACAAAGAAAAGGTGAAAATATTTTCATCTTTCCATACACAAATCCTTCCTAAATGAGGTTTACTTCAGAAAGGCTAGCCTGACTTGAAGCTGCAGTAGTCTAAAGCTAATCATTACCTTGGTTTCCACAGTTAAATCTTTGTTCCATTGTCCCTGACTGTGTGGACAAGATGGTAAAAGTTTAGCCCATCGTTCCTTTATGCCCATCCAAAGGGCTGCCCAAAATGGACGAGTAAGACAGCTTCATTCTAGTGGTCTGAGTTCATACAATCAACTTTGGGCCATCCTTTCCATTTGAGGGCCATTTGGATCTTCTTCCCCCAAAAGGAAGTTTACTTTCCAGCCATTTGGTTCTTAGCAGTTTCTGTCTATTTTTGGTGAGACCTAGAAGCAGGGTGTAAGGAAATAACCCATTGTCTTATTGGCATAATCAAGAACACGTTAGGTGCTGGGAGATTTATGGCTCTGTTCTTTAATGCTCTTATTTCTGCCAGCTACTAGCCTGGGCTCCTTGTAAATTGACCGAGAGCAGTCACAATAATTGAAATACTAAGGTGATTTCTTGGACAGAGGGCATTTATTCCCTAAAGTTTGCACAGCACACACAGATTATTTGTTATGGATATTACTGTGTGAGCTGTAGAACCCTTTTCAGGGGTTTTGTTTAGGGCTATTCAGACTCATGAACCATTAGCACATGCTTCCGATAATTCTCACGGTACCTGTGGTCACCATTTGTTCTGAAGTGAGCACCGCATATATTTTCCGCTTCAGCAGACCAAGGTTCAGTAGAATGTTTACTTTAAGCCGGAAATGTCGAGGGAGCCCATTTTCAGATGAAATGTCAACTGTGTTTATCAGGAGAACTACAGCTAGCATGAACTCTCAATACATACTGTTGTTAGGCTCCAGGTATGCGTGGCAATACCTGAAAAGATCTCTCGTCCTGCCATATTTGTTCATAATCATTTCTGAATCAAGTACTTCATTCCACCTCCTTCCACAAGATCGTCTGTGAATACTGCCTGTTTATCTTTGCTCATGCTGTGCCTTTGGACATATATTTAATACACGCGTGACATATCTTGCAATCCCACAGAGATAACACATGTTCAAAGAGCTCTCTGGGCCAAAAACAGAGACACACGGTGCTGTTCCATGACATGAGCAAATCAGCTCTGAATGGCCAGAGAGAATTCCCATTGAAGGGAAACTTGGAAGAATAGGTGACACATCTTGAAAGAATGATTTTACCAATAGGAATATCCAGAATTTGGGCCAAGACAATCAAAAAGAAGGTTATATGTGCACTCACTCATTTCCAGCCCATGGAAAGACTCATGAGAATGAACCACTATTACCATCATGGCTGAGTAGGTATAAGGGTAGTGGTAGGCCAGGTAGCAGACATCGTCCTTATGGGGGAACACCACGGTGAAAGTGAGGGTGTAGCAGGATTTCCCACTGGTCCCTGCTGCAGCAGCAACTGCTGTACAACGCTGGTAGTGATTTCTGGTAGAAGAAGAAATGAGAGACAAAGAGAATCACCTGGATTTTGTACATACTGTCCTTAAAAACCAGAGAGAGAGAGACGTGCATTAGATCAGCCTCCCCAACCAGGTGGAGGCTGTGGACAATCTGGGAATTTTGAGACCATTCGTGGGCACCACAACAAAATGGCAGCCATGGGAACTGGATCCACTCATGAAGCACTAGGAGGTTCCACAAAGATTGGGCTATTATAAACCAAACAACCTACTATGCTAGAGGCAGCTGTTTCCACAGAATGTTTCCTGACAGATACAAAAACAATACTTGCTGGTATTTTCTGAAGCACGTCCTACTCCAGTGAAGTGGAGGGAAGCCAGGACTGGCTCCTTGCTTTATTTATTTATTTATTTATTTATTCATTCATTCATTCATTCATTCATTCATTCATTCATTCATTTATTTGTCTGTCACATTTCTATGTTGACCCTCCCCAAAAGCTCAGGGGGGCTCACAACATTGTTAAAATACAATACCTTTAAACCTCTCATTTTAAAGCATTTAAAATATTAAGTTATTAACATTTATTGAAATGCCAGGAGCAGTCCAATGGCAAAGGCAGGGCTGTGCTTGTATAAATATCTAGGTGTTATATAATTTCGGCACAGGGAGGTGAGTTTTGTAGTTGATCTAGGGACCTCAACTGTAGACGTGACAGAACAGGTCTGTCTTATAGGTCCTGTGAAACGGTTTTAGGTCCTGCAGGCCCTAGTTTCTTCCCAAAAAGCATTGCACCAGGCCAACACCAGGGTAGAGAAGGCCCTGGCTTTCAGGCCAGGGAACCTGAGCAGATTTTGAGAGCTTGAGTGTCAGGTTCTCTTTGGTTTAAGGAAAACCCATTTCTTCAAAGGAGTGAATGGACACCTCAGCACACCTTGCTAAGGATCACTGTTTTTGATGGAGGATACAATGGATATCCCAAATGCAAAGCAATCAAATCTCCTTCAATTAACAGTAGTCCATTCATTTAAGAACAAGTCTCCAACATTCCACAGGAGGCATGCCAGCAAGACTAGGGAGGTGTAACCGTGCTCCAGAGAGAGGAACTGGCCCAGGTGCTAGTGAACTACCAGACCAAATCCAGCGCTAGTTTATTGCATGCACATAACACATGCTCAGAATTTGTGCTTCCCTTCCCACCCACTGCCAATCCAGCTGTAGCCTAAATCCGTACAGTCCCTTTCACTTCCTCATAATTCTACCACCTCATTTGGCAGACAGCAAGAACGGCCACGATTCTTGGGTTTGCACTCAAAAGGGCCCAGGAGTGGTTCCCTTCCCAGCCTCTCCTGTGAAATTATCTCAAGTAACTTTCCCCTTGCCTTGTTAGTGGACTACAGGGGCTATCAGCGTAAGCAATTCAGAGATAGACAGATGGTACAAAACAGCCTCAGGTTCACCTTCTAGGCTTTCATCTTCCGGTGACTTGAGCCTCATTGTAGTAAAAAGAAAAAAATTATACAGGTTTTTGCCTGACTTCCCCTCTTCTGTCCCCGTATGATCTTTTTGCAATGCATTTTTTTTAAAGAGTCAGCTTCAAGGCTGATGAGGGGAAAGAGATTTCCCCTCGGCTGAGATGAAGAGCCAATTCGCTCATTTTCAGAGAGACCATCTCTCAGCAAATTGCACCCAGGCGCACGTTCCAAACAATAATTTCCCCCACCTAGCACCAATTATTCTGTTGCTGAACCATCCCCCTCTGAGGGGCCGCATGGCACATCCTCCCCCACCCTTGACAAATGTTGTCATCAGCATTACATTAAAATGCAAAATACAGAAAGCAACCAAAAGATGCAATTTCAGCTGCTGAAATTTACACAACCCCTTTATTTCCCTAGCGGGCTCTTTAAATTTATTTATTCGGGGGGCAAAGCTGGAAGATAATTATTCTCATCAAATCCCACAGAAATAATCATCTCTTCGTTTGTGAGTGGTGACGAACAACTGCTTGTGTCTGCTTTCTGCTCATGTGAATGAAGTGGACAGAAATATGGGCAAAGCATAATAAAAAATGATGCCTGGAAGTCATGACCTTTACCCTGGAAGCCATTCCTCATGGCTCAGAAGACTAAGAGCTAGTCCTGTGGTCACTCTGCACAGGTATACATGCCTCCCCTGTCACTAAGCAGCAAAAAGATATACATTAAACACACAATCAGGTGTAAAGCACTGTGAATACCAAAAAGCTAAGCGTGTTATTGAATTAATTAAATGCATATAAATAAATAATGAGGGAAATAACTATTCATGTGCAGAATGATAACATGTGAATGCAGTTTTTCTTGGCAGTTGCCCATCTAAGTATAGATTCCGCTTAGCTTCCAAAACATGACAAGATCTGGCTACGCCATGTCACCTGCCCTACCATGCCAGTAGCTGACCACTCTGTTAGGTTAAAAAGTCTGATGATGTGGTCATTTTGAAATTGGCTTAAATGAGTCACAGCTGCCTAAGGAGGTAGGGAACTCCCCCTCGCTGGCAATCTTCAAGCAGCGACTAGATGCTTATCCTGGATGCTTAAGGCTGATCCTGCATTGAGCAGGGGGTGGGACTAGATGGCATTGGTGGTCCCTTCTTGGTGGGGAGAGGAATGGAAGGCGACTGTAAGCCGCTTTGAGCCTCCTTTGGGTAGGGAAAAGCGGCATATAAGAACCAACTCTTCTTCTTCTTCTTCTTCTTCTTCTTCTTCTTCTTCTTCTTCTTCTTCTTCTTCTTCTTCTTCTCACTCTAGGATTCTAGGAGTCTAGTTCAGCAGTGGAATGGGCTGTCTAAGAAGCTAGGGAGCTTCCCCTCATTGGTGGTCTTCAAGCAGCAGCTGGACAGATCCTTCTCCTGGATGCTTGAGGCTGACCCTGCATTGAGCAGGGCGTGGGACTAGATGGCCTGGATGGCCTTTTCCAGCTCTATGATTCTAAATAAACACAATGGATCCAAATTAGCACAGCCACTGCAAGTCCTGCAACTAGCAGGAGGACAAAATCCCAAGACCCTGGATATCCTGGGGATCCATTGATCAGGGTGAGTCACATGACTGGTTTGCATATGATATTTGGATTGAGTTGGGAAGGTGAGAAGGCGCTGGGGGGCCATGGTGGCTCTTGAGGTCTCTGCAAGCAAATTATATAGGCCTGATTAGTCACAGTTAACATAGTTCCCATCTAAAGCAGCAGTCCGCAACCTTTTGGCTGCCGCGGACCGCTGCTCCGGAGTGGGGGGAGAGGGCGGCCCAGGGGCCCGCACATGCGCGGCAGCCCCAGCACAAACGCGTGTGCGCAGACTGCAGCGCACGCATGTTTGCGACCGGCTCCTTCTTCCCTCCCCCCCAAAGCGAGAAGCTCGCCAGGCCGCAAGCAAATTGGCCGCCAAAGAGGCCGATTAGCTTTCGGCTCGGCAAGCTTCTCTCCCCCCCCCTCCTGAAACAAGAAGCTTGCCGGGCCGCGAGCTAATCGTCCGCTTTGGCGGCCAATTTGCTTGCGGCCTGGCGAGCTTCTCGCTTTGGGGGGGGAGGGAAGAAGGAGCCGCGGCCAGGCGCCAAGGCCATTGTGGCCCGGCACCGGGCCGCGGGTTGGGGACCACTGATCTAAAGGATTCATGTTCAATTTCAGCTGGAATAGGACTTCCTCTACATCTGTAAACCGCTCTGCAGAGCGGTAGGAATAAAGCCCTAAGGGCATTGGGGGCGGAGAAAGGGCGGGGCCAGTCCATGATAAAAACTCCAAAGGAGCCCCTATGGCACCAGTCCTCGCCTCTACCAAGTGCACAGCCCCTCCCGTGCCTCACCAACCTTATGGCTGCACAGCCAATCAGGAGACGCAAGCTGCCTCCTGATTGGCCCATCTGCCCACTCTCTGCGATTCGAACTTCTCCGGCCCCACACGCAGCCTCCCAAACCCTCTCCAACCCCGCCCCTCAAGTCCTCTGCCAATAGGCTCCAAGCCCACAGAGAGCTTCAGGCACCGACACTACAGGCCCCTCCCCCCACGACCGTTCCGCGTGCAGCAGCCGCCGCCAGCCGCCCCACCAGCCCCAGGCTGACGCTGCCTCCAGCAGCCTGCCCTCCTGCTCGCCAGCAAGGAACACTACAGCCCCCAGTCCAGTCTGCACAGCAAGCCTCGCATCCCCACCCCCTTCTGCTTCCCGGGGTCAGGGCTGGGTGAGTGGCGGCTGGGCCTTCGCAGAGTGGCTCCCTCGAGGGCTCCGGGCATCGAGGGCGGGGCCGGGAGTACCGTGGCAACAGCCCCCAAGGGGGAGGCATTCACGGCGACAGACGGAGACACAGCACCAAACAGTCAGTCCCTTGCCAGAAGGCAGCACAAGGAGGGCCTGCTGGAGGACGTGGGGAGAGGGGGGAGGGCACCCACGAAGGGAGGAGGAGGAACCTCCCAAGACACAATGGCAGGATCACTACTGAGGGACAGACACACAGTCAGGCTGCTGCAAGACAGAGGGATTGCAGCCACACAGCGTGGAAATACTGTGCTCCGTGCCTGGATCGGTCTCGGGGCCAGGGACAGACACACAGAGACACATAGAAACACCGGCCTGGAACACAGAGAGCCCATGGAATGGCTACAGGTGGGAACAGACAGACAGCACAGAGAACATGCAAGACGGGGGTGGGGGGTGGGAGAAGGAGTCCTGGGAAATGGAGCTAGCAGGGAGGGAAAGAAGGAGGAACATGAAGGATGCTGGAGGACAGAATACCCAGGAGGGAAAAGCCACGGCCGGGAGACATATGAAAAGTGGCCTGGAAGACACCAGGCTGGAAGGGATGCTTGGAGGGCTGCTCAGATTGGGGCCGGCCCTGAGACTGCTGAGCCGACAGGGCAGGAAGTGGAGGACTGGCCAGATAGAGAGACACTGATTGACAGAGAAGGCACACAGACAGCGAGGAACACCAGAGGACTAAGGTCGGGGGGGGGGGGGGGGGAGAAGAAGGAACATAACAGACAGGCAGAGAGACCATGGCCTGGGCAGACAGAGGGATGGATGCATGGATGGGTGGATTGGTATGAGGGCCAAGGACAGGCAGACAGACAGCCCTTGCCATGGACACACAGAGATGCCCACAGGTGGCAACAGACAGACAGGAGGCAGAGAACAGGAGAGACAAGAGGGGGGGGGGGGAGTCCAGGGAGAGAAGAAGGGAGTGAAGGAAGGAAGGAGCGGGGAAATCCCGGCATGCATGCATGGATGGCTGGACGGGTCTACAACGCGAGCACAGGCAGACAGAGAGACCACGGAATTTGGAGACAGAGGTGGCCACAGGTGGGAACACCCAGACAGTCGCCAGAGAGCACAAGACACTGGAGGGGGGGAGGGATGAATGAGTTGGGTGGGAGAGAGAGGAAGGAAGCGAGGAAGGAAGGGCCAGACAGCCATGACAGCCAGACAGTCTGACAGCTCAGAGTGGGATGGTGGTAACACTGTTCACACACACTGGGATGGATGGGTTGGCAGATGGAGCCCATGAGCAGATGCAGACCACAATAAAGACAGCAGGAGATACAGAGGCAGACAGAGACATAAAAAGAGACATATGCGAGAGAAGGTGAGGCACATACGCACAGACGCCAGAGTCAAGGGCAGAAAGGCAGGGAGATGCCCCCCTCTGCAATTTGCCCCTGCCATCTGACTCTATACTCCTGCTTTGTGGTCACCATGACATTATTTTGCCCCCCCCCTACTCCAGCACTGATCCCTCTGCTGCCGCCAGAAGCCAACCTCCTGCTTGCGGGGACCACTGCCACTTCCAGCTGTCTTACACTTCACAAACACCTGCATTCCTAATCTAACCAGAACAGCACTCTACATACTGCCTCTTCCAAGACCCCTGGCCTGAAAATGGCCTTCATACACAACAGCACACTACAACTGCTACAATATCCTGCCCCAAGTCAACCCCCCTCCCAGCTATGGTCTGATGCCTGACCCACCTTACAGCTCTCTTCTAACCCACTACATCTCTACAGCCCTTACTACAGCACTTGCACGACTTTCACTTGAGAAACTGCCTGTGGATCATGCCTGCCTGTGCTTGGGTTGCTGCCCATGAGACGGCATTTGCTTCCTCAGCTATACAGACACCTCTCCAGATCACAGACTGCAGTTGCTCTCGCACACAGGACCACAGAAGCATCATTCCTCAACAACACTGGCACACACGACCCTATTTCATTGCCCTTCTCCAAAATCCAATACATGTGCTGCGCAAGCACTCATATAGGCAGGATTATGTCTCTCTGTGCCACAGACCTCCTACTATCATGTCCAGCCCATCTGACCATTTACATCTCTCCCTTTCCCCCCTCCTTACATTCTGCCTTCTCCTTTCTGAGACCCTACGCACTCCGCCTGAAAGGTCACTGTCACCAATACACTCTGCATCTTTGCCTACCACCTTGGACTGCTCGCCTGAACCCACATCTTCCGTTTGCCCTACCCCTTGCAAATCTCTCCCATTTCCCTCACCTTCACCAACCCTCTCCTATTAACCCCTACCCACCAAACCTCTTGCTCACACTAACACATACACTGCTACACTACGAAACTAACGCTACTCCTGCTTTCCCCCCTTCTGCAGACTGACTCAGCAACACACCTGCTTCACACCTCCTCCTGCTCTGCCGTCACAACCCGCTGCACTGCAGATTGCGCTCCCTCAAGACCGTACCCTTGGTGAGTTCCAATCCTGACCTATCCCCATCCTCCGACACTCCTTCCATCCCAAACCATGATTCCTAACCCAACTACCCTTCACCCTTCCGCCTCTCCATACCTCTGGCCGTGAGGGCATCCTGCTTTCTGAACGCATGCCACTTGGTGAGTACTGCTACCTGCCCATCCCTCCACTGCCTCACACCTTGCCTCCTCTATGGAAACCCACCCCTCTCTACAGCCAATCCCCCCCTCATCCAGCCCCTTCTGTTTCCTCCCAACAGCTGCCTCCCTGCCTCCCAACCTCTCCAGCTTCTACCCAGCCTCCAGACACTCCTGATTTCAGCACTCCTACTCTCCCCCTGAAACACGGGTCCTGCTTTCCCGCCACACGCCACTTAGTCAGTACTGCTACCTGCCCATCCCTCACTGCCTCACACCTTGCCTCCTCTATGGAAACCCACCCCTCTCTACAGCCAACTCTCATCCTGCCCCTTTCTCTATCCCCCCTGCAGTTTCCTGAGTGCCTGCAAGCCTCTCCAGCTTCTACCCAGCTTCCAACACTCCTGACTCCAGCACGCCTACCCTCCCCCTGAAATGGGGGTCCTGCTTTCCCACCACATGCTGATTGGTGAGTCCTGCTACCTGTCCATCCCTCCGCTGCCTCACACCTTCCCTCCTCTATGGCCACCCACCCCTCTCTACGGCCATTCCACGCATTGCCTTCTCTGTGGAGACGCACCCCTAGGTACAGCCAACCCCCCGCTCATCCAGCACTTTTCTGTTTCCAACCCACAACTCCTCAGTTAGCTATCATGACTTTCCTTCATACTCCTCTATGAATTTCCTCCTATACACTACCCACTCAACATCACCACACTTACCACCCCTTTCCCCTTCTCTCTCCAGTCAACAGCTCCCTGACAACCTGCCTGCACGTCCACCTACTACGCCTCCATTAAATACTCCTCCTCCATACAGTCTACTTCAGACCTACACACCTTCTGTGAACACAACCATTGGACTGGTAAGTACACCTGCCACACCACCCATTACATTCAAATTCCATTCACTCCCTTCGACCACTACAGCCCACTCCTCCCTTTGCCAGGTTTCTCCTACCCATACATCGAACAACAACCACCTCGCAATGCCACGGCCAAAACGCCAACACACACCAGAAGACATAAGGAAATCTCACGCCACTGCAAGCCGCAAATACCGTGCCACACGCACAGCACAAAAGACTGCTGAAGCCTACCAAAGACGCAGTGAGCGACGAAGACAAACCCTTGCTGCCCCTCCTAAAGACTGCCAAAAATCTCCAGCAACTGACAGAACACAGCAACACAGTCCAGAATACGGCAAAGACAGCAATTTGTCCACTTCACAAGACAATCGCGCACATGCATCTCTACTTTCTCTCGCTCCCACTCTACAAGGACATCTACCTGTAGCTTTCACCATGCCAGACACCCAGCCATCCTCAGAACCACACTGCTCTGGCAACCTCACAGAAACATGCTTATCCTGCCAGGCAAAACACTTCGCTGGAGAAAAACACTCTGGACACCACTACTCAAGTACCCTTGCTGCACTAAGGGGGCAGTTACCCTCCCACCCATTCACACCGCCACACTCATCAATGACCAGCTAACCAGAAAACATGACCACTCCAGCAACTTCATGACCAACATTAGCTCCATCAACAGTTCATTGGCATTTGCATCCATGGGCGCTTCTATTGCTGCCCCACCTCACCAGGGACCATACTGTTTCAGGATATGTGGGAGTATCTACCACCGGGCCGGCGCACTACATCCAAACACTGGAGAACCTTGCTCCTACGCACAGCTATACATTCTAGATTCCCTGCAAGTGGCAAGAGAACCACCACGCCCTGAGAATGAGTCCTGTAACCCAATCCTTCTACAACAACTAAGTAACTTCATGGCTGAAAACAACCCTTTTGCACAGGCCTGCAAAATGCTCCATGAAGTCGAACAGGAGTGCATCCAAGAAGCTCGCCAAAAACATGCTACTCCATCCACTCTCACCATGGCCATCCTTCAAGACAGGGACCATGATCCACGCCGTTACAATGCCCCTTGGTCTAATGAGGTCGCCGTCATCTTTGAGGCTGACGATGGATGCCCACCTCTACATCGCGACTTGCTCATCTACTGATCACCCCGCACGTACCGAATGCATCTCCATCCTCGATCCAAACCTGGAGCCTATGGTCTACCCATTACTGTTCCCGTTAGGAGACCAAAGCTGGGGAATAGACATACCCCTCCAACAGCAACCTATAGTCATTGCACACCTCCACCAACAGAGTGCACACCCACGCACACGTGTGACTCAGATGCAGTACTACCAGTACCGTCTTTCCGTCCGAGACACATTTAATCCTTTTCTTGCAGCAGGTAAACTAACTCAGCAATACATTGTTGATGCCTATGTTAAGACAGAGGCCAACCGTCTCAATTATCTACGCCAGAATCAGAATACTTTACGAGTGGAGAATTACCGTGGACTCATGGACCACCTTCAACAAGCCACAGGAAACACTCCCCCACCAGGCACTGCTATCATCTTGCCATCCTCCTTCCAGGGCAGTCCGAGAAACATGATGCAAAACTATCAAGATGCCACGGCAATTGTCCGACAGTACAGTAAGCCTGATCTATTCATTACAATGACTTGCAATCCACAATGGCCGGAAATCCAGGACAACCTTCAAGGACAGCCAGCAGAACACAGACCAGACATTGTTGCCCGTGTGTTCCACTTGAAGCTAACATCACTGCTTAATGTCTTGATGCGACGACATATCTTCGGAACCCCAGTTGCTCAAGTGCATGTGGTTGAGTTCCAGAAAAGAGGCCTCCCGCATGCCCATCTCCTACTCCTCCTCAAACAGCCCTTCAAACCACACACACCAGACATCATCGATCTCATCGTCAGTGCTGAGATCCCAGACCCACAAAACATGCTTACTTTATATGCTGCCATCACAAAACACATGATTCATGGCCTATGTGGCGAGCAGTACAGATATGCTCCATGCATGAAAGAGGACAAGTGCTCTAAACGATTCCCAAAATCCTTCGAGCAACACACACAACCTAACCAGAACGGCTACCCACTATACCGCCGCAGAGACAATGGCAGGACAGCCAATGTCCGTGGAGCAACACCGGATAACCGATGGGTTGTCCCCTACAACCCATATCTCCTCCTGCGCTATAATTGCCACATCAATGTTGAGGTTTGTGCCTCTGTGAAGAGTGTTAAATACCTTTTCAAATACATCTACAAAGGCTACGACTGTGCCACTATTCGCCTCACGGAGACTAACCAACGGTACGATGAGATCAAGATGCATGTTGACTCCCGGTATGTCAGCCCACCAGAAGCCATGTGGCGCCTCCTTTCCTACAATCTCCATGCCCAGTCACACAGCATTGTACACCTACCTGTACACCTGCCTGGCTGCCAGTCTGTAATTTTTGATCAGCGCACACTTCAGACAAACCCCGCCACTGTTGAAAGCATTGCACAGAGAGACACCATGCTCACGGCTTGGTTCCTGCTAAACTCGGAACACGAAGAGGCACGCTCCATCCTCTACATTGACATCCCAAAAACATATACCTTTCAAAAAGACATCCAGAGATGGGTCCCTCACAAACGGCAAGCCACAAACATCATTGGACGTATGTACTCTGTAAACTTCACCGCAGATACAGAACGCTACTGCTTACGACTCCTCCTCTTACACATCCCTGGCGCTACAAGCTTTGAGGACATTAGAACTTACAATGGCATTCAATGTGCTCTTTCCAGGAGGCAGCACTTCAACGTGGCCTGCTACAAGATGACAATGTCTGGGATGCTACAATGGCTGATGCTGCACTATACACCATGCCACATGCTCTCAGAGACCTCTTTGCGTACATCCTTATCTACGGGGTAGTCCCAAGACCTCAGCAGCTCTTTGACAACTACAAAACACAACTCTGGGAAGACTATTCCACACAACATGGCCAAGAACATACTGACAACTGCATTACCTGTCTTGCACGCACACTGACCGACATTGAGACCACTTTGCGCATCAGTGGATCCTCATGTAGAAAAAAAGGACTCCAACCACCACCAACAAACATCAACATGCCACCAGAAGAACACACACCACAACACTACCACAATCTTGCTACACAGATGGTTGCAACACTCAATGTCCAGCAACTTGCTGCTTACAACAGCATTCTGGATGCAAGCCAAGACAACACACGCTTACACCGCTGCTACTTCATTGATGGACCAGGAGGCACTGGCAAAACATACCTGTACACAACTCTAATATACACATTCAAAGGACTGGGAGGACATGTCTTGCCTGTCGCTTCCACAGGCATTGCAGCAAACCTACTCACCGGGGGCAAGACATTCTACAACCAATTCAAACTCCTCCCCCCACTAACAGAGACATCTTCCTCAAATATCTCTCTGGACTCAAGGGATGCCACTGTCATACGTACTGCTACTGCCATTATCTGGGATGAGGCCACCATGGCACCAAGAGCAGCCCTCACTGCCATTGACAGACTACTCCAAGAACTTATGTCTTCAAACAAACCTTTTGGGGGAAAACTACTCATCTTGGGAGGAGACTTCAGACAAACACTCCCGGTTGTCAAACATGGAAACAGAACAACCACCATTGAGGCCACCATCAAACACCATCATCTCTGGACCCATTTCAACATTTTCCCCTTCACTGTCAATGTACGTGCCACAGATCCTGCCTTCAGTCAATGGATCCTTCAGATTGGAGACGGAGCACATGACATCACACCACCACATCCAGAAGACATCGTAGAAATCCCAAGACACACTATCACTACAAAAGAGCTGGCTACAGACATTTTTGGCACACAGTTCACCGCAGAACAAACCCACACTTTTACAGACAGAGCCATTCTCTGTCCCAAAAACTCCCATGTCGACACCCTCAACGCAAGCATTCTTCATCGTTTGGAGGGCGATGTGACAACATACTACAGTGTAGACTCCATTGAGGACGAGAATGAAGAGAACTCAGAAATCTTCTTCCCCATTGAATTCCTCAACTCCCTAAACCCAACCGGCATGCCTCTTCACCAGTTGACTCTGAAAACTGGAGCCATCGTGATACTCCTACGAAATCTGAACACTACGAAAGGCCTATGCAATGGCACCAGACTCATCATTACTGATCTCCGGCCAAACATACTTCTGGCATGGATTGCCACTGGATCAGCATCAGGAGACACTGTTTTCATACCACGCATCACATTAGCACCTAAAGACCCAGACTTACCTTTCACTCTCTGCCGATTACAATTCCCTGTAAAACTTGTCTTCGCAATGACCATTAACAAATCTCAGGGACAAACACTCAACAAAGTTGGCCTCCATCTTGAGGAGCCTGTATTCAGCCATGGACAGCTCTACGTTGCAATTTCCCGAGTGCGCCGCTTCCAGGACCTCCGCATACACGTCACTCCACAACCACAGCAAGGCATGCTACTACCAGGCTCAGACCAGATCTTCACCAAAAACATTGTCTTCCCAGAAATCCTAATACAGACACCACACAACCAGCCACAGGAACAACATCCATATCTAAGCTCTCTTGACCTCTCCCCTGACCATCCCACCTCCCCTCACTAAGAGCCAGTCCTCAACAACAAAAGCATAACAGCCAATCCTCAACAACAAAAGCATAACAATCTCCACACAACAATATCATTCCTCTAACACTACACTCCTCCATGACACGCAGCAGCAACAAATCATAACCCCTCCTTAATGTCAATAAAGAACTTCTGATTACAAAACGCTCTTCAGCCCATTTGTCTTTATTTCATCATGTATTGTTATTATTACAATCTGCTGCCTCCAATGTACTTAATTGGTGTCACCAACCAACCTGTTCTTCTTGGACCTCCACGCATGCCACTCTTGCCAACATGGCTGCATGAAAACACTTCAAAGCAAAACGGAAAAATAAGCAACATCAAACCACCTCCAGATAACCCCACCACCCTCCAACCCAGCCTCTTCACAATACGGCCATACACTACCTTTCAACACCACCAGTTTAATCCCTCCTTTACAAAACACTACTGCACATTCCCACCAACTATATCTTCACTTTCCTGAACCTCTCCTATCCACTCTGCCCAAACACCTACAATACCACTTGCAGAAACAACCAGTCACCAACAACACTCTCAAATCTACGCTTTCTAGCGCCTGTTGTATTTAAACGTACAACGGGCTTTAAATCTAGTCATGTATAATCCACACTGGAAAATCACTATTGCTGGTTCATCCAGCACTGAATGATCTAAATCCCATTGTCCACAGGGACCGTAGAATTGTAGAGCTGGAAGGGATCTCCAGGGTCATCTAACCGCCTGTAGAATGCAGGAAATTTACAACCACCTGCCCACACACAGTGACCTTAATCCCATGCCCAGATGATGCCGTTCCCAGCATTTGGGGGGATGGTGACCCACATATAGAGACTGACTTCATACAGTGACCCAACTCACAGCTGGCCTTTGCTTTACTTCCTTTATCCATTTTGAATCGATGGAGTTTCTTTTTTCTTGGCTAGCAGCGGTATAAGATCTATATGACACCACCCACCTGCTTCCAAAGTCTACCACCTCCTTCTAGAGAGCGGGCAGACTGGGTGTATTACCGAACAGATGCAATGTACAAAATAACTGTAGTACATAAAGGGATGGGTCCTGGAAGTTGCCATTTTAAAAAAATTACCCTGTACAGGGCCACATGTGTGAAGAATCAGGGGGAACCATGGTGTCACATCTGTTATTTTAAATGTGGCCCTTGACATGCAGATTCCGTGACATCTGGGACTGGACTGGTGCTTCTGGGTTGATTTTAGGAAAGGCTTGCCCACCCGCTCTTTGTCCTCAATTACTGGGTCATGTTTTTAATAGCAATTGGGTTAGTCTCATTTGAAGTGCAGCCCTACAGAGGCCAATTAATGTTAGTGGGCTTACAGAATTACACCTTTCTAAGCCCACTGAGAGCCTCTTGTGGCACAGAGTGGTAAGGCAGCAGATATGCAGTCTGAAAGCTCTGCCCATGAGGCTGGGAGTTCGATCCCAGCAGCCAGCTCAAGGTTGACTCAGCCTTCCATCCTTCCGAGGTCGGTAAAATGAGTACCCAGCTTGCTGGGGGGTAAACGGTAATGACTGGGGAAGGCACTGGCAAACCACCCTGTATCAAGTCTGCCATGAAAACGCTAGAGGGCATCACCCCAAGGGTCAGACATGACCCAGTGCTTGCACAGGAGATACACCTTTACCTTTAAGCCCACTGACTTCATAGTGGACAGAGGGGCAGAACTCTGCTTTGGGCTGCATGATCATGGATAGCATGGTCCGTCTGAATTCAGTGGAGCTAGATCCCAAGAAAGCTTTAGCCTCTCCTCCCTAGAGCCTCTGTGAATTCTTTGTAAATTCAGCAGGTGGAAAACAGCATATTAATCCAAATGGTGATGCTATTAGATTGCAGACTTCATTCGCGGAGCTTCTGAGTCACTTTATAACTGTCAAACCCTGAAGCAAGCCGTCTCTCCTTCAAATGTTCTGTGTTGCCTTGAGCACAGCTGGCAAAGCCAGTTAATTAATAACCTTCATAATCATTACGGTTGCTATCATCATAACTTACCAGGCACCCTTTTTTTCATGTTCAAAGTGCTTTACAAATGTTATCTGAGCGTTCCCTACAACTCAGCCAGAGCAGGATGGGAGAATGTTTGCCATGCGGAATGCAGGAGGTGGGGATTAAGATACAGGAAGGGGGAAAGGACAATTGCCCCAAGTCTGGGATGGGACTTTATAACATGGGGTCAAGGCTCAAAGCCCATTGCTTAGATTACTCTTTGCATCAGGGGAGCTGTGCATTGCTGGGGTAATACAATAAGCCTTGGGTTGCCCTTGGCATGTGGGAGAACCTTCTTGACCATGGGGGCAGAACTTGTTCTCTGTCTCCTCCCCAAGCAAACATTGCTCTTGTTTCTGTGAAAGGCAATGGGGGTAGGAGATTGGGGTTGGGGTTTTGGGTATCCATCACAAAAATATATACTTCAGATTGCCCTCAGTTGCCTTCAGCTATCCTACACAGGTGAAAGCCTGCTTCCTCAAACTGCCTTCGGCTACCCTCAGCTGCCCTCCATGGTGAAAGCCTGCTTCTTCAAACTGCCTTCAGCTGCCCTCCATGGTGAAAGCCTGCTTCTTCAAATTGCCTTCGGCTGCCCTCAGCTGCCCTCCATGGTTGAAAGCCTGCTTCTCCCAGCTGCCCTCAGCTGCCCTTAGCTGCCCTCCGTGGTTGAAAGCCTGCTTCTTCCAGCTGCCCTCAGCTGCCCTCCATGGTTGAAAGCCTGCTTCTTCCAGCTGCCCTCAGCTGCCCTCCATGGTGAAAGCCTGCTTCTTCAAACTGCCTTCAGCTGCCCTCAGCTGCCCTCCATGGCTGAAAGCCTGCTTCTTCAAACTGCCTTCGGCTGCCCTCAGCTGCCCTATATGGGTGAAAGCCTATGTCTTTGAACCGCCCTCAGTCACCCTATACATGTGATTAATTCAAGATATGGAAGCAACATCAATTGGGGAGTAGGGAGGCAGAAAAATAAGCAGTAAGTAGTGCAGGATTGGGTAAAGTGAAGGGGTGACTGCTTACACTTGCGGGAAGTTTGTGTGGAACAAAATTTTTAAATCCTAATGAAATCACAAAGTTGAGAGTTCCCACATTTAAGAATCTTCAGTAATGTCACGATTAACTGTATTATCCCTACCCTAAGCCTCATAGGAAGGTGGTATAGAAATATAAGAAAAATGAATGAATGAATCTCTGTCTAGTGCATTTTTAATCACACTTTTTCCTCCAAAAAGCTCATGCCACTGTGTCTTCAGGCATTATTTATTTATTTATTTATTTATCATACTTCTATACCGCCCTCCCCGGAGGCTCCCCGGAGGCATTGCAAGGACTGTGCCGCATGGTTCTAGGCCCCAAGGGGAGAACAATAGAAGCAGGGCATGGCAATGCTGAGACTCAGTGGAGGACTCAAGTTCAATTCCCAACATCCCCTATTAAATAGGTCAGGTCTGATCTCCACTGGAGTCCCTGGAGAGCCACTGGCAGTCTCAGTAGGCTGCACTGGCCTTTGTACACTAATGAGGACACTCCCCAGAGAACTCTGCGGTCAGCCAACATCAACCGGCTGGGGGTCTCTGGCCTCAACCAGAGCCAAGGCCTTCTCATCCCTAGCTCCCACCTGATGGAATAAGCTCCCAGGAGAGATGCTTATTAAATTCCGCAGAGCCTGCAAGACAGAGCTCTTCTGCCGGGCTTATAGTTGAGGACAGCCGAAAGTATAAAAAAACTGTGGGCTCGGCCTCCCTCCCTTCCCCCCCCCCCCTGTACCATCACCTTACCTGTACGTATTACGAGCAGACTAGAATGTAATATAATAGGTGCTAGGAATGAGTGCTTAACTTTGCTAATTTTAAAAATCATGTGAATATTGATGCTTTCATTGGAAGCAATGTTTTACTTGTTGCGCACAGCTTGTCCAAGAGAGGCCAAATGAATGAACGAACAAATGAACAAACGAACAAACGAACGTTCTGATTCACAGTGGCAGCTTCATTTATACCTGTTCGCATCAAGCATTTTGTTTGAGTGCATGTGAAGAGTGAATCTTTTACAGTTTTCATAGAATCATAGAATCATAGAATCATAGAGTTGGAAGGGGCCATACAGGCCATCTAGTCCAACCCCCTGCTCAACGCAGGATTAGCCCTAAGCATCCTAAAGCATCCAAGAAAAGTGTGTATCCAACCTTTGCTTGAAGACTTCCAGTGAGGGGGAGCTCACCACCTCCTTAGGCAGCCTATTCCACTGCTGAACTACTCTGACTGTGAAAAACTTTTTCCTGATATCTAGCCTATATCGTTGTACTTGAAGTTTAAACCCATTACTGCGTGTCCTCTCCTCTGCAGCCAACAGAAACAGCATCCTGCCCTCCTCCAAGTGACAACCTTTCAAATACTTAAAGAGGGCTATCATGTCCCCTCTCAACCTCCTTTTCTCCAGGCTGAACATTCCCAAGTCCCTCAACCTATCTTCATAGGGCTTGGTCCCTTGGCCCCAGATCATCTTCGTCGCTCTCCTCTGTACCCTTTCAATTTTATCGACGTCCTTCTTGAAGTGAGGCCTCCAGAACTGCACACAGTACTCCAGGTGTGGTCTGACCAGTGCCGTATACAATGGGACTATGACATCTTGTGATTTTGATGTGATGCCTCTGTTGATACAGCCCAAAATGGCATTTGCCTTTTTTACCGCTGCATCACACTGCCTGCTCATGTTTAGTTTACAATCCACAAGTACCCCAAGGTCTCGTTCACACACAGTGCTACCTAGAAGCGTATCCGCCATCCAGTAGGCATGCTTTTCATTTTTCTGACCCAGATGCAGAACTTTACACTTATCTTTATTAAATTGCATCTTGTTCTCATTTGCCCATTTTTCCATTGTGTTCAGATCTCGTTGAACTCTGTCTCTATCTTCTGGAGTATTTGCCAGTCCTCCCAATTTGGTGTCATCTGCAAACTTGATGAGTAGTCCCTCCACCCCCTCATCTAGATCATTAATAAATATGTTAAAAAGTACCGGGCCGAGCACCGAGCCCTGAGGTACCCCGCTACTCACCTCTCTCCAGTCTGATGAAACACCATTGACAACAACTCTTTGAGTGCGGTTCTCTAACCAATTCCCTATCCACCTAACGATCTGAAAATCCAGATTGCAGTCCTTCAACTTATCCATCAGAACATCATGGGGAACCTTGTCAAAAGCTTTACTAAAATCCAAGTAAATGACATCCAGTTTCCTGGGTCATCCTTCCTCCCTTTTTTGTAGATCGGAATAACGTTTGCTCTTTTCCAGTCCTCCGGGACATCTCCAGTCCTTAAAGAGGTTCCAAAGATGATGGACAAGGGCTGTGCAAGTTCTCTGGAAAGTTCTTTGAGTACTCTCGGGTGCATTTCATCTGGACCAGGGGATTTGAACTCATCCAGTGCAGCTAAATGCCTCTCGACAACCTCTCTATCCATGTTAACCTGCCACCCAGACACTATCCTTTGGCTACAGCCATCTCTAGATGTGCCTAAACACTTTGACCTGTGGGAAAAAACTGATGTAAAATAGGCACTAAGCCTTTCTGCTTTCTCTGCATCTTTCGTTAGAGTTTGTCCATCTGCACCCAATAGTGGGCCTATTGCCTCCTTGACTTTACGTTTGCTCCTCACATAACTGAAAAATCTTTTCTTGTTACAATGGGCTTCCCTGGCCAATCTTAGCTCACTCTCAGCTTTGGCCTTTCTGATGATTGATCTACAGTGCCTAGTAACCTGTAGGTACTCTTCTTTAGAGCTCTGTCCTTCCTTCCATTTCCTGAACATTTTCCTTTTCTTTCTTAGTTCTTCTTGAAGTTCTTTGTTCATCCAAATAGGCTTCTTAGAGCTCCTGCAGTGTTTTCGTATTTCTGGAATAGTCATTGATTGAGCATGCAATAGCTCTTGTTTGAGTAGCGCCCACCCTTCACATGCTCCCTAACGCTTCAATCTCCATGCAAACAGAAAGCCCAAACAGTTCATGAAGGGCTGAACTAGACTCTTTTCCCCTGGGGGACTAGTTTTCTTATTGCAAAGAGGGAAGATATTGAAGATTAAAGCATTAGTACAGAACTGTAAAAGATTCACTCTTCACACACACATATAAACAGAATGCTTGATGCAAACATGCATACATGGAGATGCCACTGTGAATCAGAACGTTAATTTGTTCATTGATGTGTGTGTGCGTTTGTGTGTGTGTGTGTGTGTGTGTGTGTGTGTGAATCCTTTCAAAACTGGCACCGATCCTTCACACACACACTTGTCCATTTCCCCTTTTCAGGGTCTTGCTGCTTTATTCAGCTGTACTTGAAGAGCCACTGTTAGTCTAAAAAAACAATCCTTGTTTCTCAAAGAAAACAAAGGAAGTCAGAGGAGAACTGGGCAGCGTGTGGCCTTCCTCACTGCCTGCACAAGACCTCCTAGCAACAGAGTTTCCCTCCTCATTCTCACATGTCACAAAGCGCATCAAGCAGCCAGCAGGCAAAAGAAAAGGAAGGAAAGAAATACATTTGTCGCGATCCGGGCAGAATTTCAACGGCTGACCTAGAAACTGGAAAGTTCAGTGCTGATTGCCAACCCCCTGAGCCGTCCACATTCAGCTGTGCAGCGGCTCAGGTGGGGGCGAGACACTGAACTGGCAATGAACTGTAGAACGGCAAGGCCCGGATGGGTCGTTGGGGGCCTCGCATGTCCTCGCCGTTCCTTAAATAATCAGCTGGAGAAGAACGTTATTGCCTGGCGCGTAATAAATGTAAACAGTTGCCAAGACAGCGAGCCATGAATTAAATTGCTTTATCGAGGGCTGCCGCCACAGCAGCAGTGGCTTTTCCACGGAAGCGTCTGAGCATTGTTTTGTGGGGGAGGCGATAAAGCAGACCCCCTGCGTCTGTGAGGCCCCTTTTGAAAGAAGCATTTCTAATCTGTCTGTGAAGCCAGAATCTCTCTCGTGAGAGAGGTGGGAAGGAAGGCACAATGGCAGATTTACCGTATTCCCTCCCCCCCCCCAAAAAAAACAAGATGGATGTGAGCAGAGATCAGGCAGTGAGTACTACAGAGCTCTTCTTGATCTCTCCTCTCACTGTCCGTCAGCTCACAGCATCTACTCCTAAAAGGCATTTGAGGGCACACAAGGGAAATTTTACTGCATCGTGGCCAATGTGAACTGTTGTGTCTCTGCATGAGTCACCAATCGATCGTTCCAATGAGTTTCTGAAGGGACAGGGCCATCCTGCTGGCTCTATGGTCTCCCAGTCACTTCTGAAACAGAGATGCGACAGAAGAGGCTAAAGGTTGCATCTCTGTATGAGACACCACTCAGCACAGAGCAATGACTCAGCGCAACTCAGAGAGTGAGCAGATTCACCTGTTTATTTAAAGAACTATCCACTGCAGCAGTCGACTCCCCTCATTTCAAAAAGGTATGACTTGTTGCTACGGTGGGCCGGCAGGCCAGGGCAGTAAAGGGAGCAGGTACCCATGGCTACTTCACAAGCAGCTGCCTGAACACACCTGAACTGTCAAACAAGGGTGCCTGCAAAACTGCAAGGGGGGCTGAGCTTGGGAGCCCATCTACGGCTTACATGAGAGATGAGGGACTCTGTGAGGGCACAGGCTGCCTTGTGGCAGGTCCTCCTGATTACCTAAAGAAATCTATGAACTGGGGTGGGGAGGAACCAGCAGACTAAACAAGCAGGCATGAGGGCAACTCATTCTATGCAGATTTATGGATAGATCAGAAACCTAGGAGAGAGATGAGAAAGATATCTTGTTCAAAGCATATTAACATAAAATCCAGCACATTGCATATTTGGGAGAACGGGGGTGGGTGGGTGGGGGAGCAGCTAGCCCTAGCCTCTCATCTGCAGCCTCTCCCTCTCCCGATTATGATGAAGGACTTAATTGCACTTCCACAGTTTATTCGCACTAGTCAGCTGCTATTTAATCACCGCACAATAATGGCCTTGTGAATGACATTAGGGGCCATTAGGACCACCATCAGCCCATCGGCTTCGCCTCTCTCGCATCTGCTTGCTCCAAAGTCTGCCAGCTCTCAGCACGTGGCTTGTGCCGGGAGGAGTTGGGGGGAGAAGAGCCGCACTCCAAAGGCAGTTGGAAGAAAGGGGTAGGAAAGGGGATGGGGTGATGCAGTTTCATGTGAAACCTCGCCCAGGAAAAGTTCTTAGGACTGCGCTGCTTGGGAACAATCCTCACCAGCTTTACTCCAAAGTAAGTCCCACTTTAGCCAATGGAATTTTCTTAGCAGTGCACTGTTGGGAAGAGATCCTGAGCAACTTTACTCAGAAGTAAGTCCCATTTTTATCTAATTGGGTTTTCTCCCAGGGACGCATCCTTAGGATTGCAGCCATAATGTGCACTGCAGTTTGCGGAGTCCTATCCAAAGATTTTGTTTTGTTTGTTTTTAAATTTGGACCCGATCGAACTGTTCTATTGATCCCTGCAAGCCAAATTCAAAGTTTGCAAATGACTTTCGAAGACACAAACCAGCCTTTCCCAGAGTTTTAAAACCTAAGGCAAGTTTCCTAACATAATTAAAATCGGAGGCGAGCTTCACACTTACACCTGAAAGGAATTCCGCCCGCAGCAAGCACAACCATTAGCTGTTCTTGCAGCCGCTTGTCTGGTGTATCTCTGGATGCATTACTGTTCTGACCATGAGCAGTGGCTCGCACAGAGATGAAATATGCAGCCTCCTCCAGGGATGGGACATTGTGCCACGTCAGAATCCAATGCCAGATAAGTAATGGAATAAACAATTCCCAGTGGAGGCTGTTCAGAAGGAGGCCTGGTCGCCCAGAGACACAGCAGGCAGACTCCTCAATTCATGACTTTGTGGGGGCTTCGTTCCTCATGGGATACAAATGCCCGTCTTGCAGCAAAATATGTGCCATGAATCTTAATGCAGGAATTACTAGCTGAGGCAAAAGAAAGACCAGCTGCTTCACTTGTCTGACAGTCACTACATCCTTCCTTGTAAATTGCACCTCCTTAACCTCCTTCGGATCTACTGGTTTTCTCCCGCCCCCCACTCAGCCTCTCCTGAAGACCCATTGATACGACTCACCTCCTGTTAATGGGAGGAAGGCAGGCTGACAATCTAACAAATATAATGATGGGTTTGCCGTGAAGCTGAAGATGATGACATTTAGCAAAGTATTCTAAATGTACGGAATAGTACAAAAGCGAAGGACTTGCCAGAAATCCCCTGAGATTTCCTGGGCTGTGTGATGCTGGGTATTTGCATGTGTATGACATCGGTCTTCCTAGCAGATGAAAGTCAATGGGATAATGATGGAGGAAGGGGGATGGAGGGAGGGGGCAGAAAGCTCAAACACACTCTGGAAAGGGAGGGGGGTGCACTTACTTGTAATAACAGACATCGTAGCCCATCCGAATCCAGTGAGGCCTGCCTTGGAGAGCTTCCTTCACTGAATACATGACTGGCTGCATGCCTACACAAAACAACACAACAGCGATGTTAACAAAAATCAACTGCTTTTCCTAGGCAAAGGCAGATGCAACATGCACAGAGGGGGGGGGCGTGAGGCAGATGGGGGGGGGGGTGAGGCAATCCTCCCTCCCCTAGCTCTATGGTTCCACTCTGAATCTGTGGGTTGGGGAGGGACAGTTTAGTCTTACAAAAGATGGGGGATTTGGAATTTGTTCGCTGATTTCCAAACATCGTAGAATCATAGAATCACAGATTTGGAAGGGACCTCCAGGGTATCATGCCTCATACATCGGCCCAAATACAATGTTCAGGGGGAAACCAAGCCAAAGTTGCTAGGCTGGCAAGCTACAAAGAGAATTCTAAAGGAAGAGCGAGCAAAGAAGCAGCCGGGCATACAAATCAGAAGGATGAAGTCATGACATTTCCCCCCAGAACTAATCTCCTACACCAGGGGTAGTCAACCTGTGGTCCTCCAGAGGTCCATGGACTACAATTCCCATGAGCCCCTGCCAGCAAACACTACCCCTGACTACCCCTATCTTACACTCTCCAGGAGGATAGACTGCGGGAGTATCCATAACCTTTCCAGTATTATAGTCTGCATTCCCCCCCCCCTCCATATTCCTCCTCTCTTGTAGTCCACTGAGGCAAAGAACAGTTGTTGGTTATAAAGGGCCATTCACACTGTATCTCTCCCCCCCCCCATTTTCCTGCATACAACAGAAGTCTGCTTTAGAAACTCAGAGCTTCCACCGACAGCTGTTACAAGTATGCCGATCAAGTGAATAATACACTATGAAGATTCCATCTGTGAACCCACACAGAAATCGAGAGGGGGAAATGTGGAAATCTCCCTTTCTTAGATTCTATAAACACTCAGGGACTTGCCATGTCTCCTTTTTAACTGAATCTTAGCTATTTTCAGTATTGGGGGCTGGGGCCGGGTTTTTTAAAATTGCATTTTATTGACTGTTTTTATTGGAATTGATTTTAACGTTGTGAACCACCCTGAGCCCATAGGGGGAGGGGTGGTATAGAAATTAAATGTTATTGTGATTATTCTATCCCTCAATTAGTTTTTTTGAGGATTTTCTTCGGGTGAATAATGTGGCTACTCTTCACTACTTGGTTCCTATTTTATTTATTTGTTTTTATTTATTTATTAGATTTATATACCACCCTCCCCTGAGGCTCGGGGTGGTTTACGTGGATCAGGAGAAAAACAGTACAAATCACAGTAAATTGACCTATAGCAACACAGTCATAACAGTAGAACAATATAATAATGGAGCAAAACATGGTGAGGACATCCATTTAACTGTAACATACTGATGGCTCCGTGAGTTGGACACATTGGTGGTGGTTTTTATGGGAGGAAGGCTCAGGGGCCAATGGAAGGTTAAGCTCAACCAAATGTCTGGTGGAAGAGCTCCCTTTAGCAGGCCCTGCGGAACTGTTTAAGCTCTGGTTGTGCATTGTTGCCTTGAGATGAGCAGGCATTCTTTTAGTCATCTTGGCTAGTTGCCATGGATGGACCTCTCCTCCATAAATCTATCAAAGCCTCTTTTACAGCTGTCTATCCTGGTAGATATTATGTCCACTTTCAGTGAATTCCAAAATTTTCACTACTCCTTGAGCAGATGTGTCCTCCTTGCTGACTGGCCTGAATTTACCATCCATCACTGGGTAAGGAAGCATGAAGGAAGAGGGAATCAAGTACCTCCGACCCCCCTGCAAGTCTGAGCTGCTACTGAAGGCACTTCTGACTCAGCCAAAGGGGCTCATTGTGAGCATGGATGGAAAGCTCTGCTTTGCTGCTAAAACAGCTCTTAAAGGTAAAGGTAAAGGTATCCCCTGTGCAAGCACCGAGTCATGTCTGACCCTTGGGGTGACGCCCTCTAGCGTTTTCTTGGCAGACTCAATACGGGGTGGTTTGCCAGTGCCTTCCCCAGTCATTACCGTTTACCCCCCAGCAAGCTGGGTACTCATTTTACCGACCTCGGAAGGATGGAAGGCTGAGTCAACCTTGAGCCGGCTGCTGGGATTGAACTCCCAGCCTCATGGGCAAAGCTTTCAGACGGCTGCCTTACCACTCTGCGCCACAAGAGGCTCTTAAAACAGCTCTTACCATAGTTGAATTGGCTGTTGGGCTTCTCGCAGTTGATGATGTTGAAGCGGTAGGGAGTGGCTGACTTCATGGCACTGACCTCAAAGTAGAACCACTGCTGGTGCTGGGAGGTGTTGACGTCAGCGTTGAGGATCAAGTCATATTCAAATCTGGACCACAAAGCCACAGCAGCAAGGAGTTAGGAATCAAACCACAACATGGGCATTCTTTGTGGAGAATCCCAACCAACAAATGCAACAAGTAAGGCCTAGATTCGTTGGCAGCTCATTGGAAGTCTGCTGCTACTTACTCCCGCATCTGGATGGCCTTGCAGAGGTTCCCAGACTCAAATTTGGAAAAGAATTTCAGGCACTCTGGAGCATCGCAGCTGAAAGAGACAGAAAAGAAGGGGCAAGCAGATGATTAAGCGTCACTGTTTGCTTGCTTGCTTGTTTACCACCCTCCCCTTGTGGCTCAGGGCAGTTTACAGAGAACATGAAGCCACAAGATAGATACAATATAAATTGGATAACTACATCAATTAATAACAGTCACAGTAGCAATAACATTAGCATCGCTAAAAAACTTCTCTAATAACTATCTGGAGGAGAACCAATAGCAGCTTCAGTTGCCTGCTTGGAAAATAAACAGAATGAAGCAGAGAGGAACCAACTGGGTAGCAAATTGGGGTGTGCATTTCAGCTTGGTTTGGCCACCTCTCTGTGCTGTGGTGTTGGCCTCCTACGTGCTGCCAAAGTGCACAACCCTAGTAGTAAATGCTTGGTGCTTCTTGTAGACTGGTTGTTAAGTATCTTCTCTAGAAGATGCAAGGACCAAGACTCCTTTGCTAAGCAGAAGATATTACTGCATTCTATCATCGAGTAGGGCTTCCTTAGAATATCAATGTTTGTTGAGCAATTGAAAAGGACTTCTAAAGCAGATATTTAATGGGAATTCTGTGTCTTCCAAATTCACTTTTCATGACCAGGTGATGTGAGCAGAAGCTCCGGATGTCTTCTCTTCCTTCAAGTGCTCTGTGCAGCTCCTATCAGCTCGGTCTGTGAAATCAAGTTAGCTAACGCATGTATGTTCAAACGCAGTGATGGAGCCAATAACTGCTACACAAGTGGTTCAAAGGGGGAAGAAACAGTGTGGAGAAGAAGGCAGAAGATGATTCTGCCTACTGTACCTTGGTTGCAAGGAGACGAGAGCATGTGTGAGTCTGGAAAGCACAACACACCCACTGAATATCTGCTCCAGAGATTCTGTCATTGCTCAGCAAACATGAGGACTTTATAATGCACAAAGAGGCTCTCATTTAAGCAGTGTCAATGCAGCTGAACCAACCACCTCCTTCACAGAGACCATCTGAGCTGCCAAAGGTCTGCTCTGGGTAGCAGTTCAGATGGTTTACAGAATCCAGGCCATTAAACGGTGGTCCTGAAACTCACTGAGCCTGTAGGCACTTTGGGAATTTTGAGGATGAGGAGAAGATGCCATCACAAAATGGCCGCCATCGAGGACACTGCTAGTCACAAAATGGCCACCACAGGAGCTTGGGCCGATCATACTACTAACACACAGTTCCTGGTGTACAGTTTGTTTTGGAAAATCCCAACAGGGAAAAAAGTGGTACACGATGGTGGATATGCTACGATGGTGGAACATGCTTGGTAGCACGGCTGTGCACGGTTCGATGCTCACACCTATGCTCCCCAACACATTGCTCTGGATTAGTACCTTGGACCATCTAAATTAAAGATGACTCGATCGATTGTATCTTCTGGCTGGATGACACGGCGGATGTCTTCAAATATTTTGGCCCTGAAAAGAGGAAAAGGAAGCCTGAGCCGGTTTATGAACTCAGGCGGGAGATGTCTGTCCCGCACCCTGCTATTTAGAAGTTTCCCTTGATTGTGTTGCAATAACCAACTACGGGAAGGAAGGAATCAATTATATTTCTCCAAATCTCAGAGTAGAAGGTTGCATTGGGTTGCATTGCAGAAGATATGCATTCCGTCCAGCTTATCTGCTTAAAGACTGAATGAAAGTCAAACTTATTCATAGATTCCTTTCTCCTGAGTGCGGAGTTGCTTGCCTTACATTGTTCTGCTCACTTCCATTTTATCCTTACAACTGCCCTGTGAGGAAGGTGAGGCTCAGAGAGAAAGTCTGGCCCATGGTAATCAGAATCTAAGATCAGACCAGCATTCGACTGGCCAACCAGCTGCTCTGGAGGATCAACAGCAGGGCACAGAGGATGAGGCCTTCCCCCAGTTTACTGCCTCTGAATGTGGAGGTCCCCTTTGGTCATCATCACTGATAGACTTATCCTCCATGTCAGCTCCCAAATCGCAGCCTGACACTCAAGCCAACTGTAACACAGGGTCACCAATTTGAACCTCGCAAGAAAATACAACCTACAGCCTTTTTAACTCTGCGCCTAGCTGCCTTTCTCCACCACCTCCTTTCTGTTCTTCCATTAGGCCTCATTAAGTTGCAAGTCTGTGATCAAGGCCATGTTGTTCTCAGGGCCCCTGCAGTGTGTTGTAGAAGAAATAAGGATGGAGGGGGAGTTAATTAGTGAGCGTTTTTATTACACTCTTTGACCAGTATGAGTATTGGAGGGGGAGTGTTTGGTTCTCTTGTAGGGCATAGCAAGAGAAACCAATGGATGAGGATCCATTGATCAGACAGAATAAGACTGGGCACAGTGACCAAAACTGTAATATTGTAAGCATTACAATGTAACTGTAGGGTAGACTAGAAATTCTAGCCAAGGAATATAGGGCAGAAATAAGGTTAGAAATTAGGTCCTTCGTGATTATAGCTCAACCTACAGGTTCATGGAGGAAAGGTCCCAAGGTGACTGAAGGGAATTTCCACAATCAACCACAAATATCTGAACACCAGTGCTGGGGCAAGCTTGATCCTCCATTCCATGTCTGTGGCCCGGTTGGCCACTGTGCAGAAAAGGCTGCTGGACTAGATCAATCTGATCCAGCAACAGGACTACCAGCTGTCCACCTGTGACAGGCATATTCCTCCTCCCCACTCCCCAGCCAAGCCACCAAAGAAAAAATGGTGGGGTGACATTGTGAATGCTGTAATGTCAGATCGGGGAGACGATCCACAACACTCAGGAATTTCCCCTAATCAATATAGCCTGGGGGAGTTCCTAGAGCTGGGTGGGTGGGGGATGACGTTCCACCACCCCAAAAATTCCGAGGGTTTGCCAGCCCAGGGAAGGTAGGTAGATGAGCCAATACTAAACCTTCTGTGGTCCCCCTCCTCTATTTATAGAAGGGACAAAAGGCAATGCAGACTTACTTTTGGGTGCCGTATCTCCTCTGGTGTATAGACTGGCTGTATGGAAGAATTCGGTGACCCCAGAAATCAGGAAAGGCCAGAACTCTGAACTCTGGAATGGACTTGGTGGATCCTGCCTTTGCCATGTAGAGGCGAGGATTATGGAAAGGAATATTCCCCGGGTGTCTCTTGAGAAGTTTTTTTATGACCTCAGAGGCCCCCACAGCTCCTTGGAGACCAGGCTCACAGGGGTTTAGACAATGAACACGGCCAATTTGAATGTCCCAGGGGATATCTTTGGCTAGAGGGTTCAAGCTGTCTGCATTGGCTTTGTCTTGGGTCTGGAAGAAGTCCACTACAGGGGCCAGTTCACAAGGAGCCAATTTTCTAGGTTCATGAGAAGATTTCTCCTTCTTCACACAATTCCTCACTGGAACTCTGGAGGTCTTCTGGGGGAGTGTTTGTCTCTTAGCAGTTTGGTCTCTCTCTCCACCTTTTGGCTGGTTGTTGAGAGGGGCAGCTTTTGACGTCACACCAAGACAGGGACATGTGGGATTTCCAGTGGAATCCTCAGAGCTCATTTCGTCTTCCGACTGAGATTTTACCTCCTTGACAACACGGAAAAGACACAAAACCTGACATGTCTCCTTCTGTAAAGTACCTTGTAGAATTTATAATTAATGCCCCAGACTAGGATAGTCTCACCAGAAAGTTGTCGCAAAGTTCCAAGCACAGTTCCCGGTACCGTTCAAGATCTGACTCTGGCCAATCAAGCTCCGGTTTGGACATAAGCTTCTCAACATCTGTCTCTAAATCGTCATCCTTTCAAAACAAGAGATGGGAAGGAAGTTGCTGTTGTAGTTGTAAGTACCTGCATGGTGCAGGGGGCTGGACGAGATGACCCTGGAGGTCCCTTCCAACTCTAGGACCCTATGAACCACTGAGTCATCTCATCTTCACAATGTGAGATGGTTCTCTGATTCATATGAATGGGCTTCCTCTAAAGCATCAAGGGGCCCCTATGTCATTGAGCCTGTGGGTGGTGGGCTCATATGCAATGCTGAGGAGAAAACTGGGTGCCACAAGTTTGCCAACTTGAGTTTGGTTAATTCCTGGAATAAATCCAGGATAAAGACTAAGGAGAGTTGGGTTTGGAAGGGGAGGGAGCTGACAAGACAATGCATTTCTAAAGCAATCATTTCCTCCAAGATAATTAATCTCTGTAGACAGAGATAAGCTGTCATTCCAACAGATGTCCAGGCTCGACCTGGAGGGTGGCCACTCTAATAGGGAAAAATCACAAAATGGCCACTGACACCCAACACAAAATATGAACAAGATTGTAAATCCAGAGTTGGAACTGCAATCAACAAGTAATTTGCTAATATCACCTTGAAGGGCTGTTGTTAAGCTATGCTGACAAACTGTGCCTATGTGCTCACTAGAGGCATCAAGGCATCAACCTCACTATTTTCCAATAGAAAATAAATTTGCAAATGCTCTGGGGATTCCTTTGTTTTAAGGTGGGCTCCCACCCACTTCTTCAGGAAGAGAAACAAAGGAGCAGCCACCATTAGACTCCCAATTCTCCCCATCTGCTGATGTGTGGGATGAAGTCCTGCCTGCAGCCTAGCCATAGAGGCTTGCATTGTGCTGCTTTTGTAAGAACACTTTACGTTTTTGTGCTCTCCTTCAGTAATGAGACTGAAGCAGATGAATCTGATACACATTTCTAAATGTATTTTGATGTTTTAATATATTTTATCATTTTAAATTTGTACAAGGTTTTAATGTTATTGATGGGAGCCGCCCCGAGACCTCTGGAGACAGGCAGCATATAAATCAATATATTAAAAAATCAATCAATTAAATAATCTTTCTCGTAAAGATTACTCTCTTAAAAACCTTAAAGCACTGAGTCTGATCTGTGCCTCATCCACAAAGGTAACGAATAACTGCATACTTTCAAATGTTCTGTTACTCTGGAGTTCTAATTCTCTGGAGGGATAAGGACCAAGGTGAGTCCAAAAGCCCCAACATCCAGCATCCTCCATTGATGCTTTTTCTGAATGTATAATCCCACTCCCTAGAGATGGTGCTATAGGCACCATCTTGGGGGTCCCTTCCACCCCCACTGCCTGACAATGTACCAACCTGAAACTCTGGTGGCAAATGGTAGGAGGGTTGTGGGCAGAGACATGGGGAGGCATGATGCCAGATTTAGCAACACAGCCTTTCCAGTAAAAACCCTGAAGTGATCCAGAGTGCCTCTAGGAATCAACAGAAATTATGGTTTTGCCATGGAGCTTTACAACATCGCTTTACCATATATTTTCTGGAGATTCCTAGAGCTACCTCATGTCACTTCCAGGCTTGCACCAGAAGGGATGTAGCACCACACACCACTGTGGGGTTTTAAACTTTTCCTGCCACTATTGCTTGTAGTGGTGGTGGGCAATAGGAGCTGAAGGTGGGATGCTTTAGGCTGATTGTTCATTGACCAGGGGGTTGGACTAGATGGCCCCTTCCAACTCTATGGTTCTAAGGAGCAACAGCTCCCTCTTCTGGAAAATTATTGTAGTAGTACAGAGAAGACTCCATCTCAAGTTTTCTGAAAGGGCTGCTTGTTTTTGACACCCATAATTCCTTTCTACATGTTACTTGTATTTACATATTTATAACCATTAGCTTCTAATTGCTTGACAAATCTGTATTCAGCATCTTCTTGGGTTTTTAAAAAAACAACTTTTGGGTTGGTAGTTATTTGTAAAGTGAGAATAAGAAGGGTCCACCCCAAAACTTTCATAGCCAATGTTCCTAAGCATTTATGTATGACCCATCCTTATCCCATGCAGGAGATGATCATGAGGAAGACTGCCATTTTAGTATTCACCCAGAGTCTTAAGCAAAGCTTACTTCCTCCTTGGCTTCCACTTCCTCGTGATTTAAGTCCTTCTTGACCTCCTCTCCATCTTCTTCACAGCCATCTGAAATGAACAAACAGAAGTTCACACAACTGTCTGAACCAGTAAGGAGGCCATGTAGATGATCCAATGACCCACCATCTCTGCCTTTTCCTGCCTAATGGCAGAGGCTCTGACCTGCAAATACCAGGCTAGCTTTTCTGATCTCAGAAGCTAAACAGAGTCAGCTCTATTCAATATTTGGAAGGGAAAGCATCAAGGAATGTGATAAGGAAGCAGGCGATAACAAACTCCTTCTCAACATCTCTTTCCTTGAAAACCCCACAGGGTTGCCATAAGTTGGCTGAGATCTGATGACCAAAAAAAAAATTAAATTTAGAATGTAGGCCAATCCTGCATTCAGCAGGGGGTTGGACTAGATGACCTGTATGGCTCCTTCCAACTCCAGGATTCTATGAATTTCATAGTGGTGGAATGGCCACATTTCCCAACATACTGCAGCTTGGGTTCTAGACCTTCTTGATTTTTATGGTCTCTCCAAAGCCAGTACCCTGGGCATTGTGAAACAGAAGCACTACAGGAGAACACGAAAAGCAAAGCAAAAGAAACAACAAATCATGTGGCCAGTTATATCTTAGGAGCACAATGAAGAAAGAGTGAAAATAAAGTCTTTTTTATTGTGTTTCCTTTAAAGCAGGGGTAGTCAACCTGTGGTCCTCCAGATGTTCATGGACTACAATTCCCATGAACATCTGGAGGACCACAGGTTGACTACCCCTGCTTTAAACAATTAAGAGAGTTGGTGTTGAAAGTGGCGCTAAACAAGGTTCCGGTGTATTCCTGTTTCAATTGCATTTCAACAGTAGCAAAAGCCAGCCTGTGTAGACAGTACTGGCCCTGATGGATTCAGTAAAAGGTTGCTTCCTCTGTCTGCGTGTCCAGGGAACTTTTTTCAATGAGATAATTGGAGTAATGCTTAAATGCATCAACCCTGTGAGTGGAGATTGACCACTGGGGCTCTGACTGCAGAGTTATTACCCAGAAAACAGGACAGCATAAATACAGTGGGAAAGGCTCATACATCTGGGTTAGCTAAATGTTCTTCCAGATATTTATTTAAAATACAATTTTCCTCCCACTTGTGAAGCTAGGAAATCTTAAGGCTCTTCACCTTGAGTAGCAGCAATAGCACAGGACTTCTGAGGAAGGTAAACAGCTGTCATAAAACATCTGAGTAACGCACCATAGTCCAGGGCAGCCAAACTGTGGCTCTCCAGATGTCCATGGACTACAATTCCCATGAGCCCCTGCCAGCATGGCTCATGGGAATTGTAGTTCATAGATAGCTGGAGAGTCACAGTGGCCACCCCTGCCATAGTCCATCCAACAAGGTCCTTTGCTGTGCCATCATATGTACGTCTATGCAGAATCCTACTAAATTTTATTCAATGACATTTTTTGAAGGGAGTCACTGCCATAGATGCGAGCTTTTGCCACCTTCCATAAACCTGCCGGCATTCCCCACCACTCCTCTCGGGCTGACTAAACAGCCTTTCCAGCTTGCAAAGCAAAATGTTGGATGGCCATGAATCCCATTCGTAGCCACCTGCTTCCTGCTACATACTCAATGCAAAAAAGCTGCATCGTTGATTTCCCAATGTTATAGATAATCCAAAAATGAAATCAAACTGCCAAAATAATGAATCTCTCATCCACTCTTATTAGGTATATTAATTCTGCTACGTACAGCTAAGCGACTTCTCCTCTGGCCTGGGTGGCGAAGGTCCAGTTCTGGTGCTGCCAGGGATGGGGAAGGAATAGGGGCTGCTCAGAGGGGCTGCAGGAAGAGGCATTTTGGGGTAGGTTTTCCTCAGGATCTGAATGACTATGTTTGCGATGGGATCCAGGCTCTTGCTGCTCAGACAGTCCTAAGCACAAGGAAAAAACAGACGCTGTCATTTTTGCAAAGGTGGTCATTGGGCTGCTCTAAGCAACATTTTATCCTTCCTGTATCCAGCCCTGACCTGGATGGCCCAAGCTAGCCCAAACTCATCAGAGGATGGCCCTGGTTAGTATTTGAACGAGAGACCAAGGAAGGTGCTACAGAGGGGCAGATAGAATCAAACGACCTCTGTGCATCTCTTGCCTTAAAAACCTCGATTGGGACCTGACAGCAAAAAAAAAAAAAAAAAAAACATCAATTGACGCCAATGGCTTTAGAAGGGTCCAATGCACAGATGACACCCAGCTCTATCTGTTAATAGGCAGCCAGCCAAATATACCACCGGAGTCCTTGGCCAGGTGTAAGGGAGCCGTGACAGAATGGCTCCAGCAGAGCTGCCTAAAGCTGAATCTCACAAATATGAAGGTCCTACGGCTGGGGAGGAAGGGCCCAGAAGAGGAAGTGGGAATACCAAGCCCAATCTGGGGAGCACCCACTGTCAGGAATGGAGGCACAGATCATGAGAGTAGCATGGCAGGCATTCTTCCATTTACACCAAGTGAAGCTACTAGCTCCTTATGGATCAGGCAGCTCTTGGCCTGTGGCAACTGGGTCTCCTGGCACAAGGAGAAAGTTGGTTCTTATATGCCTCTTTTTCTACCCGAAGGAATCTCAAAGGGGCTTCCATTTGCCTTCCCTTTCCTCTCCCCACAACAGACACCCTGTGAGGGAGGGGAGGCTGAGAGAGCCCTGATATTCCTGCTCAGTCAGAGCAATTTTCTCAGTGCTGTGGCAGATTAGAAGTCCGCACTCCTAACCACTACACCAAGCTGGCTCTCTAGGGCAAAGAATGAAGGCACTTGTGGCCCTTTCTTGCATGCCCAAGGAAATGCCGATCGCCACTTCGGGGTCAGGAGGTGAATTTCCTCCAGGCCGGACTTGCCTGGGATTCTGGTTTGGCAAGGGGGGGGGGTATCACCTGGGCATGGAATCGGGGTCACTGTGGGTGGGCAGGGAGTTGTGAATTTCCTGCATTCTGCAGGGGTTGGACTAGATGACCCTGGAGAACCCTTCCAACTCCATGATTCTATGAAAAGAGAAATGGACAGATGCATGGCTGGTCGACATGGTGGTTTTCTCCCTTACCAGAGTCAGCTACTGGGGGTCCTCCCGGAGGCCACTATGTGACACAGTCCTGGACTTGAGGGTCCTTTGGCCTGATCCAGAATGACTCTTCTTATGTCCTTATTAATAACTCTATCCTGGATGTTGGCATCGCTTCAGGATTAGGGGCTGCTTTGTATATTAAATTAAAGCAACAGGTGAGCTGCACATATGGGGGGTGTCGGATGCGATAAGAAAGCCTACAAATTTGGTGCCTGCTCAATTTATCTAACGTCTCAAAGGCAGCTGCATCCGAAAGATTGGTCGTCGTCTAAGACTTAATCCTCTGGAAACGACATCTTTCATTTCAGACATTAGCCACAGATATCTCCTTGAAGAACCTGCCATTCGGGGGTTGTGAATTTTTGATGAGCTTGCGTAGTGCGGAGAATTCCTTTGAGAATCAGCATCATGTCTCTCTTCTCCAACAACTCTGCAGGGTGCCCCCAATCTCCTAACATAAGGATTTGGGGTCTTACTATTGGGCAGTGTGGCTATTAGTTCACTGCAGCCAGGAAGGCCAAACGGCCACCATGCTCTGTGACACGGGCAGCTTTCTCTAGTTTACTAAAGAGGTGAGATTGGGAGCCATAGCCAAATCATACTGGCATTGTTGCACATGGAGATTTCTGGAGAATTTAAACATTTGTTCTTCCCCTTCTGGCCCTGTGGTTGCCTTTAACAATAGGTATCCCTGGACTTTTCTTTTCAGATTTTAATTGGCAGCAAACCCGGCAGCATCTGGCTAGCTAGAATCAGAATCAAGGGATCAAAGCAGTATATATTCTTCTGTGGAGGGATTCTGGAAGCGCTTTGGCAGGGTCATAACTCAATGGTAGAACATTTGCTTAGCATGCAGAAGATCCCAGGTTCGGTCCCCAGTTCAAAGGGTCTAGGGGTAGGCAAAGTGAAGGACCTCTTCCTGAGACCCTGGAAAGCTGTCACCAGCTGAAGTGGATAACCTGACCTTGAAAGAGCAATCACCTGATTCAATAAAAGGTAGCTTCATATCTAGGTGGACTTGTGGAATTTTGTGGATCTTGACAGAAGAACAAGAGCTGCTTATTAATACCCTGCTTTTCACTACCTGAAGGAGCCCCGAAGCAGCTTATAAACACTTTTTCCTTGCTCTCCACACAACAGAGAACCTGTGAGGGAGGCGGGACTGTGAGAGGTCTATGAGAACTGCTCTGCAAGAATAGCCCTATGAGAACTGTGACTAGCCCAAGGTCACCCAGCTAGCTGCATGGAGGAGGAGTGAGGAATCAAATCTGCCCCTTTTAACCATTACATCATGTTGACTCTCAATACATCTTCACCTGTTTTAGCTTTCTAAAGGGACACTTTCCCTTCATGACAATGAGACCTTCTTGGTTATCTTAAAGGTTTAGAGACAGAAAGGCAGGACCATCTTGAGGTGGAACAGCTGTCAGAGGTCAGAACGTCTAGTGCAGCCCACTACCACGGACTCAAACCTATGCACCTTCCTTGTACCTGCCCAGCTTCATTGACAGGGATATGTGGGTGGTGCAGAACGACAGCACCTTTAGTAGCCATGGCAACAACACTCCCAGCTGCAGGTGCAGGCCAGTGCAGTAGGGGGAAGGGTGTTCAGGTGGTGCAGGTGACTGAACGTGGTAGTGGGAAGGCTTGCAAGTGGGGGGCACAAAGATGGAGGGTTGGAAAGGAAGTCCTGGTGGTGAGCAGATGGGGGCCCCTGGAGCCCCTCTGCCCAGGGCCCTCCAATGCCTGGAATCAGCCCTGAAACCCTCACCAATTCCTTTACTGAGCTTATCCATTTCTTGCAAAGGAGAATGGATTTCTGCCTCACAGGATAGCTCCTGTTGCACTCTGGTTGCTGAGACCTGGGACAGGTACTGCAAACAGACCGACAACAGGATAACATCAACCTTGTATGTATTCTGTATTCTTGAATGCATCGCTGCACTAGCTCATATAGGACAATCTCTTGGGAAGGGGAAACAGAATGGTAAAAGCTTTCATGGACATTCTTCTCTAAGCTGTACGATGCCCATCTACATAAGAATGCAATTGGTTTTTCATCCTGGGATGATTTGAAAAAAGCCCTCCCGGAATATAAACAAAGCACAATACCCATTTCGGCAAGAGAATGCTGAAATCGACTTATTGACAGATATGAAATGCAGTTTCAAGGATTCCAGCACACTCTAGCATCACACTGCAAAACAAAATCAGAAGGAAATCTATTCCCGCTGGAGCTCCCCCATTCATTCAGGATTCCCCTACCACTCCGGATTCCCCTAACGTTTGAGGTTATTTATTTATCATATGGCTTGTGTGCAATATAGCCAGGGGAACCTAAGGCTGTCCAGCTGCCAGACAACAGATCTTCAGAGGTGGTTTGCCATGGCCTGCCCAAGGACCTTGGTAGTCCTTGGAGGTTGCCCTTCCAAGTACTAGCAATGGCTGACCCTGCTTAGCTTCCAATATCTGATGGGATCAGGCTAGCCTGGGCTATCCAGGTTGGGACCACTTGAGATAAGGTGGGTAGTAAACAAGGAAAAGGACTTCTTAGTCTCCAATTACTATGCTTGTGCACCCAATGAATTTAATTAATAAGTAAACTAATGGCAGATTTGTGGCGTGGGATAGTGGCTCAGTGGTGGAGCATTTGCTTTGAGTGCAGAAGGTCACAGGTTCAAATCTTTGACACTTCCCATACAAAAGTCAGGTAGAAGGTGATGAGAAAGACCCTGCAGATCCTAGAGATCTATTGCTGGTTAGACAACAATCACCATGGTAGATCCATGGCTGGTGCAGTATAAACCAGCTTTACTTAACTCCTTGGTTATGCAGATGAGTGGTATCCACTATAAGAGGTTCTATGGGATGGAGATGCAATCAGGCATAGTTTGGGAGGGGGGATCTAACCCTTCTCCCAGACACTATGATGAGGAGATGCTGGTCCAGGGTTGGACCAGGTGCCCACTTTTCTGGGGGTATCCTCAGGTGTACCCTTCTGCTTTCTCCCAGACTAACAGCACCCATTCACTTTTATGAGGAAGAAAAAGCTGCACTACAAGGAGAGAAAAAGCTGCAAATGGGGAGGGAAAGTAATTGCACCACTGCTGACATTGTGCACGTCCTGCATCTACACCGAAAAAGACTCCTTTAGGGTGGCCGAACATCTTTGGGCGCAGAGAATAGGGGGGTCAATTGCACCCACTGGCTGCTGCCATATCCGGTCGTACGCCGGGCCAGAACATTAAAATATTCCTGTAATACCACTGTTGAATGTCCCCAGACAATTTGCAAAGCAGTGATAAGAGTGTTAGAAGCTGTCTGTATGCCGTGCAGTGGCTGTTCTCGTCTCCCTTGCTGTATGATTGAAGGACATTAGAAGATTCGCTAAGATTATGCAGATGTCCTGTAGGGAGGCTGAAGGAATCCTCTAATCAATCCGACAAGCATTCAAAAATCAGACATAGGAATCTGGGCGCATGTTCCTGCCTTTCTTGCTCTTGGGGAACAGGATGATAAGACAACGTCAGTTTGGATAATGAACCTTCAGGTGAGAGTAGCGTGATCAGTTGTGAGGTAGCCACTTATAAAAATCCAATAAATAAGATAATGGGAACCCCTTTCAGACTGTCAATTCACACGATATCCTCAGGTTTCGTTCTATAAATGCATCCTTTTACTAATGTGCTGACCGGGACGGCCCAGGCTAGCCTGATCTCACTTTTTAATTTTATTTCCTTGGATTTCTATGCCACCACTCCCGGAGTCACTGGCTTGTGGAGGCTCCCAAACATATTAAAATAGACAATAAAATCCAGGCATTAAAACCATCATAAATTAACCCAACAGCATCATCCCACGGATATATTGATATTGTATCATATGATCACAATTTGCAGTTAGTTCCAGCTGGAATCTTTTAGCAGCATGTGGTGTCAAGGCTTCGAGGAGGGGCCCAAGATGGAATGTATTGCTATCCTGGCCTCAACCAAATGTCTTACTGGCCCTACGGAACTGTGCCCTCAGCTGTTTTGGGAGCTCATTCCACCAGGTAGGGGCCAGGACCTAAAAGGCCCTGACCATGGTCGAGGTCAGGCAGACGTCTCAGTGGAACAGGCTTCCACGGGAGGTGGTGGGTTCTCCATCTTTGGAAATTTTTAAACAGGGGCTGGAGAGCCATCTGACGGAGAGGCTGATTCTGTGAAGGCTCAAGGGGGTGGCAGGTGACAGTGGAGGAGCGATTGGGATGTGAGTGTCCTGCATAGTGCAGGGGGTTGGACTAGATGACCCATGAGGTCCCTTCCAACTCTATGATTCTATGATTCTAAACCGCCCTGAGCTGCAGGGGAAGGCGGTATATAAATATAAGAAATAAAAACAAAATTATTATTTTATAGAGAAGCTTGATTTCCTCATTCCAACAACCATATTCCTCTTTGTAAAATAAAATCTTTTATCTGTTTGTTGTTAAAAATGTATCAGTGCCATTTCTGACAAAGTTTTGAAGATGCAGCAGAAGATTGAAACAGCTGACTGGAAGAGAGGGAAACTATTTTTTAACACCATCTGTGGGATTTGTTTTTTTAGGATATATGTGGTGTGGAATTGTGGGTTTTTAACTTTTATTCAGTTTTATGGGGTACTCTGTTTTCATTGCTTGTAAGCCACCTCGACCTGGTCGGGAGAGGTGGGGTATAAATCAAATAATAAACAAAAAATGAGCTCTTACAGCTTCCGAAAAGGCTCCAAAGCCAAAAAGATGTGTCAGTGACAAGATAGGACAATGAGCTCCATTTTATAAAAAGTAATCATGCTATAAGGTTTATGCCGTCTGTGTGGGAACATTCCATTTTGGCGGGAAACATTTACCTCAGAGTGGGCAGGTAGAAGTGCCCATCATAGTATGTCAGCACTTGGGGATTCCCAGGTAAATGCAGAACCCCGCCCACTCTTTGGTTACCTGGGCCGTTTGAAAGAGCATCTCCATCCCATTGGCAAGGAGGAAACATTCCCTGCCCGACCGGACATTGGTGATGTGCTTGAGGCAAAGGAGGAAGCCCCTCCGGATGCCCACGTAGCAGTTGCTGGTGTCATTCTGATGCCAGTCCTGGTGTAGCCGGAGAAGCTGACACACGAAGCCCCTGCTGACAGCTCGTCGGCTGTTGGACTCTGGAAGACAAAGGTTGTTATGGGACAGGCCTGTTGCTAGCCAAGCATACAACTGGGCACACAGCTGGAATGGCACGCATGCTCACGTTCTCTCTCATTTTAATGTACACAGGTCTTTAACACTGGGAATGCTTGCAAACCCCTTGGAGGAATTCAGGTTCCCTAAGGTTTCATTTGTTTTTTTTTCCTAATTCAAACATCTAAACACTGACTCTGCATTATTCCTGATGTCGCACTGCACCATGGGTTTCATGGGCATGAAGCTGTAACAGCCCAGCTTCTTACAGAATGAATTGGAAGAAAATTCTACTACATTCAAGAGGATCTACATTTAAATCAGTGTATGTACCATGGCAGACATGGTCTGCAAACTCAAAAAATTCAGTCATTTGCATAGGTTTTCTACCTGATTATAACCATCTCTGTAGCTTGCTTCTGTTGACTCTATTTTTACATAGTACATGAACGCTGATTGGAAATCACACTCCAGGGTTTCTGGTAGACCATTTCACATCTTCTACTACCTAACGCTTCTAAATTGGTGATGCCAGGAATTGAACCTGAGATCTTCTACATGTAAAGCAGCTGCGATGAACAGGTGATGCAAAAAACAAAAAAACAAAATTCATATCATACCACCCTATGTAGCTAACACCTTTTCCCAAACTTTGGCTATTTAAAAATATCTCCTTTTAAGCAGGTGCATGCTTGGCTGTTTTCCAGTGAGGAGAACCAACTTTTTAAAATGCTGCAGACCATCCTTCCAACAGAAGGGAAATGTTGTTTCGACTTGAGCAAACTTGTGTTGTCCTGATTAAATGTGTAAAATGTTAGTTGGTGGACATTGTTGGTCTGATGTTTGTTTGTGTCCTTTCCCAAACGATACTGACATTTTGCGTTTCTGTCCCAATCTGGAAGTGTCACCATATCTTCCTCCAGAGAAACACAAAACAAAACACATTCCCTGGTATATTTCTCCTTGTAATTTCAGCTGTTCCTCCTGTCACTTCTACTTCAGCTTCCAACTCTGAATCTGGACCCCACGTTTCCTTGCACGGTTCTAAAGTAGAAAATGCAATAATTGAACATGCAACATGGAGTAGGCAGAGATTTATTCAAGGTGTGAGCTTTCGAGTGTGTGCACTCTTCCTCAGTGCTTGCACTCGAAAGCTCCCACCTTGAATACATTTTTGTTAGTCTTAAAGGTGATACTCGACTCTGATTTTGTTGTGCTACTTCAGACCAACACGGCAACCCACGAATCTAGGCAGAGATTGTTTCTGCCGTTGCTCTGGAAAGCCTAGGCAGAATATGAAAATTTTCCATAGCAGAAGTAAAAGTTTCGGGGAGGAGTGGAGATTTTTGATAAGGAAATGGAAAGCGGTTGATTTACTTTTTTAAATCGTATGGCCTGTATAATATAGCCAGGAGATCTGAGGATTGTCTGGCAGCCAGACAAGAGACATTCAAAGGTCCAGCAAGCTGAGGTTGGTGTGGTCAAAAGGGAAAGTAGAATACATTGTAGAGCCTGTCTTTTTCTTTTATATAGGTTTTTATTGGGGGGGGGGTTAATGTTGTAACTCGCCTCGAGCCTTTAGGGAGAGGCGAGTAATAAATCTAAATAGTAGTAGTAGAAGAAGAAGAAGAAGAAGAAGAGTTGGTTCTTATATGCCGCTTTTCCCTACCCGAAGGAGGCTCAAAGCGGCTTACAGTCGCCTTCCTATTCCTCTCCCCACAACAGACACCCTGTGGGGTGGGTGAGGCTGAGAGAGCCCTGATATTCCTGCTCGGTCAGAACAGTTTTATCAGTGCCGTGGCGAGCCCAAGGTCACCCAGCTGGCTACATGTGGGGGAGCGCAGAATCGAACCTGGCATGCCAGATTAGAAGTCGGCACTCCTAACCACTACACCAAACTGGCTCTCTAGTAGTAGTAGTAGTAGTAGTAGTAGTAGTAATAATAATAATAATAATATTGGAGAAGTGGAAATTTTACATCTAGTGGCCAGAGCTCTACCGTTATGGATAAGTCTTGTAACAAGGCGACAGTTGATGTCACAGGAACTGTCCAATAGGGGCCCGAACAGAAGCACAAAGATCTCTGCCGTTGATAAGCAATGACTTCATGATCTTCCCAACCAATGCAAAATTCTGTGACTTTCCCTTGCGCACTGTGCATATGATATTTCTCTGGACTGTCTTTAATCTTTCTTAGCTGCATACATATCGGGACCAATTAAAACCTTTAAAATCCACCTATTACTCTAATGAAGAATAATGACTTGATGCCTTCTCCGTGGAATAATTTTGCAAAGGCAGTGCTCCCTGAGAAACATCCAGAAGTCTGGATGACTTGGTATAGGCTTTTATTAAGAACCTCCCCGATGACACTTTGGGGAGAGTCTCCCAACCTTTTGCTGAGGGTCAGGACACTGCTGCAACCCATCTAATGAACTGGCTTGTTCCCTTGCCCAGAAGGTGGCTAAAAGACCTTCCCACACCTCCCTCCCCTTGGTGATCATGGGAGAGACACCTGCAAGATCTTGCCCAGCTCTCTAATTCCATTAAAAAGATGCTCAAGTTTCTAACGCAGGGGAACACTGCTAGTTAGCAAAGACAAATACAACCAACGTGGGATTAAAATAACTGGGTGATAAACAAATTACTCACTAAAAATGAATATTAGATTCATGGCTGTCTTTATGATTGGAAGAGTGCCACCATGTGGAGCTGGAAGGGGGAAAAGGAATGATCAGACCTGACAAGAAGTTTGGCAGATGTTGGTTGAGAAAGCCATGATGTTGCTTCATGCTGAATCAGACCACCGGTCCATCAAGATTGGTATTGCCTGCTCAGACTGGCAGCTGCTCTCATGGGTCTCAGGCTAGGGATTTTTGCATCACCTACTGCCTGGTCCTTTTATTGGGAGATGATGGGGATTGAACCTGGGATTTTTTGCACACCAACCAGATCCTTTGCCACTGAGCCACAACCTCTGGGTGATCCTGTGCCTGATCAGTCGGAATCAAAAGTCCACTGGTAAAATATGGCCCCCAAAATGGCTAAAGAATAAAAGTACAAAAAAGAGAAAATCTTCAATCAGTCTCCTGAGTGATAAATTGTATAAAACTGCCCTACATTCAGCCAGTCTCAGCACTGCCAGGTCTGAATAGCAGAAACTCTCCAAAAGGATCATGCCCCAACCTGGACTGGATCTGGACCTTCTTGCATGTACAGCTTAGCCATCTGCCAGCCTACAGCAGCCCTCAGTCCCAGTCTCCCGCCCTCAAGAAACTGAGAGCACGTGAACCATGGCCAGAAAATAGCCACCACAGTCATGCACTAGGAAATGTTGGCAGAGTTTAAACATGCAAGAGGGTACAGCACCAGATAGCTTAAAGATTAAAATAGTTTTATTGTGAAGAGAAATAACTTTGTGAAGAGGAGAGAATTCTTGCAGTCCAACTGTTTTGCTCATGCTGTCTGTTCTTTTGTTCTGAAGGCAAGCAGGGAGGAAGTGAGCTCAAAGGAGCAGGAAGTCAACTATGAGGCAATCAAGACACTGGATTTTTTTTTTTTTGAAAAATACGCTAACTAAGCAGCTCCTCCATTGCTCCCTGTAGGATATTCTTCATATATGCTGTTGAATCATGCATACCGCAGATCTTGCATGTTCCAATAAAAAATTCCCAATTCTGTGTGTACTTTAAGAGATTAAATTCAGCAGTGGTATGGGCTGCCTAAGGAGGTGGGGAGCTCCCCCTCACTGGTGGTATTCAAGCAGTGGCTGAGCAGATCCTTCTCCTGGATGCTTGAGGCTGATCCTGCATTGAGCAGGGGGCCGGACAAGATGGCCTTTATGGCCCCTTCCAACTCTAGGATTCTATTCTAGCTCAGTGCAAGACATTGGCTATCACATACAAAGCTTTCTCGGCCTTGAAGGCTCATATCTGCAAGTTGTCCTGCTGTGACAATTTCACTCTTGTGAGTAGTGACTCCTGCAGGTGCCACTCTACAAGAGGCCCATGCACATTCCTTTCCCAGAAGTAATCCCATCATCCCACGGACTGGCTGACCTGAGGAGGTCAGGAAGGCTTTCTTCCTTCCAGCATTGTGCTAACGATGTAAATTAGAGTTGTTCAGGAGGGCATTTTTGGGAGTGAAACAGGGCGACACTGTAACAGATTGTGCGTTATTTCTATTTATGCGACATCATGTTCACGTTCAGCATTGTTTAACACGTCATGATTAATACTTAAGCTTTGCTCAGACAACCGCTGGGTAGCAGATTTCTGCAAATCTATTCATTCCTTCTTAGATAAGTCATCCTATTGATTGCGTTCGTTTAAACTCTGTAATCTGCCTTGCGTCTCAGCAAGAAAGGCAGACTATAAATAATGAAAATATATTAAATAAATAATATATTGGTAAGCAGCAGAGAGACATGGATGCAATTTTTAAAACCGCTTTTCTGCCTCCCTTTGGACTTCCTCTTCTTTTTTTTTATTTGTGAAGATTCAGAATGCAAAAGCTAATATTGACCTGCCTTCTGGTTCCAGAACAGTAATAAGTCTTGCTTTTGAAGATCGGCTGGCAGCAAAAAAACCAAAAAAACAAATACCATGAGGGAGGGGCTGGCTCTGAGCATCTGACTTTTGCCATCTACCAACACAATTTTCCACCACACACACACACAACACATCAGACTGAGGCTGTATTAATGCTCTCTCCATGCTGCCACTGACAGCATGAGATAGACACTGTTTTCATTTCAGTGCCCATTCCATGCCATAGAAACTACAGATTCCGAGGAGGCACTATGGAAGATACCAGTAATTTGTTTTATTTTTGCAGAGGATCCATTGTGTGGTAGACCATCATCTTTAGGCTGATCCTGCATTGAGCAGGGGGTTGGACTAGATGGCCTGTATAGCCCCTTTCAACGCCAGGATTCTCTCTGCTTTGCATTCATTCATAGGTTAGCTTGTGTTGGTCTGCAGTAGAAGAGTGAGATTCAAGTCTAGGAGTACCTTGGTCTAGTCCCAGTTCTCTCAGAGCTCCCCAGTCTGACCTACCTCACAGGGTGTCTGTTGAGGGGAGAGGAAGGGAAGGCAATTGTAAGCCGCTTAGAGATTCCTCCAGGTAGTAAAAAGCAGGGTATAAAATCCCAACTCTTCTGTGTAGAGAACAACAAGCTTTTTGAGATACAAGCTTTTGAGAATTCTGACAAAAGGAACTTTAAGAGCTCATCTCCCCCCCCCCCAAAAAAAAATTGGTTGGTTTCTAAGATCTCAAATCTAGTTGCTTTGCTTTCAAAATTTATCAGGTTCAACCCCCATCATTGATTGTTGAAGGAATCAGGTGATGTAAAAGCCCGAGCCTTTCTCAGGTTTTTTACCATTGAGAACCCTCAAAAACATTGTTCATGCAGGATATGGTTGGGAAGCATAGCTGTGTCCGTGTCCACCTGAGATCTCTCCACTTCCCATCACCTCCAAGCCCATCACTGGCCATTTGTGGAGGGAGGTGGACAAAACCATTTATGGTCATATCACCTGATAAGTGTTGAACACATTTTAAATATATAAAAATAATGATTAACTCCCACCCATTCAGGAAACCCTTCCAGGGCTGTCAAAGAACCCCAGGGTTTCCTGAAACCCTGGGTTGAAAACGCTTGTGATAGGCCAAAGGTCTGGCTCAGAATAAAGCATCAAGTATGGGTTTAGATGGAGAGTCCTTAGCTCAGTGGCAAAATGTCCACTTTGTATGCATAAGATCCCCAGGTTCAATTTGGGTTATCTTCTCCATTCAGGAGAACCGGATAGAAACAGTAATGCAAGACATCTAGCCAAGGTCTCTAGCAAAGTTGGCAAAACTGACCTTGGTAGACCAATAAACTCCAGGAGCACCTTTAAGGATAGATTCAAATGAGGAGCCACGTTGGTCTGAAGTAGCACAATAATTGTGGACTCTGATTTTATTCTGCTACTTCAGACCAACACGGCTCCTCATTTGAATCTATCTTGATAGACCAGTGGTCTGTATGTCTGGAGGCTTTAGGGATAGTTTCACAGAAAGTCAGCCTGGTGAATTAGTCATTTTATATACAGTGGCAGGGGTGAAAGAATAGAAGATGTTAGTGAAAAGTTACATGGGAATAACACATGTGCCAGTTATCCCAACTTCCCAGGGATATTCCTGATTTCTGCTGCAATCTTAGCCTGATTCCATCAAATCTCAGAAGTTAAGTTGGGTCAGCCCTGGTTAGTACTTGGGTGAAAGATCGCCAAGGAAGTCCAGGGTGTCGAAACTATGTTTGATGTTTTTCTCATGATGCCTGTTCATTGTTATTTATATCAGGGGTAGTCCACCCGTGGTCCTCCTGATGTTCATGGACTACATTTGCTGGCAGGGGCTCATGGGAATTGTAGTCCATTAACATCTGGAGGACCACAGATTGACCCCTGAACATCTGGAGGACCACAGGTTGACCCAATTTACATGCCTCTTTCAGTTAAATGCACTCTCATCCCTTTTTACTTTGATCCCTTTGCTAGCCATCCTGCCTTAGATCTTAGGTGCCAATACCTGCGCCTCCTGCCTCATCTCCTCCCAGTAAGGAGACTACCTCAAAGGCCTTGAATGCCAGGACTGTCTGTTTGGTCAACAAGGACTGTTTGTGCCTGAATCATCTGGTGCTGCGAGGGGCTGTGGACACTGGGTAGATAAGGGGGTGCTTGCTTTGCATCTCCAGTCTTAGCAAGGACCCTGTGAAGATCCATTCACTTTCTCTTCAATAAAGTGCTCTCTTTCCCTTAAATGATGCCTGATTGTTGGGAGCATCTGGATTTTCACACAAGGTTACGCAGAGGCAGATAGTGGCAAATGACTTCTGTGCATCTCTTGCCTGGACAACCCTATGAGTTTGCCATAAATTGGCTGTGAACTAATGGTGGTTTTTTTTTTTACCACCAACACCCAATCATTGTACCACCTCCCCAATACTGTCAAGTCTGACACAGAGAGACTCCTCAAGCCTTCAGCAGAAATGTCCAAGACCTGTTATATGTGATTCATTTTCCGTCTTGGGACTGGACTGTAAACTAGAACTGTCCACTTCCATTTCCCTCCTGTTCTGAACTACGTCATCCATGTCCATCCTGAGAGGCTTGTTGATGTGCAAGTGCCACATACCAAAATCAGATAAAACATGTACAAAGTGCTCCTTCTATGGAAGAAAGTGCACGAATGTGGAAGTAGAACTACAACAGAGTTATGAACGGAAGGACGTACAATACGAATAAAGTGTTTTTTGAAGGGCATTTCCACACCAAGTTTGCAGATATCCCCAACTGATCTACAGACTGGTGCAGAACAGAAAAGTTAATGAAAGAAGACAATGGATAAGCTGCACAACACAATTTGCAGAAAAGCAGATAGTTTGGCTTTGCTGTAACCTTCTTGCTTTTGTGGATTCAAATTCCTGGGGGCAGACATAAAAAGAGGTAGTGTTGTTGTTGTTTCCTAAAAGCTAATGCTTTGGATTCAACCTTCCTTCCTACTGTTCACCTCCTTTTCTTCCTGAATCCCTCCTTTTCTTAATGCTAATCTCCGCTTCTGTAACTCAAAGGCAGCTTGGGAGTAGACGGATCCCCCCTCCTTATTAAGATTTAACTTCCTCCAAAGGTGTTTCCTTGTTGCAATAATTTGACCTTTCCGTCGGCGCGCCAAGGTTAATGCCAGAGTATTATTTGCAAATTAAGACCGTGGACTTGTCCTTTTTAAGTACAGATTCCAACGATCCAATTTTTCACAAATGCCTTCATGAAAAGGGTGGGGAGGGGAGGGAGATAGACTGGGGCTGTGTGAAGGGGAGGGAGCTCATGGGTGAGAGAGAGAAAGGACAATATAGCATTGTGATTTATCATCAGGAAGATTGTCTGCAATGGCAGAGCACTTTTTCTTAATCAAAGCTTTATTAAATTCTGGCAATAAAAGGCTAAGTGTTTTTAGATGGGAGAGAGGCATAATAGGGGAGCACATTCGCTCCAAGAACAGCCATTCCTAGCGTGCGTGGGCTTGCATAAGAAGCTTTTCCCTCCGACAGATACTTTAAACATTAGACGTGTTCTGTCGCCATTTGGTACTACCAAAGACTCAGGTTCAGACGCAGAGCTGCCATGAAAGCAAGGGACGTAAGAGCCTCAGAAGAGCCCAGCTGGATCAGCCAGTGGCCCACCCTAGTTCACACCATGGCCAACCTAGAATTGGGAAATTCCTAGACATTTGGGGGGGGGGAGCCTAAGGAGGGACCCTTCTGATATTGAGCACTGCTGAAAGAGTGGAGAGATGGCTCATATTACCCCTACCTGAAAGTGTCAGTACATGGCGGTACAGGAACTGAAAGATGATGAAGAGTTAGTATTTATACCCCACTTTTCACTACCCAAAGGAATCTCAAAATGGTTTATAATCGCCTTCCCTTCTTCTCCCCTGTGAGGTAGGTGAGGCCGAGGGAGATCGGACAGAAGTGCTCTGTGAGAACAGGTCTAACACGACTGTGACTAGCCCGAGGTGTCAGAATCCTGGGTATTCTCTCATGTGTTTCTAATTGATTTTTGTGATTGATGGTTGGAGCTGTCTGTTTCGCTTGACCTGTGATGTCTCCCAGTGCTGGTTCCCTTCACACCTTAAGGCCTTGTTCCTTAGTTTATGCTTTACGGCTTCTTCTTCCCACAGCAAGGCTATGCTGAGATATTACACTCCCTTTGACTTAGTTTGCCCACCTGCCGCCTGGTACCCTGATAAGAAGGATGTTTGGTCTCCTTTTGAAACCCGAGTCATCACCTTCCCATGAGAAGGAGGGAAGGGGATGTTCCTGTGTTTTATATATGTGAACCCCTGTGTGATGCTTTAGTTCTGCCTATTTTGTTTGGGCTCACTACAGCCCTAATAAAGCTATTCTGACCAAGCAGTAATCTCAGGGCTCTCTCAGCCTCCCCTCCCTCTCAGGGTGCCTGTTGTGGGGAGAGGAAAGGGAAGTTGAATGTAAGCCGCTTTGAGACTTCTTCGGGTTAGAGAAAAGCAGCATATAAGAACCAACTCTTCTTCTTCAGTAATATCAGGGCTCTCCTAGCTTCACCTCCCTCACCGGGTGCCTGCTGTGGGGAGAGGAAAGGGAAGGAGATTGTAAGCCGCTTTGAGACCCCTTTAGGTAGAGAAAAGCAGCATACAAGAACCAACTCTGCTTTTTCTTAAGTAATCTCAGGGCTCTCTCAACCTCACCTCCCTCACAGGGTGCCTGTTGTGGGGAGAGGAAAGGGAAGGAGATTGTAAACCGCTTTGAGACTCCTTTGGGTAGAGAAAAGCAGCATACAAGAACCAACTCTGCTTTTTCTTAAGTAATCTCAGGGCTCTCTCAACCTCATCTCCCTCACAGGATGCCTGTTGTGGGAAGATGAAAGGGAAGGTGATTGTAAACCGCTTTGAGACACCTGGTAGAGAAAAGTGGCATATTTTCCCCATGTTCTATGTAACCTATGTCCTGTTCTATGTAAAGCAGCCTGAGCCAAAAGGGAGATAAGTAGGTAGAAAAACCAATTCTTCTTCTTCTTCTTCTTCTTCTTCTTCTTCTTCTTCTTCTTCTTCTTCTTCTTCTTCTTCTTCTTCTTCTTCTTCTTCTTCTTCTTCTTCTTCTAATGGTTGCAGAGGAACCTTGCTGTCGTGCCACAACTGATCAGTGACTTTGCCAGGGTCCAGACCTCCCAGATCCTACTCCAACACTCTAACCACTACATCACACCGGGTCTCTTTTTAAGAATCAGGGTCCCTGCTAGGATTTCCATTGCCTGTTCACCTGGGCAGCTCAATGGAAGGAGAAGGAATCTGTCCACCTTGGGCCATGGCTCAGTGACAGAGCATCTGCTTTGCACACAGAAAGTCCCAGGTTCAATCCCCGGCATCGCCAATTTAAACGATCAGACAGCAGGTGTTACAAAAGACCTTGAAACCCTGGAGAGGAAACCACACTGACCTTGACAGAGCAAAGGTCTGACTCAGTAGCAGGCAGCATCGTGCCTTCGTATAATTAGCATTTGGGATTCACTCAAATTGGCAGCCCACACAATATGCGAGCTCTGCATTCTGCGGCACAACAAATCAGGGAGGACACCGGCTCCAATATCACCTGTGCTTGTCCTCAGTGCCTGGTTGCAGTTCCAGACAAGCGGTACTGATTAGGAAGGATGAAGGTGGGAAGGGAAGCAGAGACCTTTGCGGAAATGGGGACATTGTTCGAACACAGGTGGCGCAGGCGGGGAGGGGAGAATCAGTCAGGAAGTAGAAATGCTTACTTGATTTCAACAAAGCAGCCAAAGTTTCAACCGCTGCCCTGGGGAAAGAGAAGAAAAGGGAGGGGGAGACATCATTCTCTTCCTTAATTTCTGCAACCTTTGGCTTCATAATCTCGGCTGCCATCCGCCAGCTAGTGGGGAAACCAGCAGAGGAAAATCATCACAATTTCTTTGGTTTTACACCCATTTGGATGGCCAGGCCTTTGTCTTCCGCTCGGCTATACAACCAGCCCTCGGGCTTTTGCGTGTCTGTTACCCTGATCCTCCCTGACTGGTCAGTACGAACCGTTGCCTGGCATGTCGCTAGAAATTAGGCTACGCCGTTATTCTTGGCAACACTCTTCCGGTACTGCGCTTCCAGCGGTTTGAACAACCTGGGCTCACTTCCGGGAGAAAGAGGGGCCTCCAGAGACTCATTTGGAATCAAAACGCGTTTTCCAAACCCAACAGTGTATACTTCGGCCATAAACAGTTACTTTTAAAAATATACATAGTAAGGCTATTTAATTCTGATGGGGATCTCTATGTTTGAATCAATTATTTCCCCAGCCTGCTAAAGCCAAGCAGCTTGGTGCAGTGGGCAGAGTGTCAGGGCTGGATTTTGAGACCCAGGTTTGAATCTCCACTCTGCCACAGAAGCTTGTGGGGTGACTTTGGTCCAATCATGCTCTCCCAGTCCAGAACTCCTGGAATTACAGCTCATCTCCAGGTAGAACAGCTCAGTTCCCTTCAAGAAAATGGCTATTTTAGAGGACGGAGTCTGTAGCTTCACACTCCCTGCCCCAAATCCCATCAGATTCTCACTCCAGGTATTTTCCGATCCAGATCTAGCAACCCCAAATGGTGGGATAAAAAATGTAATAAAGAATTAAATTTGGGTTTATATTTTGCATGTATTTTTGGGACGGCAGACAACTTGTAGATATACTGCATGAATTACCACCTGTTCTCCTGGGTATTTCAGAACACGGAAATTCTACCACCTGCAGACTGTCAAAATGCTCCTGTCGAACTGGGCTTTAAACAGTTATGGTACACCACACCAGAGAGAAGATCTTTTTTTCAAACCTGAATAGCCAGCAGGGGAAACAGCTAGGGAAGGTTCTCCCCGAGAAACAGGTTTATGCATGTGGAGAAGGCTGTGATATACCTTTGTACTAGACCCAACGAAAAGATGCCGAGACTTCGTATGGGGCATATTAGTTAGTTCCCAAAATTAATTGGAAAATGCCAGGAGATTTGGAGGAGAGTTTAAGGAGGCTGCAATTTTACTCGCAGGTGATGCTCAACCCTTCTATCCCTACTATGTATGGTGTTTATCACAGAAACTAGGGGAAATTCCTACAAGTATATGGAAGGCTTCCCCCTCCCCTTCTGCTCTGCAGTTCCTTTGGGACAGGAGATGGGGGCTGAGGAGCAGGTAATTCCTAGGGCTCACAAGCAATGCAGGGAACCCACAGAAAGCTTGGGGGTGGGTCAAGCGGGCACCAGCAGTGCCTGTGGGATGACAGACCGACACCGACACAGAGCCCTTATTGGTACAGCAACTATGGGGTGATGTCACTTCCAACGAAAACCAGATAACTCTAGGAATTGCTGGATCTCTATGCTAAAACCACAGAGGTCCTGGTGATTCCTAGACCGATGGGACATTGTGTCCATATTTTCCCTGGAAGTGATGTCACACTGCATATGATGCCACTGTTTTTTATTTTGTTGTTGTTGTTGTTCTGTTTTTCTCCCATTGCCATTAGGCGCGAGAGGTCTCCAAATGCAGCAGGAGGCCTCACGACCCTTGCCAATACCGTAGTCTAGTTCCGTTCACATGGAGATCTCTAAACCTGGATTTCATTGAGATCCTTCTTCTCATGCCTATTCTTCTTCTCGTACCTATTATTGCTGTTACCAGGAAGTTGCAAATGTCCACCGTACCTTTTCCGAAAGCCTGCAGGCCTGCAGATTCGCCACCCCAGAATTCCCTTCGTAAACAAAGCCTCCGATAAATCACATGAACTTCCACACCAAGCCAATTATCAAGCTGCAGAGGGAAGTAAATATTTTATTGCTACTCAGCCGCTATTTATCGTGTGTCTGCTCAGCAGCTGAGCAACGGCGAGTTCTCGGAGCTGACTCCCGCAGGCATCTGCTGTTCCAGGGCCAGCCTCCTTCCTTGTCTGTGATGCTTTAGGAAAAAAACAGTGAATCTATCAGAGCCTTGCAAACAAACAGCACACTGTGCCTAAAAGCCAGCTGGGCTGACTCTTCAGTGCTCACGATCCACTGATTAAAAAAAATAGGGACGTTACAATTGCCGAGCAAAAAACCCAGAATGCAGCCAAGTGTGTGTGTGTGTGAGAGAGAGACTGGATGGCCCTTGGCATGATGCAAGCCAGTTCTGTGTACTGGAATGCCACCTGCTTGCATGGATCGTAATGGAATGGGCCAAGGTCAGGCAGTAATGTCCCATGCTTTGATCCATGAACACCTGCCTCTGCCTGCCTTGGGCAGAAGGCATCTATCTATGCAGTAACAGGGCTGCCATGAGAACGGCCACAGAAAGGGTCTCCAGAGAGACACTGTGAAAGCACTGTACTTATTTTACAGCCAGACCAGGATGGCCCAGGCTTACGGTGGCCAACACTGCTTTTGCACATTCCCAGAGGCTTGGGAGTGAAGCCTGGAGAGAGCAGGGTTTGGGGCGGGGAGCAACCTCAGTGCCAGGCCCCATTTAAGAATTTGTGGGGCCTTAGCAGAGAACAACTGGGGTGGTTCTTTGTGCTGCACAAGTCGCAGGGGGGCCCTCTTCCCGGGGACAGGTGGAACTGAGAGCTTCACTTTGCTGAAAACATTTTTTGTAACCTTGCTGGGACTCACAAGCCCAATGCCCCAGTATCTAAAGGGACCCTCACACTTATGTGGCTTGTGGTCCACATGCGTGCTCAATGCACGATGTGCATGCTTATTTGCTGAGAGCAGGCGTATCACCTTTTTTTTTGTTCTTGTGGTCCACAAGCCACGTAAGTAGGAAGACCCCCTAACAAACACAGTGTGAAGGCCCCCTAAATATACTGCATTGCAGGGCTCCTGGAACCTTAGGGCCCATAGGTAAAGTTAAAAGTACCCCCTGTGCAAGCACCCTGTGCTTGCAAGGGTCATGTCTGACCCTTGGGGTGATGCCCTCCAGCGTTTTCTTGGCAGACTCAGTACGGGGTGGTTTGCCAGTGCCTTCCCCAGTCATTACCGTTTGCCCCCCAGCAAGCTGGGTACTCATTTTACCGACCTCGGAAGGATGGAAGGCTGAGTCAACCTTGAGCCGGCTGCTGGGATCAAACTCCCAGCCTCATGGTCAGAGCTTTCAGATTGCTGCCTTACCACTCTGCGCCACAAGAGGCTCTTAGGGCCGATAACACATGCTATATCTGCTACTAGGATAAACCACTCCTGCAGATGTCACACCGTCCACCTCCAACGCTGTTCTATTTTCTCCAGGGGTACCGACGACTGTAGTCTGGAGATGAGTTGTAATTCTGAAAGATTTCCAGGCCCCACCTGGGAGCTATGAGTCAAGAAGGGAATTGACCACAGCAGTCCAATAAACAATGTATTATAAATGCACTTGATCTATTGTCATATAGTGTCCAGAATAATGTCAATATCCAGCCAGAACAGGTACCTAAGTTTGTACCTCATTTTTGGAATACCCTTCCTCAGTGGCTATTTTCTATTCAACAATAGTATATATGCATTAACAGTTGATGAAATACAAAAGTACCCCAAAAAATTGAAGAACCAGAAATCTTTTCCTGCCTTCCTATTAATGAATAGCTTTTTCAAGATTAGTCCTAGTAAATAATAATCTATAAATAAAACATGATTAAACATTAATTCCTGAATGTAATATATGTGGCCATTCATCACATCCCAAAGGAAATCTAGGGTAAATTAAATTTGAATTAAGGGTATTCTGAAAACGAGGTTCAAATCTAGGTATTTGTTCTGGCTGGATATTGACATTGTTTTGGACATTAGAGATTAAGTGCATTTATAATAACTTGTTTATTGGACTGCCATTTTCAGCTTCCTGGGATCGACAGTCTCTCTTTGGCTCCCTCCTGGAAGCTAGCAGCCTTACAGATAAAAACATCAGATCTTGGAAGCTAAGAAGAGTCGGTCCTGGTTGGTGCTTGGGTGGGAAACCATAAAGGATATCCGGGTCTGCTAAGCAGAAGCAGGCACTGGTAAGCCACCCCTGCTTGTCTCTTTCCTTGAAAACCTGGGGGGGGGGGAGACCACCATAAATCAGTGTGACTTGACTGCAGTCTCCACCACCCTTTGAAATTATCCCAAGACAAATGCTATAGGGGACAGGCTGTCTTCTGCTTGTAGATGCACTGCTGCTGGATCTAAATACGAAACTAAATTCCACCCCCTTATTTTTCACTTCTCCTGACTTCTTGAAACCGTCCATCTCTTGGAGGGGGTCAGAAATCTGCAACCTTATGTCAGTGTCTTTGTTCCATTCATTGATATCGGTTAAAAGGCAAACGATTCCTCAGTTCGGAATCCTGCAAATGACTGGGGCCCTGCTTGAAAGGCACGTACCTATTCATAAAGCGTCAGAGTAACGGGAAGGGAGGGGGAAGCCCTGGAGAAAGGTGGCCGAGCCAAGCCATCTTTAACAGCCATGGTACCTCTGGATCAGTAGACTGGCCAGCAGACCAGCAAACAGATGGCCAATTGCCTCCTGCAAATGCCAAATGCTGCTACAATGAACAGCCAAGGCAAATGCTGCATTGTTCTCGGTGCCTAATGTAAACGGGATTACTCAACAAGACTGGAAAAGCACAGAGATACAGATGTAAGGGGGAGGGGGGGATCCAATGTTTTATATTTATTTCACTGACTCATGGGAACGTCAACAGTCATCAAACAAGTCGGTTCGCAGAAGGTTACAAGATAAAAGATCTCCACAAGATAAAACATAAATACCCTAACTTAATCCAACGGCGAGAAAAATACTAAGAAATTCAACCCCCTCCCTCTTCCCACCCCCCAGCACTTCTCTCAGGGTGCCAACTAGAGAGCCAGTTTTGATTCTCTACTCCACATGCAGCCAGTTGAGTGACTTTGGGCCAGTCACAGTCCTTTCTGAGCTTTCTCAGCCTCACCTCCCTCACAAGGTGATGGTTGTGGAAAGAGAAAGGGTAGGCAATTGTAAGCCACTTTGAGACTCATTTGGGTAGTAGAAAGCACGGTATAAAAGCCAACTCTGCTTCTATCTGCCCAGGGTCTCCCAAAACATTGAAACAGCCCTGTTCACCACAGCAGCATTGAGAACAAAAACCAGCTCTTCTTCTTCTTCTCCTGTCCCACGGAATGCCCATCAGCTCTTAGCATCCCCCAAGGCTGCCGCTTAACACCACCATAGCTGTTGCCCTGGAGAACCAGAATGTTACTTGTTTGGCCTGGTGTAGAAGAAGAAGAAGAGTTGGTTCTTATATGCCGCTTTTCTCTAGCCGAGGGAGGTTCAAAGCAGCTTACAATCACCTTCCCTTCCCTTTCCCCTCCACAGACACCCTGTGAGAGAGCCCTGATATCACTGCTTAGTCAGAACAGCTTTATCAGTGCCGTGGCGAGCCCAAGGTCACCCAAGATGGCTGCATGTGGGGGAGTGGAGAATCAAACCCAGCAACACCTAACCACTACACCAAACTGGCTCAACTACCATATTCAGGACAAAGTTCTACCTCTTTAAAAGCCCAAATCCACCCTCTACTTTCTGCCCTCCTACTACAGCCATTAGATGGCAACTCTTCTTGTGGAGAGCCAATGGACTTTCATGCTTCATGTCCAAGGTTCATGAATCCCCATAGAAAATCCATGTTACCAAGTTCACACAAGACGGTGACCACTATCACCCCCAAAATGCACGCAGCTGGCCAGCTGCATGAGCAAGAGATTTGCAGAGAGAAAGAATTATCTCTACATTTGTTCAGCCTTGAAAACTCAACACGGGATCGGTCTGAACCACCCAGGGGAGAAAAAGCACAAATGAACGAAGCTGCCTAAACTACTTGCTGGTACAATCCATCTGAAAACTAGGGGAGTGAGAGAGACAGTGAGAAATGTTTGGGAGAAACACCTCCTACCTGCCAGCTGCCTCCACCATCTCTTTCTTCCCCTGCCTGTCACGAGCAAGAGCAAAACACCTTCAGCAAACGCACCAACATTTTCTTAACATGCCTAATTTATCCCGTTTTCAGGATGGGGCTTTTTTTTTTGTACACAGTGTGTGCATTATTCTGGATTCCCAGGCAGAGACCACACATCGTAAGTTCTGAGCTTGGACTTAATTTAAGGGTCTCTCCCAACTCCGCCCCAAGAATGCCTGTCATTGAAACTTTTACCATTCCCAAAGCCCTCCGATTCCTCCAGCCACTTGCATGTTTATCAGCTCTTCTGGAGATGAAAGATTTCTGCCATCAAACCAGAAGCTAACACAGAGTGTTCTCAGACAGCAATGATGTACAGGAGATAAGAAGAGTGCTCTTTTTTTTGTGGTGGGGGGGAGGGGTTGTTATCTACAAGGAGATAAAAATGGAGCAAAACTCATTCAAAGATGTCAAACAACGGGCTGGGAAGGAATGAGCTGGGAAATGCAAAGATTGCAAGATAAAAGGGCCATTTTTTAAATATTGTATTGTATTTATGCGTTTACCTGCATGGCCCAAGCTAGGCTAATCTCATCAGTTCTTGGAAGATAACCGGGGACAGCTCTGGTTAGTACTAGGATGAGAGACTACCAAGGAAGTCCACAGTTGCTACACAGAGCAGGCAACACCAAATATCCTCCTGCCTTGAAAACTGAGGCCGGGAAAGTTAAGATCTAGCCTGAAGGGGCTGGAACAACTGCCTACCCTCTTCCATCTGGTCCCCCAGGGCATGAGGCACTGGTAGTCCACAAGGGGGGGGGGGAATGTCTTCTTTTGCCACCGGTGTGGGATAGTTGTTTTATTCTGTTTTATTGGGGCTTCTTTTGTGGGGATTTCCGCCATGAGACAGCTTGGAGTAGCAGGCTACAAATTAGAAAGATGATAGCTAGCTAGCAGATAGATGGATGGATGGGTGGGTGGGTGGGTAGGTGGGTGGACGGACGGATGGACGGACAAACGGACGGACGGGTGGATGGATGGATGGACGGATGGATAGGTAGGTAGCCACTCTATGCCACTTTCCACTCTGTATCATCTTATCATCATATACCCATCATCCTTCCAGAGGATTTGGTGTCTCATCCCATGTAGTAATCTTCCCACTCCCACAGTCTTTGTTCCAACCACAATATGTTGCAAAAAAACCCATATATTTATAATATCACATGTGATTTAGCTTCAAACCAGTTGCTGTCAGTACAATATGAAATCATTAAATTGTGGAATTCATTGCCAGTGGATATAGTGAGCAAAAATCTCATTAAAAAGGGATTTGACAGAATCATGAAGGAGAAGTCCATCAATGGTCACTAGGCCTGGTAACTAGAGCCTCCCTGTTCACAGGCCACAAACCTCTGGATGCCAATACCGGCATGGGGGAAGGCCTTGGTCCCTGTTTATTGGCCCCCCAGAGGAAATGGCTGGCCCCTGGCTACGAGAAGATGCTGGGCTATAAGGTCCCTTGCAGCAGAGCACCTGTTCTTTTGCTGCGTTCCTCATGAATATTGTCTGGCCACAGTCCCTCATCTGTCACAGACTCTCAGGCTCTCATTGGACCAAGGCCACAAGCAACTCAGCTCTAAGCTTTGTTTACAGATTTCCATCTTGGAGCTGCCATCTTTGCTAACAGCTTCAGGGGACTGAGTGACGCAGAGCTTGCTGACAAGCTTATCGCAGGCTAGACCTGCCAAATGTCCCTGCCACCACTCTGCCATTCCTTCCCAAACTCGTCTTAGCTAGCCCAAAGGCAGAGGTCTGGAAATAACAAGGATACCATTGGAGATTTAGGAGACATTTAGGAAGGGGTATCTTGTTTGGAGCCCTAGATCCAGCCGGGGAAGGTTTAGGGTTCCTAATGTATTATTTTAAACCTGGGTGAGGCTGAGACAGAATAAAACCTGAAAGGCCACAGGCAGGGCCAGGTAGAGTCTGGCTTTTCAGACCTTACTGGTTTATTTATTAAAGCATTTCTATCTCACCTTTCACACTGTCCACAGTGGCCCACAGCAGCTGCTGAATGCCAGCTAAATAAGTCACACAGACTCTCAGACCACACAATAATCCAGCTATTAAATACAGTAACAATGAGCCACCCCTATGTTCTCTGTGACCTTAAACAAATATGTATGTGAGCATTGCCCAAGGTCCATCTGAATAGCACAGTCTTACTGTGTCTATGAAACCAGGTCAAGGTGGGGTCCTTCTTCCCTCCCTCTTCCTTCATAGAATCATAGAATCATAGAGTTAGAAGGGACCTCCTGGGTTCTTCCTCTCTCCCTCTTCCTTCCTTCCTTCCTTCCTTCCTTCCTTCCTTCCTTCCTTCCTTCCTTCCTTCCTTCCTTCCTTCCTTCCTTCCTTCCTTCCTTCCTTCCTTCCTTCCTTAACCCTGAGTCCTATTCTTCCTTTCTTCCTTCCTCCTTACTCCCTCCCTTCCTCCCTCAAGAAAGATATCCCAAAGGACCAGCGTCATTGATGAAAAGGAACCGGGTTGGGGAGTGGCCAACCAGATGTTTAAAAGACAGCACTGAGGAGAAAAGTCTGAGATGATCACAGTCCTTCGATGCTTCCTGCCCCACCCTAGGACCCATGCCACACCAGAAAGCCTTCTGCTTCTATGACATCAGCCCAGCTCAGCAAATCACCCCCAGAGGCCAACCCCCCTCCCTCCCACAATACCTTTGCATACCTAATAGCCCTCAACTGCTTCAAACCCTCCAGAAGCTTCCCTTAGAATGATACGGTTGAAATTAGTACCCTGCCAGGTAAACTAAACGGGAAGGGAAATCCAGTCCCAATGGGGCAGGGGGTGGGGGATCAAGCTCACGTGGGGATGCTAACAGCTAAATAAGAAATCTCATCCGTTGACACTTGTCAGGAGCTGTTTATCATGTGCCACTCACCCTGGAGGAGTTCTTCCTTTTGTCTCAGTGACACATGAGAGGAGAGGCAGGCAGAGCGAGAACATCTATGGCAGTTATCTCTGCCGCGATATGAACTCTGGAGAACACACAGAGAAATCCCCTCTATTCCCAGTGCCTTGGGCTGTGGCCAAATCCACACTTACACAGAGCAGCAAGCTGCTGTTTTCTTGCTGTTGTTTTGTGAGACACGAGGACCCTCAGATTAAGGATTCTGGCGATGGAGCTGGGCATTGTAGTCCATGTGTTACTAGGCAGGTAGGCAGGCAAAGAAATTGCTGGCATGCTCGCTGCTGCGGGACAGAAGCAGCACTGCCAAGGGACATGATCAGGAGGAGCAGGTGACCTAAACAGCCAATAAGTTCTACACCCCCCCCCCCCAAATATCAAGAAAACAACAGCTTGTTGTACAAATGGCCCAGACCTTGTGAATGAACAAATGAATCATTGCCAGTTTGGTGCATTGGTCAGGACAGGGGTTCCCAACCAGGGGTCCACGGATCCCCCAGAAGCTCTGGAGGGGGTCCGTGATCTTTCCTCTCCTGCCTTAATTGACTCGACCATAAGCTAGAGAACCAGCTGCTTCCACAGCTCCCCTCTCTCCTTCTGAACATGAATAAGCTCTCACATGTTTTCTGCACCTGGGAGAGGAGCAGAGCCTACACCCCCTACTCCCACCTCCTCTCTCTCCTTGGCCTCAGTCCTTCTCAAGTCGACCTGCAAATATAGAGGGACTGGCAGGAGGTGTGGCCAGATGAAATAACTTCCAGGACTCCTCGAAGCCTGAAATATTATTTCAGAGGCTCCTCCATCAAGTTTGAAAAGGGAGTTAAAGCATCAGACTAGGATCTGGGCGACTCAGGTCCAAACCCTTTCGGTGCCATAGAGCAGAATTCCCCTGCTTTCTTGAGCCTTTGAATTCTGAGAATGTGAGCTGGGCACAGCGACAAAATGGCTGACACAAGGATGATCTTTGTGTTATGGAGGAAGCTGCTTCCAAAGCAACATTTAGAATCATCTGCACAGCCAATCAAATCTCCGATGGCCAATCAGAATCCTTGCTAGGGAAAAGCAGCACCTGGCCATGCCTACTGTTAAGAAGCCTTCGATGGGTGCTGGGAAAGGTGACCCTGGGCCAGTTGTGCAGCACCCCGCTCAGGTCCCTCTTGGCAAGAAGGTAGGGTATGAGTAAATAAACAGATAGCAAAAAAAGGCAGAATGAGCATAACATGCCCAATGCTCCACCCTGGATTTTGCTTCGATGCTTCATGCTCTTCTGGGTTGCAACACACAGGAGACACCTGGAAAAGCGTAAGGGGGGGGGGCACGTGTTTTCTCTTCTAACAGTTCTCTTGCTCTTCAGCCACTAAGATTCCTAATTAAAGCAGGTTTCTACAGCCCTTTAAAAAATTGAGCCAATGCCTCATCCCTTGTGATGGAAAGAAAAAGCATAAACTGGAAACATTATCCTTTTTTTTCCCTTACTGGCAAACACAGCTCCCTGCTGATCTTTCCAAGTCGTTGCGGAAATCTTGCTCCTCCTGCAGTGTGAGCATCGGCCCACAGATGACGCTAGCGCTGCTGCTGGCATCCTCCCCCCCCCTCTTCCTCCATCCGGCGCAGCCCACCTTAATGCCCATTTCGCCCCACCTCATTGGCTGTCCGTCTCTTCCCAGCACCTCATCCGAAAGCCTCTCCCGCAACTCCGCCTTTTAATTTTCCAATTTCTCTCCGCTTCCGCTATTCTGCTCCTCCAGTGCCAATAACATATAATTCGACAGTGTAACCATATTTACTCTGAGAAGCATTTCTGTCATCACATCGCTATGAAATCAGTCTTTATTGCTTATTACAGCTGGGGCAGGTTGTTCTAGGCAAGGAGATGATGCAGACCGTAAAAGTGGAGATGAAGGGAGAAGTGTATAAATGAATACCCCTCGTATTCAGAGCTCATTTGTTCTATTAAAATGGCCCATTGCATAGGGCTCAAACACCGTGTTTTATTTACTTATTCCATTGACGTTTCCCTTCCTGTGCGCCATGCCGTCAGGAAGAGAAAGGCAGCTTAATAACTCCTCAGAATAGCAAGAGGGGAGGGGAGGGGAGGCGGCCTGTTCTTGTCAGATCTTGGAATTGGAATCACTCTCAGCTGGAAGAGACCCCAAAGGGCCATCCAGCCCAGCACCCCATTTTCTTGGGGACCCTCCTGACCCATCCAGCTTCCTCCAAATAACTTCCAACAAAGGAGACTCCACCACACTCTGAAGTAGCAGAAGAAGGAGAGTTGGTTCTTAGATGCCGCTTTTCTCAACCCGAAGGAGGCTCAAAGCAGCTTACAGTCGCCTTCCCTTTCCTCTCCCCACAACAGACACCCTGTGGGGTGGGTGAGGCTGAGAGAGCCCTGAGATTACTCAGTTGGTTCTTATATGCCGCTTTTCTCTACCCAAGAAGAGTTGGTTCTTATATGCCGCTTTTCTCTACCCAAATGAGTCTCAAAGAGGCTTACATTCACCTTCCCTTTCATCTCCCCACAACAGACACCCTGTGGGGTGGGTGAGGCTGAGAGAGCCCTGAGATTACTCAGTTGGTTCTTATATGCCGCTTTTCTCTACCCAAGAAGAGTTGGTTCTTATATGCCGCTTTTCTCTACCCAAATGAGTCTCAAAGAGGCTTACATTCACCTTCCCTTTCGTCTCCCCACAACAGACACCCTGTGGGGTGGGTGAGGCTGAGAGAGCCCTGAGATTACTGAAGAAGAAGAGTTAGTTCTTATATGCCGCTTTTCTCTACCCAAATGAGTCTCAAAGAGGCTTACATTCACCTTCCCTTTCCTCTCCCCACAACAGACACCCTGTGGGGTGGGTGAGGCTGAGAGAGCCCTGATATCACTCCTTGGTCAGAACAGCTTTATAAGTGCCGTGGCGAGCCCAAGGTCACCCAGCTGGTTGCATGTGGGGGTGCAGAATCGGCATGCCAGATTAGAAGTCTGCACGCCTAACCACTACGCCAAACTGGTGTAGTTCACCTCCCAAGGAAGACTCTGCAAAGGAAGGCAAGGGCAATCCACTTCTGCTTCTTACTTGCCTTGAAAGCCCCTTACAGGGTTCACCATAAGTCAGTTGAAACTTGATTTCGACCTACGTGTTGTGCACAGGAACTGTGTTCCCTTTCACCAGCATGGGGCGCTGGTGCCAATTTTGGAGGTGATAGTGATCAGGTACAAGGAGAAACTCAACAGGAGGGCAGGGAATAGCTCCTGGCTCAGTGGGGGAGCTATAATGGAGGTCAAATGGACATCGAGGGACTGCTTAAGTTGATGAGACCTTAAGAAGACCAAGAAGACCAAGAAGAGTTGGTATTTAAATCCTACATTTCACTGCCCAAAGGAGCCTCAGAGTGGCTTCCAATCGCCTTCCCTTCCTCTCCCCACAACAGACACCCTGTGAGGGAGGTGGGTCTGAGAGAACTCTGACAGGATTCCTGTGAGAGCAGGTCTAACAGGACTGCAATTGGCCCAAGGTCACCCAGGTGACTGCATGTGGAGGGGGGGGGTGGGAATCAAACCTACCTCTCCAGATCAGAGGCTGACGCTCTTAACCATGATACCATGTTGGCTGTCCTTCTGCTGTACTGTGGCTCTCCCCAAAAAGCCAAGAGGATAGGGAGTTCCTTAAAAGGAGGGGCTGATGATTTGAAAACCACAAGAACATTGAGGGGCTTTTTGCACGCCTTAAAAATCGCACAATGGTTGCCAATTGAAAACGCTACTGATTTGCTGTTATGCACAACGTCGTTGACAATCTGCCACACACCTGAAAACGATCTGCAAAAAGCGCTTCCTTGTAGCGCTTTCAGGGAAAACCCCAAAAGTGGATTCACCCTCCGGAAAGCGATACACTCCTGCAACCAATCTGCAACACTAGCGAAAAAGACCTGTGCGTTAACATTGTTGCGGTTTCTACAAAGTCCCTCCCCCTGGTTCTCTCCTCTGATCTTCCGGCGAAGCAATCGCCATTTTTTTTTTTCTCCGAGCGAGCGGGGATAAACGCACCAGCGAGCCTCTGTTTAGAGGCTTCCCCGGCTTCAGTCTCTCCCCTTCAGTCACTAAGCACAAACAAGAGAAGCCCGTTTGCTGATGCATTTTCCCTTTATTTTTTACACATTCATTCAGCCGAAAATCGGGCCCGTGAGAGGGGGGGGTTTCACTCGGAGGGAGCGTGGCAACGAATAAATGACAGCTCAAACACACCAGGCAGCTGGATGGGTCTCTCCGTTGCAACGAATCAACACAGATTCATTGCAATGGGTCTGGTTTTTTTTAAAAAAACTTTCTTAAAGGGAAAGGGGCTGTTTGGAAGCATGCTAACGGCTGCCCATTGGATTTTCAGCCGAAAATCGGGCCTGTGAGAGGGGGGGGATTTTTTTTTTCACTCGGAGGGAGCGTGGCAATGAATAAATGACAGCTCAAACACACCAGGCAGCTGGATGGGTCTGTCCGTTGCAACGAATCAACACAGATTCGTTGCAATGGGTCTGTTTTTTTTTTTTTAACTTTCTAAAAGGGAAAGGGGCTGTTTGGGAGCATGCTAATGGCTGCCCATTGGCTGCTTGACGGCCAGGGGCGGGACGAGCTTGGCAAGAGCGCTTCCTTTCTAGCGATTTTTGCCGAGACCGGAAGCCTGTGGGAAACGCTACAAAACGCAACTGGATTCCACTACAAAGGCAGGTATGCATAATGACGAATTCCACTATTTTAAATGGCGATTTTTCATTCAGCAACCAATTTGCTACAAAGATCCCGGTGCGAAAAGCCCCTGAAGTTTGGCTTTTCACCATGAATGTGCAATGGAACATCTCTAGTATGGACCAGAACATGAGCATATCCTTGTGTGGGCTAGCAGTGAACAAAGTTCAGTAAACTTTCTACCAGATGTTCTCCCTCTCTCAAGAGTTCCCCCTTCCAAATCCTAAATCCTAACTCCTCTGTGCCTATTTGGGGAGGAGAATAACAGGGCAGTCCCTGCCAGGCGCATAACCGCCAGGCCTTCCTTTGTGTTTTGCAGAGGAGGGAGCAAACAGCTCCCCCCCCCCCATTTCCAATAAGCAAGCACAAGCTAAGAGCAAAATCTTGACCACATTCCAGTGGAATTAGATGTTCTCGTCCAAATAAACACTCTAGCCTTTCAGTGCCGTTAATGAGATCTGGGCGCCGAACGAGGGGAATTAAGCTTGCTCTGCCTCCCTTTTCACCTCCAAAACTGTTGCCAAATAAACATATGTATGAAGCTGTCCACGGTCTATTCTGCAACACCGAGAAACCCCAGCAGCCGCTGCTGCAGGTTGCCAAGGAACTAATCAGTGTGTCAGTACGCTGAGTTCATTCCTCATGCTCCAAACATTGGCTGGCAGAGAGAGGGGAAGAGTGGCACCCACTTCCTCTTTCAGCTCCTGTTCAGACCAAGGCATGGCCATGCAAGGTCAGGAGGAGTCGGCCAGTTGCAGAAACGAGATGCCCAGCTTGCTCTTGTCCTGCCTGATGGTTTATCTTTTTGCCGCAAAAGACCTTGACTGTGACCTTTGCTCTCCCATCCTCACTTATCCTAGAATCGTAGAGTGGGAAGGGGCCATGCAGGCCATCTAGTCCATCCAATGATCACCTATTCAGGAAACCCTTCCAGGGCCATCAAGAAACCCCAGGGTTTCATGAAACCCTGGTTGAGAAAGCCTGGGTTAGACTGTCACACTAGGATATGAGAGACCCAGGTTCAGCCATGAAGGTCATTGGGTGACCTTGGACTAGTCATTCTCTCTCTACCTAACAATCCTTTCCTGGGTTGTAGTGAGGGAAAATCAGGGTGGGCTGGCCACGTCACCCGGCCCTTGGAGGAAGAAAGGGATACTAGCTGGTTCATCTCATGTTTGCTAATTCTGTTTGCTAATATGGATCCTATTTTTGATGAAAACTCTGACTGTTTGTGGCTGCTCACCAGGTATTGTGTCATGTTCTGTCTGCTCTCCTCATCCCCTCAAAAGAAAAACAAGAGCCTAATGAGGACTTAATATGCCCCCGGACTATGGTATGTTGACCGGCAAAGAGAATCACTTCTTTGAGATTCTAGAATCCTGGTGAGATCTTGGTAAGGGGAGGTGGTAATTTCCAAACAGTTAATCCCCCTCCTTCAGTGATTCTTCACAACTTGTTCTTCCTATGACTAACCTCTAACCTAAGTAAAAGGTATCCCCTGTGCAAGCACCGAGTCATGTCTGACCCTTGGGGTGACGCCCTCTAGCATTTTCATGGCAGACTCAATATTTGGTGGTTTGCCAGTGCCTTCCCCAGTCATTACTGTTTACCCCCCAGCAAGCTGGGTACTCATTTTACCAATCTTGGAAGGATGGAAGGCTGAGTCGACCTTGAGCCAGCTGCTGGAATCGAACTCCCAGCCTCATGGTCAGACCTTCAGACAGCATGTCAGCTGCTTTACCACCCTGCGCTACAAGAGGCTTCTCTAACCTAAGTATACTAACCAAAAACACTATAGTCCACTCCCTCCCATGTTCATCATTCAATATCTTCCAATTTTCAAAGACCTTCGACAAAGATGGACATTTCCCTGCAAGGTTGCCATTGGTAGAGTTAGGGCTACATAGGTGTTAATCACATCCCATGGAGGAGAACAGAAAAGGATCCACCCCGCTGATCCAAGATGGACATCACTTCTTTGACAGAGAGTAGTGAAACCTTTGGCATGCGTCCCAAGCAAGGTCAGTCGGGGTATAGCTGACCCTTCATCTAAATAACCCAGGACTGATCGCGAAGTAAAATAAATAGCACCGTGTATCTTGTTACTGCATGCTAGCTGGCTTAGTAAATTGCTCTTGTACAGTGATCGACAGAACTGACTCTTGAGGTGACCTTGGGTGAGCCTAGCAAAGGCAGGCAACTTCCATGGGAGGGGACGTGGGCGGAGGCACCATTGTACATTCTTGGCAGCCGGTAGCTGGGGCCCAGGTCAACCTCCTCAAGATAGTGCCTTCTGGCAGGAGGGAACATGATGAAAAGGGGAGGCTGAAGGTCTTGTGATGACAGTTGTGGCAAAACCTCCCCAATAAGCCCCAGCCCATTTTGAACTGCTTTCTACCAATGATGTCAGGGATCATCTAGGACAGCGGTCCACAACCTTTATGTGGCCGTGGACTGCTGTCACGGGGTAGGGGGAGAGGGCAACCCGGGGCCCCGCACACGTGCGGCAGCCCCAGCGCAAACGCATATGTGTGGACTTGCCGCGCATGCACGTTTGCGTCCGGCGGGGGATGCAAACACGCATGTACGGTGGCGCTCCACATGCGCAAAACTGCCATGCGTGCGCGTTTGCGGTCCCGCCTGATGCAAACACGCATGCGCAGCAAGTCCACACATGCGCGTTTACGCCGCCGGCATGCCGGTGGCCACGGCTCCCTCTCCCCGCCCCTCCAGTCCACGAGTAAATCAGCCGCCGAAGCAGCCGATTACCTTGCGACCTGGCAAGCTTCTCTTCCCCCCCCCTCCCGAAGCAAGAAGCTTGCCGGGCCGCAAGCTAATCGGCTGCTTCGGCGGCTGATTTGCTCGCAGCCTGGTGAGCTTCTCGCTGTGGGGGGGGGGGGAGAGGGAGCCATGGACCAGCGCTGAGGCCTTTATGGCCCGGGGGATTGGGGACCACTTATCTAGGACACTCATTTCCTCCTGTAGGGAGTGCCTTATAACATATGCAGATGGAAGTAACCCCAATGAAGGGCTTTCAAGGCAAGGACGGGGGTTCAGAGATGATTGCCGCTGACGTCCTCTGCCGAGCTTTTCTTCATGGTCTCCCAGTCCCGTACTGACTCTGCTGAGCTTCTGAGATGTGATGAGCTGCACCATACCAGCTTCCCACCTGCCCACTTGTCCTTCTGGTTCAATGTTATTTATTTCTACCCTGCTTTTCTCACCTCTTGTATCTTGTGAAGTAAGCTAGGTTGAGAGGTCATGACCCAGTGAGCTTCCATGGCAGGGTGAGGATCTGAACCTGGGGCAGCCCTTTGCCTAACGACACCTCTTCAGGCTTTCTGGCAGAGAAAGAACACTTTTTTCCAGCAGCAACTATGCAAGATGATTTAAACTGAAGATGCCAAGAATTCTGCATATGCACCAGATGGTAAATTATTTATTTATTTTATTTATTTTATTTATTTTATTTATTTAGATTTAAATAGCAGAAGAAAAGACCCCACAAGACCTACTAAACCATTGTGAACTGGCTTTGCTGAGGAACTCTGCTTCCCATGCGGAGCTGCTTATAGACAACAGAATCCAGCTGTTTTATGAGTGGAAAGAGACCCATGTCCAAGAGGACAGAGGCAAATGTCCAACACTGGACCAAGACTTGCCAGGTTCCCACTGTTGGTGGGGAATCCCTCGTCACCAGTGGGCACTTCCCAATGCCACTCAGCTGTGTGGTGGAAGTGAAATAAGCAGGAAAATCAGGAAACTACACCTCACTGCGAACACATTGACATCCCTGAACACCTGGAAGGGATATTGGTTTGTCTCTGGCAACATCATTATGTCACCACTAGTAAATTCCCTGCTGGTGGTCACCTGGGAACCCTAACTGGAGACCTCAGTATTTCGTGTTCAGTACGGTCATGCCTTTCCTGGTTTGCCCACTATTTCCTGGGCCAGGAGAGGACATTAGCAGGAGCTGGACAAAGACTCTTCAAAGTTTTCCTGGGAATGGCTGGGTGGAAGGCACCCAATAGGAGCCCCTGGATCCATGGGTAGGAGAGGCATGGTTTCAAACAACTTTAACATAAAGGGCCATCAAAACCATTTTTACACCACTTTCTAGATTGTGTCTTAGGACTTAATAATGCCATGCAACCTTAGGCCAAGTCCTCCAAAGACCAGCCTTCTATACTACTAAACAGGAGGGAATGTCTCTAAATTGTGAATCCTTTATGGAAGTTAGGCAGAGCTGGGTCACGACCTGGACAGAAGTGACCAGAAAATCAATGAATGGTCTCCAGGGCCATGGTGGCAACAGGATTGCCAACATCCAGGTGAGACAGAGAGATCTCTTGCTGTTACAATGGATCTGCAGATTACAGAGATCTATCACCCCCTTGAGAAAAATAGCAACTTCAGAGAGCACGCATCAATTTTACAATGCTGATTATAATACACTACTTCCCCATATCCCCCCCTCCACAGGTGCATGAGGGATTTTAGCTAGGCATGAGGTCAACTATTGCACAATGTCACGTCCACCCCTGCCCCACAGCCAAAGCTCTCTGGGGTGCCCAGCATTCCTACTGGAGCCATCAAGCTAAACATTTTCATCACAGGCAGCCAAACAGCAAGAAGGACAGAAGGAGGGGCAGGGAGGATTTGCTTACTCAGATAACTCTAGCAGGGAACCATCAATCATGTGGTCACAGCCCTGCTGTAGGAAACCAAGCATCTCCACGGGCTGTGAATTCCCAAGCTTGCTGCTCTGTAGAAAGCACCCAGCCGTGTCCTCAGATCTCGAAGGGTGCAACACATAAATCAAAGAGGAAGGATGCTTGGGATGTCCGACCGAAGTGGGTATAGTTCTAACTTATATAGAATAGATTCCTTTCCCATCATGTGCCAGAGGCCTCGGAGGGGCAAGACTATATCTTTATCTCATCCCGTGCTCACTACAGAACAAAGTTTCAGTCCAGTGGGACCTTTAAGACTAACAAAGTTTGGTTTCATGTGCAGGCTCACTTCTTTAGACAATGAAATGGAAATTCTCACCCTCACACCCGGTCACTCACACACAGTCAACTGAGCAAAAACAGAACATGGTGGGGGCAAAACAAAGGTGTGGATGCTCTGATGTCACATCCAGGTGAAAGTGATATCACAGCCCTTGCAAACCTCTCTCCGAATTCTATGGTCTTTATAGCATTTGTGATATTCCTTTCCCCCCCCCTCCCCCAGTCAGGCTCCAGCCCCTAAAGGCCCTGGGATTTATTATTATATCATTATTATCATTATCCCCCTTCAAGGATCGCTGCCTTGTTGTGGCAAGGGGGCTTGCGTAGTTCAGTGAAGCTATGAGCTATGCCGTGCAGGGCCACCCAAGACGGACAGGTCATAGCTGAGAGCTCTGACAAAAGGTGATCCACTGGAGAAGGAAATGGCAAACCACTCCAGTATCTTTGCCATGAAAACTCTATGGACAGTTCCAATAGGCATAACGATATGACGCTGGAAGATGAGCCCCTCAGGTCGGAAGGTGTCCAATATGCTACTGGGGATGAGCAGACGGCTAGTACGAGTAGCGCCAGAATGAATGAAGCGGCTGGGCCAAAGCCGAAAGGACGCTCAGTTGTGGAAGTAACTGGTGGCGAAAAGACAGTCCGATGCTGTAAAGATTTTTATTCCATAGGAACCTGGAACGTCAGATCCATGAATCAAGGCAAGCTGGACGTGGTCAAACAAGAAATGACAAGACTGAACATCGACATTTTAGGAATCAGTGAACTAAAATGGACAGGAATGGGTGAATTTAATTCAGATGACCATCAGGTATACTACTGTGGACAAGAATCTCGCAGAAGAAATGGAGTAGCCTTCATAATCAATAAGAGAGTAGGAAAAGCAGTCTTGGGATACAATCCCCAAAATGACAGAATGATCTCAGTTCGAATCCAAGGCAAACCATTCAACATCACAGTGATCCAGGTCTACGCCCCAACCACTGCTGCTGAAGAGGATGAAGTTGATCAGTTCTATGAAGCCCTACAACACCTTCTAGAAGCAACGCCCAAAAATGATGTGCTTATCATCATGGGGGATTGGAATGCTAAAGTAGGAAGCCAAAAGATAACCGGGATAACAGGCAAGTTTGGCCTTGGAGTACAAAATGAAGCAGGGCACAGGCTGGTAGAATTTTGTCAAGAGAATACAATGGTCATAGCAAACACTCTTTTCCAGCAACCCAAGAGACGACTCTACACATGGACATCACCAGACGGTCAACACAGAAATCAGATTGACTATGTGCTCTGCAGCCAAAGATGGAAAAGTTCTATCCAGTCAATAAAAACAAGACCAGGAGCTGATTGTGGTTCAGATCATGAGCTTCTTGTTGCAAAATTTAGGCTTAAATTGAAGAAAGTAGGGAAAAGCACTAGGCCACTCAGGTATGAACTAAATCATATCCCCGACGAATACACAGTGGAGGTGACAAATAGATTTAAGGAATTAGATCTGATAGACAGAGTGCCTGAAGAACTATGGATGGAGGTTCGCAACATTGTACAAGAGGTAGCAACTAAAACCATCCCAAAGAAAAAGAAATGCAAGAAATCAAAATGGCTGTCTGAGGAAGCTTTACAAATAGCTAAGGAGAGAAGGGAAGTGAAAGGCAAGGGAGAAAGAGAAAGATACACCCAACTGAATGCAGAATTCCAGAGAAAAGCTAGAAGAGATAAGAATGCCTTCTTAAATGAACAGTACAAACAAATAGAAGAAAACAATAGAATCGGGAGGACCAGAGATCTTTTCAAGAAAATTGGAGATATGAAGAGAACGTTTCATGCAAAGATGGGTATGATAAGGGACCAAAATGGGAGGGACCTCACAGAAGCAGAAGAGATTAAACAAAGGTGGCAAAATTATACAGAAGAACTATACAAGAGCGAGCTTAACATCCCTGATGACCACAATGGGGTAGTTACTGACCTGGAGCCAGATATCCTGGAATGTGAAGTCAAATGGGCCTTAGGAAGTCTGAGTAACAATAAAGCTAGTGGTGGTGACAGCATTCCAGTTGAACTATTCAAAATCTTAAAGGACGATGCAGTAAAAGTGCTACACTCAATATGCCAGCAAATTTGGAAAACTCAACAATGGCCACAGGATTGGAAAAGGTCAGTTTACATTCCAATCCCAAAGAAGGGCAATGCCAAAGAATGTTCAAACTACCGCACCATTGCACTAATTTCTCATGCTAGCAAAGTTATGCTCAAAATCCTACAAGCTAGGCTCCAGCAGTATGTGGACCGAGAACTTCCAGAAGTACAGGCAGGATTTCGAAGAGGCAGAGGAACTAGAGATCAAATTGCCAACATACGCTGGATCATGGAGAAAGCTAGGGAGTACCAGAAGAACGTCTACTTCTGCTTCATTGACTATGCTAAAGCCTTTGATTGTGTGGAACACAACAAATTGTGGCAAGTTCTTAAAGAGATGGGAATACCAGAGCATCTTATTTATCTCTTGAGAAATTTATATTCAGGTCAAGAAGCAACAGTGAGAACTGAACATGGAATCACTGACTGGTTCAAAATTGAGAAAGGAGTTCGGCAAGGCTGTATACTGTCGCCTTGCCTATTTAACTTGTATGCAGAGCACATCATGAGAAATGCGGGATTAGAGGAGTCACACATTGGGATCAAGATTGCAGGGAGAAATATCAACAACCTCAGATATGCAGATGATACCACTCTAATGGCAGAAAGTGAAGAGGAACTAAAGAGCCTGTTGATGCGGGTGAAGGAGGAGAGTGCAAAAGTTGGCTTGAAACTCAACATCAAGAAAACAAAGATCATGGCATCTGGCCCGCTCAATTCCTGGCAAATGAAGCGGCTGGGCCAAAGCCGAAAGGACGCTCAGTTGTGGAAGTAACTGGTGGCGAAAAGACAGTCCGATGCTGTAAAGATTTTTATTCCATAGGAACCTGGAACGTCAGATCCATGAATCAAGGCAAGCTGGACGTGGTCAAACAAGAAATGACAAGACTGAACATCGACATTTTAGGAATCAGTGAACTAAAATGGACAGGAATGGGTGAATTTAATTCAGATGACCATCAGGTATACTACTGTGGACAAGAATCTCGCAGAAGAAATGGAGTAGCCTTCATAATCAATAAGAGAGTAGGAAAAGCAGTCTTGGGATACAATCCCCAAAATGACAGAATGATCTCAGTTCGAATCCAAGGCAAACCATTCAACATCACAGTGATCCAGGTCTACGCCCCAACCACTGCTGCTGAAGAGGATGAAGTTGATCAGTTCTATGAAGCCCTACAACACCTTCTAGAAGCAACGCCCAAAAATGATGTGCTTATCATCATGGGGGATTGGAATGCTAAAGTAGGAAGCCAAAAGATAACCGGGATAACAGGCAAGTTTGGCCTTGGAGTACAAAATGAAGCAGGGAAATTTGGAAAACTCAACAATGGCCACAGGATTGGAAAAGGTCAGTTTACATTCCAATCCCAAAGAAGGGCAATGCCAAAGAATGTTCAAACTACCGCACCATTGCACTAATTTCTCATGCTAGCAAAGTTATGCTCAAAATCCTACAAGCTAGGCTCCAGCAGTATGTGGACCGAGAACTTCCAGAAGTACAGGCAGGATTTCGAAGAGGCAGAGGAACTAGAGATCAAATTGCCAACATACACTGGATCATGGAGAAAGCTAGGGAGTACCAGAAGAACGTCTACTTCTGCTTCATTGACTATGCTAAAGCCTTTGATTGTGTGGAACACAACAAATTGTGGCAAGTTCTTAAAGAGATGGGAATACCAGAGCATCTTATTTATCTCTTGAGAAATTTATATTCAGGTCAAGAAGCAACAGTGAGAACTGAACATGGAATCACTGACTGGTTCAAAATTGAGAAAGGAGTTCGGCAAGGCTGTATACTGTCGCCTTGCCTATTTAACTTGTATGCAGAGCACATCATGAGAAATGCGGGATTAGAGGAGTCACACATTGGGATCAAGATTGCAGGGAGAAATATCAACAACCTCAGATATGCAGATGATACCACTCTAATGGCAGAAAGTGAAGAGGAACTAAAGAGCCTGTTGATGCGGGTGAAGGAGGAGAGTGCAAAAGTTGGCTTGAAACTCAACATCAAGAAAACAAAGATCATGGCATCTGGCCCGCTCAATTCCTGGCAAATGAAGCGGCTGGGCCAAAGCCGAAAACAAAGATCATGGCATCTGGCCCGCTCAATTCCTGGCAAATGTCTTGTCTCCTTTTGATATTGTCTCCTTTTGATATTAGGACTGTTTGGGGTTTGGAGATTACCCGTGTTTTACGGGTTCTCACAGGAGGTGGTCTGAATGTGCAGTTATATGCTAGACCTTCTTCGCTTTGTCTCAGTTCCGGCAAAGTATTGTTTAGGTTAACTTGCTTGCCTTCAATAAACTCGCTCTTTTGCACCAAGTCAGAGATTCATATGTTGAACAAGCTGTAGAAACCTGACACAGAGCTGACCAACCCAGCTCCCGCGCTCACCCACCCTTCTCTCCAGGAACCCTCCCCCCTCTGCACCCCCATCTGTCGCTTGCTGCAGCCACCGTACCTCGCCATCTCCCCTACCCTGCTCTACAAAGCAACTCAGGGAGTCCATGGGGTGGGCGGCCATCAGCCTCCTACACAGAGCAGCAGCCCCATCACCACCTGCACCGGCCATGCCAAGCCACCAGCAGAGCAACAGAAGGCAGGTCAATGCGATTGTATCCCCATTACCTCTTCTGTCTGGCTGCTGCACATGACTTCGAATTCTTTCAGGCCAGACAAACCTTTTCTGCCTAGCCTGAAATGCTCAGATTCCTTTAACGGTGATGAGGTTTGGAAAGCAGCTATTATTATTAAGCCTGCACATGATGGGAAAATGAGAGGAGACAAATTTGGAACAGCAGCTTTTTCTCTGATTCTGGAACAATAAGGGAAAAGGGTAGATGGATGTAGAAATGAGACGTTCGTTAATGTAAGTTATCACTTGACAAATGATCCGACAGCCAAAGATAAGTAATATCTCTAAGTCTAACAAAAGTAATGCACGGCAAGAAAGAAAAGATGATTACACTAATGTGAAGTATTACAGTTTACATAGTTCCAGGGGATACTGATGGTTGAAGGAGACTTTGAAAAATAAAGGGTGGGAACACAGAAATTTCATTCTACTGGGAGGTTTTTCTAGTTGTTTCATAGAATCGTAGAGTAGGAAGGGACCTCCTGGGTCATCTAGTCCAACCCCCTGCACTATGCAGGACACTCACATTCCTATCGCTCATCCACTGTTACCTGCCACCCCCTTGGGCCTTCACAGAATCAGCCTCTCCATCAGATGGCTCTCCAGCCTCTGTTTAAAAATTCTAAAGATGGAGAACCCACCACCTCCTGAGGAAGCCTGTTCCACTGAGAAACCACTCTGACTGTCAGGAACTTCTTCCGGAGGTTTAGACAGAATTTCTTTTGAATCATTTTCATCCCACTGGTCCTGGTCCATCCTTGCAGGGCAAGAGAAAACAGCTCTGCCCCATCCTCTACATGGCAGCCTTTTAAATACTTGAAGATGGTTATCAGATCCCCTCTTAGTTGTCTCCTCTCCAGGCTAAACAGACCAAGCTCCCCCAGCCTTTCTTCATACGTCTTGGTCTCCAAACCCCTCACCATCTTTGTTGCCCTCCTCTGGACATGCTCCAGTTTGTCTATATCCCTCTTCAGCTGGGGTGCCCAAAACTGAACACAGTGCTCCAAGAAAGTGCATAAGTAAAAAATTAAAAACATTGATGAATCAAGATTACATACTGTATATACATTTCACAATAACACATGGAACTGAGGCCAAATGCTTTCTGACCTAAAGGGTCTTCCTCAGTGGTCAAGTCATTTTAAAATGCTTTTTCTGGCAACACACATGAGAATGCACTTTTGAATGAGAGCCGGGCGAATGCGGAGAGTGGTTTTTGGAATTATATTTTAAACTGTGGGCTCCATACCACACAACTTTTATATATCACATAGAAGATTAGTTGGAGCAGCACCATACAGACTTTCTTTACCACCCAGCAAGCCCTAAAAATTTACGGTATCCGTGCATTTTAAAATAACTTGACCACTGAGGAAGACCCTTAGGGTCAAAATGTATCTGAACTCAGTTTCATGTGTTACTCTGAAATGTACATACAGTATATTGTCGTGATTTATTGATGTTTTTAATTTTTTGACTTGTGCACTTTATCATAATAAATATTTGCATTTAGAACTTTCCTTGTAGCACAACCTTTAGGTTCCAAACTGGTCCCTGGGGCCTGCAAAATCTTTTTGGATGACTCACCACCTACAAGTTTCACTACTGTAGATTGCTGTAAATATAAAAAGTAAAAGAGCCTTTTTAGGCCATTCTAGGGTTTTTCAAAGCAGAGGGGTGGGAGGGGAGAACGAACTTATCTGGTTCCTCACTGGCACTCTTTCCAGAAGTGGAAAGCACCATCAAGTTGCAGCTAACATATGGTGACCCTGTTGGGTTTTCAAGACCAATGGAAGTGCTTTGCCCTAGGAACTTGGGCACTAACTGTGTATGGTTTTCAAGATCTGACAGTAACAGGCTAATGGGGCTCCACTCTCTCTAGGCTCAGCCCACGTTCTACTCATCAGGGTAGACTTAGAGATCCAGAGAGCAGATTAACTGTTTCTAAGCAGCCAAATCCATTTGGGCAGGTTAAAATAGTGCAGTTCAAAGGGGCAGCCTTTCACAAATGAGCATTCCCGTGCAAGCCAATGGCCCGGGTTTTGCCGCCATTGCGTTCTGTCCCATGCATAAGCGGTTTGCTTCGCTTCTTCCTCCTCCACGTTCTCCATACCACCGTTTCAGCGGCCGTGCAAAATAGGTCAATGTGAGTTCTGGGCCTATTCTGCACACAATAGATAATGCACTTTCAATGCACTTTAGAAGTAGATTTTCCTGTTCCGCACAGGAAAATCCAGCTGCCAAGGCACGTTGAAAGTGCATTATCCAGTGTGTGCAGAATGGGCCCTGATTCAATGAACTAATTGAACACATTGATCTGACCTCCTGCAAAACGCTTAACTCCTTTGGTCAACAATGCAGAGTTCTCCTTCATCACAGGGACCTATCATTGCTATGCGCTACTCAGCGGCCGAGTGAAGAATGAGCAATCTAGATGATAAACACAGTAGACAACCTGGAACCTTCCACGTGCAAAACAGATGCTTCGCCCCTGAACTTGGCTGGGCTTCTCCAGAGACCCAGTGCGTTTCCTCCTTTCGTACTAATTCTCCCGGAAAGTCAAAGGGATGCAACTCCCTACCAAGAATTAACCAATCTGCTAAAAAGAGACAGCTGCAGGGATTTGTACATCTGCTAGGCCCATTTAGCATTTTGTAGCAAGTGAACGGCTCACTGCACGCATTAGCTGAAACCTAGGAAGAAAAGCGTGCCTGACGCTATTCTACAGGTTGCCTCCTCTTGTGGAAATTATCGGGTTTTAAAATGATTTCAACAGAGGGACGTGTGGCGCTTTGCATAATGGCATCACCAAAGGCTAGTCTTTCAGGCTGCAATTAGAAAGGCAACGGATGAGGCTGATGTGGGAACTTCTGTGCCCACTGTAGTAAATTGGCATGGGACAGGGACATCTGTATTTAGTCAAGCAATTTTGGCACACCTCCAAAACCACACACTTGGTAGGCAGGCTGAGAGGAGCAAGAATATGCCTGCAGTCTCTGGCCACCAAGCATTTAGACATGCAGCACATCTACGTGCAAATAAATGCTGCGAAATAGCAAACAATTTATGGCAAACTCAGCGAGGAAGCCTTCAAGGCAAGTCAGAAGCAGAGATGGTTTGCCATTGCCTTCCTCTGCAGAGCCTCGCTCTCATTTTCTCCATGGGAATTGATCTCTGTCATCTGGAAATCTTGTGTAATTCAGGAAAACCCCAGGCCCTTTAGAGGTTGGCAAGCCTAGCGCCCATCCATGTGTCTCCTGGTGCTCACTTCCTGCTTCCCCAAAGCACCTCTTCCTTGAAAGAAGCAGCCAGTCCTGACTTTTCTCCATGCTTTGGCTTTGATAAAGCCCTGCCCAATTCTAGTCCTAAAACTAACCCAGCTACACAACTTGGGGTTCCTGTAATATATCACAAGATGCATCAGAGAGGCTGGTCTAGGTTCTCATTGACTCAAAGGGTCTATATTGGCATCATAAAGAAGCTGTGGAGTGATTTTCATATGGATCTCATGCATACTCCCTGGGATGTATTTTCCTTCCTTAGAGAAGAAAAAAGTATTAAATTGCCATCACAGAGGGTTTTATCTTATTGTAAAATTTGGGGCAGCATTGCCAGTCAAGGTGAGGATCAAAAACTACACCCTGATATGAAAATTTGGGGACGTTCTAATGGAGCACCATAAAGGTAACTTTCTTGGCTTTAGAGAAGACCATAACCTTTGGTTTTGAATACCTGATCTTGAGTTCTCCAGATTTACAATACTTGGAACAATGGCCTAGGAGCTTTTCAATGCAACTTGGATATAAGACATAAGGATAGCGTCATCAGTGAAAAACATTACAGTAAGTGTCTTTGAGAACGTATACAGATGATATTCTGTTGAAGAATGAGTGATTGCAAGGTCATTGAAATACAGATGGAAAAGTAAAGGTGCTAAGAGACAACCATGCTTCACTCCTCTATCAAGGTGAAAACACTCTGTGAGTTCTCCCTTTTCTCCACAGCGGACTTGAACAACACAAAAGAAGCAAAGATGTCTTATTAGCCAGAGCAGTCTCTTATCTCTTGTGTTTTAAAATTCGAGTCCAGTGGTACCTTGAAAGCCAACAAAGCTTTATTCAAGGTATAGGTTTTTCTGTGCAGGCACACTTCTTCAGCCAACTTAGATGGCAGGGAACCCTTCGCTGGAATCCACCACCCCTCATCCTTCCTTTTGGTTCAAGGCACAAGCTATTTCTCAATGGCCTCTCCTTTTGCCTCCCACCTTATCGACATAGTAAAGTTTCTTTGGGTGACAATTTGTAGCTGATCTTGTACTCCTCCTGAAGAATTACTGCGAGACAAACAGATTCCCTTGGCAAAGTCTGCTGGCAAAACAGGGGATTTTGGGGGAAAATTTTAACTGACTAATAAAATATATATTCTATCTGATTTTGTACCATTGGCCTTGGCCTTATTTTTTATCTCCTGCAGTATAAGAACAGTAGCCGTGAGGGAGGCAGGAGCAGGCTGAGCACAGAGGCTGGGCACATTCTCTCTCTCATTTCTCAGGCATGCAGGCCTTGTAAATCTCACTCCGAGAACCAGCTAGGGAGAGGACACAGGGCCGGAGCAGACAGCTGCATGGTTAATATTAGCTTCACACTAGAGACTCAGGGCAGCTTTACAGCTTGGCAGGAAAAGAAAAAGGCAGCTCAGAATGGCACTGAGTGCACTTAAAAATAAACACCATTCTGATACGATCCTTGAGGTTCTAGGGGGTGGGGGGTGGTATCTGCAAAGCAGCCTCTTGTATTAGCAATTCGGCACCTCGTACTGTAAAGGTATCTTCTCTGGGCCAGGAGAGGGACTGTGCCTCAGTGGCAGCACATCTGATTTGCAAGCAGAAGGCCCAAGGTTCAATCCCAGGCATCTCCAGTTACAAGAATCAGGTCGTGGGCGATATGAATTACTTCCAATTGAGACCCTGGCCAGCAGCGGCCAGTTAGAGCTGATAACACTGACCTTGATAGACCTGTGGTTTGATACTGAATAAGGCAGCTTCATGGGTGAGGAGTGGGGGAAAGGCATGATTCACTGAAAGAACATCCGCATTATATGCAGAAGGCTCCGGGAACAAAATCTGGCATTTTCAATTAAAAATTGATTTTTATTTATTTATTTACATTTACGGTCTGCCTTACTCACTGGGCATCAAGTCAGTTTGAAGCAGCCTTTGCGGGCACTGGCTCCATGGCTGGATTGGCCTGCTCCACCAATGTGGCTGCCCCAACCTCCAATGTGCCCTGGCTGGGCCAGCCTGACCTCATCCCTTGGCACAACTACTGCAGGCTTCTGCTTGCATGGACCACCTTCTGGGCATCTCCAAATGCCTCCTCCAGCTTGGCAGCAAAGGTGGGGAAACGCAATAGTTCTGGTGCATTGGCAATCAACAGGGGAGTAGCCCAGTGAGCTGCATCAGTTTGCTCTTCCAACAATAAAATGGGATCTAGAATAACTTTAGAGCCTCTTGTGGCGTAGAGTGATAAGGCAGCAGACATGTAGTCTGAAGCTCTGACCATGAGGCTGGGAGTTCGATCCCAGCAGCTGGTTCAAGGTTGACTCAGCCTACCATCCTTCCAAGGTTGGTAAAATGAGTACCCAGCTTGCTGGGGGGTAAGCAGTAATGACTGGGGAAGGCACTGACAAACCACCCCTTATTGAGTCTGCCATGAAAACGCTGGAGGGCGTCACCCCAAGGGTCAGATAAGACTCGGTGCTTGCACAGGGGATACCTTTACTTTTACCTTTAGAATAACTGAGTCAGCAAGAGACAATTGAGCCTTACTTAAAGTGGGAAGCCCTATGTCATTCACAACCCTGAGCCTTTTAATCAACATTATCTCCAGATTGTTAGGATTCAGTTTCCACGTGTTTACCCTTAGCTATTCAGCTACAACTGTCAGGCATTGGTTCAGAAATTCTATAGCATCATCAGGCAATTTGGATAAAGAACTGTACAGTTGGGTGCAATCAAAATACTGAAGACACTTTATTCCCAAACCAAAAACGAATGATCCTGAGGGCTTCACAGCGATTGAATAGCATGGGGTGGGGAGGACATTGTAGAACCACACAAGGTCCCACATGACTGAAAACCTGTCCACTACATCAGTCTGCTGCATTCTGCTTACAAGGAACAATAAAACCAATCCAAAGTCCACCCTGAATCACAAGTTCTCTGTCCCATAGCCCAGCCTGAAACTTGACTTAAAGGAGTCTAGAGCAGAAGATTTAGGACTTTTATGCACCGGTGCTATCCTGTGCTTTCATCATGCATGTTTCTCAGTTTTTCTTTTCCATTCTGCATTTCCCCTCGCTTTCACTATCCCCATTCATTGGGTTTTATTTTTTGTTGATTTTGTTGTGCATTGATTCATGGCACAGTTTGCTTTCCCACTGCTGTTTTCCCATGTTTTCCGGGAGTGGTTTTGTGGTGGTTTTCTCCTTGCTTTACTTCTAAGCTGAAGGGACCTGAAGACAGAGATACAGAAGGCATGCTCAGCAGTGGCAGTGTCTGTTCTTGGCCACCCTCTGCATATCTTTACTCAACATTCGGCTAGACACCATGCTGGGATAAGGCTTAACAACCCCGCAGGAAATGTGCCTGGATCACCATTTCCCCAGAAGGGAAGGGAGCACTCTGTCTACCTCTCCAGGACTTTGCGCAAGGTCAGCTGCCAGGCTTCACCAGACACCATCTACTGAAATTCTCCCTGGAGTGAGACTATAGATGTCACATCCACATTCACATCCATTTCAGGGGGCATGCCAGTAGATGTTTCCACATCAAAAATGAAATTCCAGTGCTGCAACACTATCTGCTTTTTCTCATTGGTATACAGAAGACATACTACCCAATTCCCAATAGAAAATCAGAGGGGGAAAGCTGAGTGCAGGGTTTGAAGTAAAGCCACGCAAGCTCTTGTCAGGAAGACCTGGAGTTGCTCTGAAAATGGTTTTTCTATCATTTCTTACAGGAAAAGCAGATTGGGTGTTAGCTGGTCACATCATTTTTCTCTAACAAAGTTTCTTTAAAGTGATGGATGGATGACCTTCTGTTTTAGAGCACTTGGAAAGGTGCCCAGGGTCAGTGACTGATTTATTCTGGCCAGTTATGATTCACTGATGTGTTGTTTATATGCTTCAACTATGCAGGACAGGCAGCCCTCTCACACCCAAATGTTCCCAGGATCCTGGCGACACCCCATAGTGATAACACGTTCAAAAGGATCGGCTGTGGGTTTCTAGTGTTTCAGCTGTATTGTGTCCAGCATCCAATCAGGGTATCACAACTATTTCTCAGTGTGAACCAGACTCCCTTGTCATGTGTCAAGTAAATTATAATAAAATCTCACTCACAGTTTTTTCCTCTACAGCAGTGATCCCCAATCTTTTTATCACCAGGGACCAGTCAACACTTGACAATTTTACTGAGACCCGGGGAGGGAGTAGTCTTTTGCCGAGGGACATCGCCACCGCCTGAGCCCCTGCTCCACTTGCTTTCCCACTGGCACCTTTGACTTCCCGCCGCCCACTGGGAGGCGCTGCCAGCAGCAGCTGCGCAGTGCCATGCCGAAGGGGAGCCCTAGCCATGGCGGCCGCTGGAGAGCACCAAAAGTGAGCCAGTGACAGAGTGGCAGGGCAGCCCCTGGGGAGGAGGATGAGGAGGAGCCGTGGCCCAATACCAACTGAACCATGGACCAGTCCCGGTCCCCGGCCGAGGGCTGGGGACCACTGCTCTACAGGACAGGAAAAATGTTTTCAAGATTCTCAAGTGTTAGATTTTGTTTTTATTTTTCTTGGGGGGGGGGAGGTAACACTGAGTAGCTTAGTCAGAGCAAGTTACATCTGTGGCACCAAAGATGTGGGCTCCATAACTGGGATGTGCTCCCAAGTTAAGAGCCTGTGAATTAAAAGGAGCAAAGACAGTTGGGCCAGTACACCTACCAGCTTCTCTCTGGGACAGCTTCCTGTTTGCTCCATAACATTCTTTCCATTTCCCCCACCCAAAGAAGGTTGACCTTGCCACCTACCTTGCTGTCGTGGTGTGCTTCCTGGTATAAGGTGTGATGACTTTTAGCACCAGCTCCATGGCTCCATTTACTCCCAACGTGGTCCCCACAACAGCTGTATGAACAAAACACAAAGGCAGCCAGGCTTAGAAAGGGGAAGGAGGAGGGAACTGGAAAAGGAGGAGAAGGTTAATCAGAGTTTTAACTTTCATGGAAATATACCCTGAGCTTTACAAGCCAAGAAGGAGTTTATTTGAATCTTGGGTGGTTCCTTCCTAGCAATCATTTCAAGGTCTACTAGAACTCTGAAATTGCTGCTTTCCTCCATTTTCACTGATAATCTTGTCCACTTGTTTCCACACACACATACACACACACAAAGCAATGGAGAAACATACTTGCATTGGGAAAATAAAAGTTCACTTTGTAATGGGGAAAGTATCACTAAGACACACACACACCAGTGCCGAACTGTATTTTCATTAGGGTAATAATGGAATGATCCTGTGAGGAGAATTCTCCCTACAGAACTGGCAGTTCTGCAAGGCTCTGTTGGCAGATTAGCTGCTTGTATTAATATTGCTGTTCAAAAGTATGTCTTAACATAATCAACAGTATGTTGTTGTTGTTGTTTTATAAGGCGGAAGGCTCAGGAACAGCTTTGGGGACAGGGTTAAAACCAGACAATGACGACACCAAAATAGCCACACAAAATAGCGGCACGGCGAGAAAACAAATTTGAATTCAGGAATTTCTCACATGGAAACAGCTAGTCAAGATCTGAAGGAGAAAAAAATGCTGTATGGGAAGATTTGGGGGGGGGGAATGGGATCTACTCCTGTGGAGGCTAAAATTTGCACTGCATTTTATTTAGTCCTCAACATTAATGTAGGGCTTTGCTCTTGTGCGGAAAGGATCCTTCACACACCACTGAGGTAATTTTACGAGACCTCTGAAATGCAGCATGAGGCCCCAGGGAAGAAAATGCCCATGCAAAAGACTGCAGGAAGAATTCCAGAGACCTGCAACCTAAATAAAGACACATTTTAACTGCCATCTCTGTTACAGGCACCTCCTTTCACATACTGTTTATCTCAGAGACCAAGAAGATCTGGATCTTGCAGACCTGGCTGACTGCCCAGGAAAGTCCATAGCGTTACATCAATTGGGTTCCTGTACCCACACAGGAAACTGACTGGGGCCAGCAGCCAATAGCATTAAATCTTCAGAGGGGTGACTTAAAATGCTAAACATGTAGAGCCAGGCCAAATGTTGATGGGCCAGTCAAAATCTTGCAAGTGGGAAGCAGTCCATGAGGTTACAAGAGGTCAAGGAGAAACCAGAGGGAGGGTGGCGTATAAAATCATAGAATCATAGAGTTGGAAGGGTCCATACAGGCCATCTAGTCCAACCCCCTGCTCAACGCAGGATCAGCCCTAAGCATCCTAAAGCAAGATTGGGGATTTACTGGAACATGATTGGCAGCTGTGCTACAAAGGATCACCCCCTACAAAGTGACCTCTAGGTGTGATGTTCATTGTATTTTTGATAACTCCCCTGGGAAGTTTTGAGCTCTTAAGGACAACTACCTACTAACTCCCCCAGAACCATTACCTCAGACCCAAGAACATTGCCCCCCGTGTGCCACAACAAGGGTCACGAACTCCAGTTTGGGAAATTCCTGGAGATTTGAGGGCAGTGCCTGAGAAGTGTGGAATCTGGAGAGGGGCCAGAGCTCTATGAAGATGCCAGGCCCGAGAGTCCTCCTCTGAAGCTGCCATTTTCTGTTACTGGAGATCAGTGATTATTCCAGAAGAGGTCCAGGCCTCCACAGCCAAGCTGGAGAAGCAGTTTAAGTTGACTGGAGGCCTGTCTTTTTAAAGTCCCAACCAGGTCGAGCCTTTGAGAATAAACATCAGGCCCCATCACAAAATGGCTGCCACTGGAGGCTGGGTTCCGTCATAAAATGGCTGTCATTGGGGGGGGGAAACCACTCGCAAAATGGCTGCTAGGAGGGCTCCATCCAATCTTAAAACACCAAAAGGCTTACACAGATTGTCAGGAGGTTTCAAGTCCTCGTACACACCTATGAATCCTCCTACACAGGTCATCAACCTAGGGACTCCAATCAAACCCGAAGGTGTACATGGTGTAGTGGTCAAGAGCAGCAGACTCTAATCTGGAAAACCAGGTTTGATTCCCCACCCCACCCCACCTCCACATGAAACTTACTGGGTAACTATGGGCCAGTCACAGTTCTCTCAGAACTCTCTCAGTACCCCCTGCTTCACAAGGCGCCTGTTGTGGGGGGAGGAAGGGAGGGTGATTGTAAGTCACATTAAGGCAGACAAACGTGAGGTACAAAACCCAGCTCTTCTTCTCGTCTATTTGCCTGCATCCTTTTCCCTCCTGCCTTCTACAAGCCTGCCCCCGATTATGTCACCCAAATGCAAGATGTCTTTTGTGTGTGCATGATCCGTGTGCAGATCATCCTCTCAGCATTCTGCACGCCAGGGGAGAGGAAAGGTGACACACTCACCATTAGACGCATACACTCGGAGCACCCAAAGGCAGTGGGTGAGATTCTGGCTGTGATTGAGATTCTTCTTTGCCAAGCTGAGTGTCACATCAATGGCCTCCAGCTTTTCAGCCTTCAGCCCAAACTGCTTATCTTAGAGAGAGCGAAGGGGAAAAGGCATAATAAATAACTACGATATATCTTCCCGGTTTGAATAGAACAAAGACTGTGCTTTGGAATGACCTAATACCATATTTCACAACAATGTCCCCAAAGCTCGGTCTTCTCTCTAGAGTTTCATGTATGGTCCCGCTTCTTCACAAAGCTTACATATGTTTGGCGTGCGCCACTAATTTTGATGGTGGGAACATTTGCCTCTGCCTTAAGGCACTGCTTCACTTCTCTTGGGCAAACAGCGGTCAAAGCTCCATTTTGCTACCTCCAGCAGAAAGGGCCCTTGCATGAAGAGGAATTAGAGGCCTGCATCAGCTATTCTGCGTCCCTAAGGAATGTCTAGATCACATCAAATGCATTCTGGTATCACCTTGAAATATGCAAAACAGAATTGTTCAGGAGGGCACTTCTACAAAGGTGACCAGAATCTTTCAGGAAGATATTTTAATAAAGAGAAAGGAACTGTGACTTAGTACAGTTACTGTCTGTAGCTGCATGTCTCATCCTGCTGTGTAATTCTTGCATTGTTTAAACATGTCACGTGAATACTTATGCTTGCTCTCCATTCCTCACAATCCTGTTCCTAGTGCATTGCTTTATTGGGTTCTCCGTTCTGTTGAGAGCATTGACTTGCACTCTGTCAACCACTTGAGCCTCAGGGAGAAAAGAGGACTCTAAATAACACAGACAAAGAAATGCCTGGGGGCACTGACCCCCCCCCCCTCCCCATTCAGCCTCCAGCATCCAGAGAGGGTTCTCAGACCCTTCACCAAATGCCCGGGCACCAAGCCGAAGAGCAGTCGGCCCAATCTACATTCTGTCCACAACAGCACATAGTTCTGCAACATCACAGCCAGCTCCAGGCCTCAACGACCAGGTTTGCAACTGAAGCATACGCCAGTTGTGCCCCTCGCCAAACATGGTGTATTTTTGGCAGTGGAAACCTCCTTCTCAGGCACAGGACGTAAAGACACAACTGGGGAGGCAGCATCACAAAAGCTGCAGGGTTGGTCTGCAGAGTGCGACTGAGACTCACCGCACCCGCTTGTTGGCACTGCGGAGGGCCAGCTGGAGGCGGAAGCAACCACCTAAGTGGCCTGTTTGCTGTTTACACACAGCGCGTACAGCGTCAAGGGACAGGACAGGACCCATGGCACCTATAAAGGTGCCACTTGCTTGGATCCCAGCCTCTTCTCCCGGGATGCCATGGAAACCACTTCATGCCTACCCACCCACCATATGCTGATGTATAAACAGCCTTGTTACAGAGTTTGAGGTGGATGTTTCACGATTAATAATTCACCACAGCTGCGGGTTTACATGGGATGGAGCCTGTTGGCAGGGAGTCCAGTGTGCAATCAGACACCCTGGGGTTCGGGGCCTCCATAAGAGGTGGCACATAAATGTGCGTGGCTTGCCTAGCAGGGAGGCCAGGGGCTCATTTTGCCAGGTGGCCTGGGGGCAGTCAACTGAGGTTTGTGCCCCTTTGGCTCCAACACATAGGTCACTTCCCTTAGCAGCGGACTTCAGAGGCAAAGAGATCTGCTTTTCCAGCAGGGAACAGTGTGGATCCCCAGGGCGCCTCTTGACTCCGTGGGGTGTTGGTGCAGTCTGCTGACTGCTAGGTCAGTCCCCCTCTCCCATGCTGCACCAACCCTCCCATGGGGAGGTATTAAGTTGTGGCCTTGGTTATACCCAACATTTCTGTGTCGCATCTTATTCCAGCTCATAATGGCCTCCTGCAAGTCAATACCTTTCTGGCCCACCTTGGCAGCCAGGCGAAGTACGGACAAGAGGACATCATTGTCCAGCGTGGGAGCTTGGGCCACGTTCACCAGGGCCTGCAGAAGTGCTTCGCTGCCTCCTTTGCTAATCATGTAGTGAATCCTCCGGGCTGTCCCTAGGCACAGAAGCAAATGAAAAGATGGCTCAGAAGTCATTTCATGACTCAGATGCAAACCCCCTAAAGCCCTGCCATAAACGGCCTCTTAACACAACAGTGCTGCTTTATGCATGACAATTTTTGTTCAGGTCTACCAGTGAAAAATATAACCTGTGCTAGGGGTGAGTGAGTTCCCCCGATTCCATTCCATCATCATTTCTCGATTATTTACATGCAGCCGAGCAGCTGACTTTGGGGCCCACTGGTGAGGCTTCCCTTGCAGGTCTTGAAGGGAACAAACAAATTCAAGGAGGAAAGCTCTGTCAGTGGCCACTCAACAGGACAGCCAATTGGGAACTCTATCTAAAGATATACTTAGCATTGGGGACCACACACTGGGAAGGGCTCTTGTCTTTTTGCCCCATTTGGGGGGGGGGGCTTCCGGGCTGATCAGTGTTGGGAACAGGATGCAGGATGGGACATATCTTGGTCAAATCTTGCAGGACTGCTCACCAATAAAGGTAAATGGACTACCACAATTTCCTACTCACAATTTCCCTGCAAAAGTTGCCAGTTCGCCTAAGCAGAATTTTGACACAGCCCCAACCTGCCTTTGAGCCCTTCATCCTCCCCATGGAATGCCTTCAATGGAATGCCTATGGTAAAAACCATAGAGATTTAGGGGAATCCTAGAGCATCCCCTGACTCAGTGACATCACTTTTAGTTACTTAGTCAGAAATTACACATTATGGGTCACTGTTTCACCTCCCCTTTCCTCCCTCAAGTGGAAAAGCAAAAGGTGGACTGCTGCTTTTATAAATTACAATCAATCCCTTGTCCTTCAGGAAGTCACATAACACTGTACTGTTCCAGAAGCATTCAGTGGTAGCTAAATTGTCATTTGAACTGAGGCAAGTCCATGGGACACTACTTGTTTTCCCATGAAAAGCTCTGCATCTACTGCTTACCCACAGAGAGAAGATCAGTGAGAATACTCAAGATATTCAGAATCACGTCCCTGTCGTAGGAGCTCTGCAATGCAAACAGATTTTGCTATCAATGTTATGTTACAAAAATACACTGGAGTGGGAAAAGCTGTGCAAATGGATTTCTCTCTCTCTCCCCCCCCCTATCCCCCCAATTATACATTCTTTGGGAACTTCCCAAACTACAAAGGAAATGATGTCTCTCGTCTAAGAGAACCAGCGTGGTGTTGGGGTTAAGAGCTCTGGAGAGCCGGGTTTGATTCCCCACTCCTCCACATGAAGCCAGCTGGGTGGCCTCGGGCCAGCCATAGTTCTCTTAGAGTTGTTCTCAAAGAGCAGTTCTCTTATGCTCTCTCAGTCCCACCGATCAAACAGGGTGTCTGTTATGGGGAGTCAAAGGAAAAGGTGTTTGTAAGCCACTTTGAGGCTCCTACAGGGAGTAAAAGGTGGGGCATCAAAAACAGCTCTTCTTCTTCAAAAGGTACACACAATGGAAGTTACCACTCCATGCATACCAGCCTCCCCTCCCCCAGGTCCTATATGTATACATATATGTATTGACTGGTAATTTCCATTTCAACATACCAGAAACTCTATGGTAAAAACCACAGAGATTTAGGGGAAATCCTAGAGTATCCCATGACTCAATGACATCATTTCTAGTTACTCAGTAAAAAATGACACTGTAACTGTTTCATGCACACACACCCCTTCCTCCCACTGCCCTAACCAGAGGAAGAGCAAAAGGCGAAGAAGTATGCACACACATGAACTTTTATACTCAGAATAAAACAGCCAGGCTTAAAGATGCCCCTGACTTAAACTATATTCTTCTGCTTCAGACCAGCACAGTGAACCATCTGAATCTATCTGATTAGGGCTGCACTGATAGTGTCCAAATGCAGCGGCGGGCAGATCTGTACAGGGGAAAGTCTTCCCTTTTCCCCTACAGCAGTGGTCCCCAACCCCCGGTCCGGAGACCGGGACTGGTTCGTAGATCAGTCGGTACCAGGCCATGGCTCCCCCTTGTCCTCCTTGATTGCTGCCTTAGGGGCTGCCCTGCCACTCTGCCCCTGGCTCACCTTTGGTGCTCTCCAGCAGCCGCCATGGCTGGGGCTCCCCCTCGGCATGGCACTGCGCAGCTGCTGCTGGCAGCACCTCCCAGTGGGTGGCAGGAAGTCAGGGGCGCCGGCGGGAAAGCAAGCAGAGCAGGGACTCAGGCGGCGGCAGCAATGTGCCTCGGCAAAAGACTACCGCCCCCATGGGCCTCAGTAAAATGGTCAAGCCTTGACCGGTCCCCGGTGATAAGAAGGTTGTGGATCACTGCCCTACAGGTCACACACGAGTGTAGGATCCTAATCACTCTTTATAGTAAATGGATTAGGCAACATGCAACCCAGTCGGCTCAAATAAACTGCCAAGTGCAATAGAAACATAAATCAACTAAGATTTTATTACTGAAATCGAACCGTGAAATGTGTCAAACCGAGTAAGAAAAAAGACGCCGTGCAGCCCCCGGGCTCAGGAAGTGGCCAGTCAAAAAGATGCCATTTTCTGCCCTCCTTCCCTGAGGCAAGTCTTTTCCTGCCAAGCCAGCCTCTGGACAAATTCACAGACAAAGTTGTTGAAGATCTCGTTGAAACCCATCCAGAGAGGCTATAGCACTTATTACTATTGCAAGCTGTCCACACATACCTGACACTCTGGAGGTCCCGAGGGCAACATGGAGCATCTCCAGTTAACAAAGGATGGAAGCAGAGCTGGCTTTCTCAGCCACGTCCTCTGAGATGTAGGACTGGATGCACCAATGGCCTGAGCTCAGATGAACACCAAGCAGCGGAATCATTGATCTATCAAGATCAATACTGGCTATCCTGACCAGCAGAGGCTCTCCAGGGTGGCAAACAGAGGTCTTTTATGACACCCACTTAACAGGTCCTTTTAACATGAGATGCTGAGGATTGAACCTGGGACCTCCCTGCATGCAGAGAGATTGCTCCAGCCTTGAGCCATAGCCCCTCCCTGAGTAAGCGCTCTCTAGCTCGCTAGGAATTTAAGAGTACGACAAAGCTTTACAGAATCACAGAAGGTAGAATTCTGGATAAACACTTTCTCAAACCCCCATAACATGAATACTTGGAATAGCAGGGGCCATATTATTAAGCAGGTTGCCAAATTTTGTGAGCATGTTTTAGTGGAATTTTGCTACGCATTTTTTATAATGTACCTATCAATTATACAATTTTTTATATTTTAAATTTTGTATTGGCTCCCTGATTATGCAATTTTCTGCTGTGAAATGTTTTTTTTTTCTTGCTATTGTTTTATCTGGCCGCAGTGCTGTATTAAAATAAATTTGAATTTGAATGCTTGGGGGAATATGCAAGGCAGACTCAGCAAGTGTGTGTGTGTGGGGGGGGGAGGGGTATGTTCCTTTGTATAAAGATTTCCTACTATAAATGCCTCCACCTGACTGATTATACACACCTATGGTGTACTCTAAACTTGACCGGAAGAAGGAACATTAAGCACATAAGAGAATCCTTCCCGGATCAGAGCAACGATCCATCTAGTTCAGCATCCTCTTTCAGACAGTGGCCAACTGGGGAGTCCCCAAACAAGGGACAGAGGGCAAGATCTCCCCTGTTTGGGGTTTCCAGCCTTCAAGTGAAGACTGGAGGCCATCTGGAATGCCTGTCCTCATTTCTGCATTTCCTTCCCTAGGCAAATTTGAGCATGGAAGCATCCATTTATCAAGGCAACCTTTTGTCTTCCGTTGTGATTGAGAAAAGGTTGGCGATGAGCAAGCTTGAAGGGAAGGAAAAAGGAAGCCTGTAAGAAAAACTCTCTTTTGGTATTGTTGTCCCTTGGAGGAGCGCAGGGAGCAGTTCCTGTTGGCAGCAGAGGGGAGGACCTGCAATCATGGGTTTATGTGGAGAATGGCACAGGCAAGATATCAGGAAAAAGTTCACAGTCCAAGGCGTTCAGCAGTGGAATTGGCTGCCTTAAAAGGTGGTGAGCTCCCACTCACTGGCGGTCTTTGAGCAGCAGCTGGACAGCTGATCCTGCAGTGAGTGGTGGGTTAGACTAGATGATCTTTATTGTACCTTCCAACTCTGATTCTGTGATTCAGCCTCCCAACAAGGAACAGCACAGCCGGGACCAACCAGTCCCAGAATCCATGACAAGGAAGCGTCAGGCAACACACGAAGGGGCTCTGCCATTCCCCTCCGATGCATCGTTCCCTTTGCCTGCCTTGAGACACCCTCGGCTCTTTCTGAGATTCTTGTACTCTTCTTGTACTCTTCAAAGCCCATCTGCATCAGAATGGAAATCACAAAAGGAGAGCCAGGGCAAGCAGCAGGCATTTTGTGTTTGTCCCAAAATGCAGCCAAACATTGCCCCAAAGGAAAAGTTACAGTCCTTATGCACACGTTTCCTACTAAGATTGCCCGTCTCCTGTCAGCACTCAACGGAGGGGAGGTGCGTCATGCAATACTTCTGGCTAGCATTGCCACATGGCACGATGCTCAAGGGCAGGCTTCTTCAACCTTTGACCTCGGATGAGTCCCTGAAATAATTTTTCAGGCTTCGAGCCAAAGCTGATATACTCTGTACTGTTACGTTCAACGTGTGTTACAAGTTCCAAATGTTTTTATGTTCTGTGTCCTAGGAGCTGTGAGCGATAAACTTTATTATCAACCGCCTTGAGCCGTAAGGGACCAATAAATAAACAAAACTCTGTGTTCAGACGTGAATGTCAATATTCACTAGGTTTCCAGCATGTGCTAGAACAGGGGTTCTCAACCTTCCTAATGCCACGACCCTTTAATACAGTGCCTCATGTTGTGGGGACCCCCAACCATAAAATTATGCCAGTGTTCTTTCACAGAAATTAAACCAAAACTGACCAATGGCATGAAGATCCATTGTTCATGACTGTATATAAATTGGTTCTTTTCCAGGGTTCCTCAGTTCAGTTCTGTCTCTTGTCCCACCAAGCCAATCTTGCTCTTTCCTGCTGCTCCAGACAGATGAATGCTCTATCTTGACCTACCCCACAAGGCTGTTTTGTGGTGCCTGCAGGAGAAAGCAGCAACAGTGGCAGCGCCCCCCCCCACACACACACACCAAGCTGCTTGCCCTGCTACGACCCCTGTGAAAGGGTCGTTCGAACCCCAAGGGGGTCCCAACCCCCAGGTTGAGAATTTACACCTGTTCGTACATTTGCACATGCAAATGAGGATGGGTAAGTGTCCCCATCACCCAAGATTTGGCCACCATAAGAGCAAATCTATTTGGGCTTTGTAAAAGTAGGTCAGATAAAGGCAACGGGATGCATTTAAAGGTGGCAAAAGTTGGATCTCGAGGCCTCCACACAGACCTATAAAGTAACAACTTTAATCCTCAAGAAGAGCTGCCACAGCTGAAAAGGATCAAGTAACCTTCATGCTGTACATTGCCTGTCTGCAGAACTGCTTCCAGAACCAGGCAGGAGGCTGACGATTTGCTGTTTGCGAATCTTGATAGACGAGAAGCCCATTTCACAGATTTCAGGAGACGCAGGCCAAAAGAAGCATCATGGCAACTAGCCCCAGCAGCACAGCACAGCACAGCACAGCACAGCACAGCACAGCACAGCACAGCACAGCACAGCACAGCACAGCACAGCACAGCACAGCACAGCACCTCCCATCCGGTTACGGTCTATGTGAGGCAGGATGCTGGGCTAAATGGACCACTGATCTGATCTATCATGCTCTTATGTTCATGCAAAATTGAAGCTGTCGAGAATAGCATGGTAGGCTGCCAAATATGTCCGCTGTGGAGGAGGAATTACTAGACGCTTTGCATCTCATCCTTCTTTGTAAGTGGAATGCATCTGAGGTACCTCAAGGGAGCTCCTTGGGTCCAGTGACCAGATATCTGGCCCTGCAAGGCAGGATGTGGCGGCAGGCCCTCCCTCCTTCCTCCTCCCCCCTCCCTCCCCGACTGGCCTTAGGGCAGTGGCGGGCTGGGTTAAGGGAAGACTCAAGGCCTGGTCCTGGAGGAGGCAGGAAGGGCCGGAGGAAAAGGTGGCAGCAGAGCTGGCCGGAAAGCCCCGCCCCAAAGCCTGGGCACCTGCGCGGGTGCCTCCTGAGCCCAGGCTGTCTAGTGGGCTGCCTGCCATGCGGGCAAAATTTTTTTTTTAATTTACATTAAAATATATATATATGCAAACGGCGCAGGACATTTTAAAAATGCCGCGGGACACGGGGCAAATGCCCCAAATGTGGGACTGCCCCACCAAAGGCGGAACGGATGGTCAACTTAGGCTACGGCCAAACTGGGAGCTTCTGAGGGCCAGATGAAGTATACAGACCAGTCACTGCTAATCAGTGTAGAGACGAGGAAGATTGTGTCCTCTGGGTTCAGAAGAAAGCTTGCTGGTTTTGTATAACGTCATTGTACATTTTTTTGTTCCCTTACAGATAACAGGAGAAATGAGGTTCAGCAGCAGGGAAGTTGCTGGGACCTTCCTTATAAACTTAATTGCTTTTCTTCATTGTTCTCATTCTTGAGCTTTTTTCTTTCTTGCTTTTGAACAAATCGACGCCTTTATGCAAACTCCTCTCAACACCCTCAAGAATTGCTTTGCAACTCTCCCCCTCACCTGTTCCTAATGCATTTCTAATCACCTAATTATTTCATTATTCAGAAGTTGTCATAAAACGCATTATTGTGTAACTTCAAAAATAAAGTCTTTCATCGAATGGGCATACTGAATCAAGACAATCCAAAAGAAATCAAAATACCTGATACTCAGGAAGTGGCTTTTTAAACATTATTCTAGCAATGTTTTTTCATATTGCTTCAAAAATTAGAAAGCTAATTTTCTTTCAGGGATAACCTCTTATTTCCTAATGGGTTGCTTATCAGATTCTTTGCTTTTGAATTTGTTTTCCTTGTAGTTAATGTGTTTTTGTTCAAGAGGATTCCCTTTTCTTTAGAGGTTTTATGCTCCTGTCATCCTGGTTCTTTTATACACCGATAATCTTTTTTTTTTTAATAAGTACAATTTGAGGTAATTAAAAAAACAACAACCCCCACCCATCAATGTAGGTCAGCCCAAATCCTACTATGTGGAATCATAATTTATAAACGCTGTGACTTTTAAAACGATGATCCCAGATTAACCTTTACTGCGTCAAAGGTTTCATTCAGATATCAAATTTTTATTAACGGTGACGCTTCAGACTTCTGTTCTAAAAGGGTTGCAAAGGAAGAGGCTGCAAAACTTGTTCCAAAGAACTCAACTTTGCACTTCAAAGCCTAGTCCTTTGGAAGTCAAGTCCGTCTCTTCTTAAGCAGAGATGCAAGCGACACATGAGGCAACCTTGGAAATTCAGAATTCCAACAGGTGATGCCCCATGCCATTGTGCTTACAGTCCCATTGCTGACATTTTATTTATTGACTAGAGACAAAGCCCATTGCACCCAGAGAAACAACAGGTGCTAGGATACACACCTGAACCGTGGCCTTCCTACATGGCAAAAGCTCCAACGCACCCCTGGACTCTTGAGGCCCCACTTCTAAGCCCCAAGGAACAAACACCAAGGACTCCAGACTACGTTGCTGGCCTTGCACAGGAAGTGACATAATCACTCCTGTGACTTCCAGGTAATGCTCTGGTACTTAGACAAAAAAGCTCTGTAGCTTCTACTGTGCAGTTTTTGCCCAAATACCAGAGTGTCACTCAGAAGTCACTAACACAATGATGGCACTTCCTGGGTCAGACTTTCTTAACCAGGCTTTCGTGGAAGGGTTTCCTGAATGGATGGGAGTTCATTAATTTTTTAGACATATTTTTTTAAAAATTGTTAAACCATCAAGAGATATGGTCATGGCGACCTGCCACCCTCTCCCAAAATAGCCAAAGATGGGCCTGGAGAGGGTGGGAAGGGGAGGGTTCCTGGGCGGGTGTGTCCACAGCAACACTTCCCAACCATGTTCTTCATGCTCGTGCCGCTTCTGGGGTTGATCAAAGCCTGAGGAATGTTTCAGGGGGTTCTCAGTGGTAAAAAAGTTGAGAAAGGCTGTCCTGGGTGATGCCAGCAAGATGGCCTAGGCCTTCCTCCTTCTATGGGTAAGTCCCCTGCTGCCAGCTGATCAGCAGAACCTGACTGCACCCCTGCTGCCAGGTGTGTGTGTGTCTGGCAACTCTGTATGCAAACAATCAAGCTTGGCTGTGTGAGGATACTGCAAATAAAGGCAATTGAAGACAGCCTATGAGAAGCTCCTTAAGCAGAAGCAGCTTGACCATGCTCGACTACAATGTCAACATTCAAAATGGGGAGGGTGGACTTAATTCTACACACAGTGCAATGCGTGTAGAGCAGGGGTAGTCAAACTGCGGCCCTCCAGATGTCCATGGACTACAATTCCCAGGAGCCCCAGGAAAGGACATCTTACTGAGCCCCTGGCCCCGGCCCACTCCTTCCAATGTTTTAGGCCCCCAGGAGGGTGGGAAGCCCTTCAGAAAGTCTTCCAGAGATGTCTCCCAGTTTGCTACTGCCATCTGCAGGCCAAGGGATCAGTGGGGCAAGGTTGCAGAGACTCATGAGGGGGGCATTCAGAAGTCCTATTGTGCTCCTCAAGAAGTCCATGGAAACATGACCACTTCTGAATTTTGGAACTGTGCTCAGAAGAGTTAATTTTCAGTGGGGGGAGGGGGGCAGTTCTGTCTCTCTTGCCCAGTTGCAAACGGAGGGACCTGGTATTGGCCCCTCACCCGTTTCAACTCTGCTGTGCTAAATGACCCTGCATCCCAGCTCTCCATCCCGGTCAAATATTAAATACAATTGTCTGTCACCTGTCAAATATAGTCAACTGTCTCCATTGCCAATTATCCTCGGATGTCAAGCACAGATGGCAAAGACTATCAGGGGACGATTTGTCATTACAATCCACATCCGAGACGGCTCAAGAGCAACTGTTTCCTAACTTGATGGCATGGAGAAGGTCCACAGATTCCTTGCACTCCTCTCCCGTGCTAGAGCCGGAGCGCTGCTGGCATGCAGGATGGCTTTTGCACCATGGCGAGGACGGGAGACTTGTGGGGCTGCCCCACCTCCCCGGTTCTAAATGTGGACAGGTGCGCATAGCCTCTCTGTGAGGCGAGATCTTCCCATCCATCAGGCAAAGAATTGTTTCATCTGCTTGCCAGCCGAGAAGAATGCAGACCCAGAGGGTGGGTTTTGGCATGCTCCCTCGGCTTCCTACGTGCCTTGTTGCCACCCTAGGCAAAAATGCAGACTAGAAATGCCACGGTCGTGCCTCCTCCCTGTAGCCCTCCCCCCTTGCATCATGAGTGAAGAAGTTGCAGGTGGAAAAGGCAGGTAGAACAATGCGTCCCTCACCTTGGCTTACCAAATTCAAGCTGGATTATAGAGTTCTCACAGAATTACATCTGGGGCTGCCAAAGCTGTGATAGGCAACCAGTGGGGGGTGGGGATGGGGGGGGGGCCTAACATTGTGCACACCACTAGGTCACTTCTGGGGACATCCCAGGCATGATATAGGGTAGGTCTAGGGCTCGCCAGAAACTCTATGGTTTTACCACACAGTTTAAGATGATTCCTAGAGCTACTCAAAGTCACATTTGGGGTTTCCCTGTAAATGATCTAGTGGTCCACAAGCCACAGGGACCAGTTTCCCTGGAGGAAAGAGCAGCGTTGGAAGGGAGGGCTCTACAATACCTATGGGCTCCATGGCCCCACCGGCCCTCCCTCCTTCCCCCCCCCCGAAATGCCACCCTTCCCAAGCCCCTCTCCCATCTCTTTCCAATCTACAGTTGGCACCTTGACCTTCACTCTAATCCCCAGTTAGGATTTGAGGCAGGGTACTGGGCTAGATCCTTTGCAAGGGTCCCCCCCCCCCATTTGTGGCCTTGTTTCCACTTGCAAGGAGGGAAGAGAGTAATGACCGTCAGCTGAGAAAACTGGGCAGAAGCTACAATTACCTCCCCATCCTCCCTCCTCTGTTGCCCGCCAAGCCTTGAACCTTTTCAGTCCTGCCAACCCAGCCAGCTGCCAGCACCGCCGATTGGACTGGGCCATCACCCCCGGCTTTTTGGCCAAGGGATAATTGAGCCGGGTGCTTCACTCCCCTTGATGCCTTTCCGCCTTTGATGTGCATCCCTTTGAAGTTGTCTGGGTTGCCGGATTCCGTGTCCACAGCTTGAAGATTAAAGTCGCCGTGTGGAGCTCATGACAAAGCAGGGGGTGAATCGCCCTGTCACCCGCTGGCAAAGGAAGCTGCTTACTCGCTGTAGTCAGAGAGGACCCGGTCCAGCTAAAGGCCCAGCTAAGACAGCCCATCCCAGTCAGTCATTTCTTGAATGTGCCATGTGGATTTGCAGATGAGAGAGGGAGGCCGAATGACAAAATGAAGAGCTAGGGTTCAGACTAATATACTCCCTCTTTGTGTGTGCATGTGCGCATTTTAGAGGGGCATTCAAATGCACAACCTCCACCTTGAATCCTGCACTACGCCAGGAATCCACTAGATCAGGGGTAGTCAAACTACGGCATTTGCTGGCAGGGGCTCATGGGAATTGTAGTCCATGGACATCTGGAGGGCCGCAGTTTGACTACCCCTGCACTAGATTCTACTAACTGGCTCTTAATTGACTTTACGTGAAATCATGGCTTTGGTTAAGTGGTGGTTAGCCTGTACAAGTGGAATCCAGCTGATATACCAACAGCCAAATTCTGGTTTTGCCTTGACCAATGCTTTGGTTTTAAAATCATTGCTTTGTAGCCAGGCAGGGCAAATGTAGGGACAGCAGAATGAAGCCAAGACGTCACCATTCACACACATATTTACCAAATCAATAGTAAACCAGTAGTCAATATGGTCCATTTCTTTCAATACATAGTTGGCTATTTTCTGGAAATCCCCCTAAATCTAATCAAATGTGAAGAGAGTACAAAATTCCCCAGAGCTTAGCTGAGATGCAACTTGTTTGGCCACAAAGTTAGTTTCATGCTCTGTGATGGTTAGATGTGTAACTGTCCCATTGTGAATCCTAGTGGTCCAGGGCTTCATCGGTGCCAAATTCCAGCTCTCTAATCATTGAGCAATATACTTTAGGGCCCCCGCTTGCATTTAAGCTGGAGGTCCTGTCCTATGGGTGTGCCCATCTGCAGTCGCAAGGTAGCATCAATGTCCCACCACTCTCATGTGCATTCCGAATTGAACGGAGCTATCACAGTCCCAAAATGGAGCTCTTCCACCAGGCCAGGCTGCGGAAGATCTTGGGTCCCTCCTTAGAATGTTCCAGAACATCAAGGGCCAGATGTATGAACCCTTCTGATGGCTTGTAGAGGGGGGGGAGAGGGGGCTATTCTGGGCTGGTAAACTGGGAGGGGGATTGTAGCTAGTGTTTGTGCTGCCTAAGGGATGTATTGTTGTTTTATTGGGGGGGGAGGGGGTATTGTAAACCAGCACAAGCCAGCCGAGTCCGGGAGTGGCGGTCAAGAATAAATCAATAATAATAATAAATACATTTTAGCCCTTTTAGGAGATGTCCGTAGACATAATCAACAACCAGAGGTTGTGGCTTTGGAAAACACACCTTCCATTTCTAAGGACTGGTCCAACATCCAGGGTGCACAATTTGGCACTGTCATGTACCACAGGGGTAGTCAGCCTGTGGTCCTCCAGATGTCTATGGACTACAATTCCCAGCGAATGCTGGCAGGGCCTCATGGGAATTGTAGTCCATGGACATCTGGAGGACCACAGGTTGACTTCCCCTGATGTACCACACAATGAGCACTCATAAGATGTCTGGAACTAAGCGCAGACCCCCACTGGGAAGTCATAGGACAATTATCTAGCCAAGGTGAGTTCTGGCTTTGCTATTTTTTTCTTTTCGAAACACTTTTTAAAATTCTCTAGGCCTGCAACAAACGGACAGGCAGCGGAGAGATCTAAATCTTAAACTGTTTCAATGCAGGAAAAGCCAGGTGTGTATACTTTAGGTCGTGGTGTGGAGCTACACTTTTTAATTTTTGTTTTTTTTTAAAGCAGCATTTTAAAAGAGAAAAACACTGCATTTCAAACCATCGAGGAAACTTTTTACACTTGCCTGTTTGGTATAGTGGCCAGAGGGCTGGACTCAGATCTGGGAGATCCAGGTTTGAACTCCCCCTCTGCCATGAAGAAGGTGACCTTGGGCCAGTCACAGCTCTCAGGCTAGCCTACTTCACAGGGTTGTTACAGGGATAAAAGGGAGAAGGGAAGAGTGATGTAAGCGGGCTTTGAGTCTCCATCAATGCGAATAAATGAAATGCATCAACAGACCTTGCGGTAAACCATTCTGGATCAGGACTAGCCTCCTGTGGAATGCAGGGAAGAAGAAGCAGAAGGAGGAAGAAAAGGCACATCAGCTCAAGGGGAGCATTCTGGGCAAAATAGGCTAATTTGAGGCCGGGGAAGTATTCACCTTTCAGGATGATACACAAAACCTTGATGGGAGAGCAAAACCTTTCGCTTTGACCTGCGCTTCGTGGCCCAGAGGTGAATCCTGAAAGCAAGGGAAACTGGGACAATTTAGAGATCCAGTCCAAAGTGGCACGTCTGCCATAATATGGCCTCTCTCCAAACTTACACTTTGAAGCTCTTAAATCTCCCCCCTCCCCTTCTCCTGTTACCGCAACATGTCACTTTAATTGCCTCCCTCTGCCTTTGAAGAGAGCCCTTGCTTAATTGCACCAAGGAAAGAAACTTTTGCAGGAATTAAATTGGTTCCCTTTCTGTTTCAAGTTTTCTAATGGGTGATTCGCGGGCTGGGGTGGATGTTGCCTTTGTTGCCCAAATGGATTTAGTGAATGTTAAAATTTGGGTGAATGGCTGTAAGGGCACTCGAACACCTTCGGTCAGCCAACATTTCGCCGCAAAGTAGCCTGGGATGCAGGGCAGGATCCTTTCCCAGAAGCAATGTGCTACCCACAGGAGGCTGACTAGTCCTTAGCAGACCTCTGTACACAACTTGGCAAGTTGCATCTCCTTTGGAGGACACAGAATTTCTTTTCAGATGTGACAAGGAACCCACACACAGGTATACATTGGTTTGTAAGACAGGGAAAATGCAAGTTCACTTCACAAACAAAACTGGAGGATCAGTCCCCTGGACCAGGGGTAGTCAACCTGTGGTCCTCCAGATGTCCATGGACTACAATTCCCATGGAATTGTAGTCCATGGACATCTGGAGGACCACAGGTTGATTACCCCTGCCCTGGACCATTGTGGGGTTTGGATCATGCCTTTAGCTGCAGAGGCCCAGAATGTAACATGAGAATTATTCAAAGAACGTATCAAGAAAAAAAGAATCAAGGGTACAGTTTCTATATGCGTCCACAATAACGTGCAAGCAAGGCTAGACGATGTAAGTCGCTAAAAACAGCAGCCTGAGGGACACAGAGAAACCTCCCACAGGAGTGGAGTGAAACCAGATGGGAGCAAGTCAGGACCCAACAAAAACAAAGGTGCTTACGGGGGGAGCACAAAGATACTCATTCCGGGGAGCACAAGGGTGCTCATTGGGGGGAGCTGTTGCAGGAAATAATAAAGCTTGGCCATACTGTTTTGGTGGGCAAACATGATGGGCAAGCTTCCAGTTTGGAGCCCAGCATCTCTGAGCTGAGCAAATATTTGCCATCGGTTTGTGTTTTTGACCATCAGTCCTTGCCATTCCGCTGCAGCTGATGGGCATGTGCAAGCCACCCCCCCTCCCTTTCAGAAATGACTCCAGAAAACAAATATGGGCTGGATCTGATTGGGTTTTCAGGATGCACCCCTTCCAAATACTACAGCATCGCTTTTGGAGTTTATGAAAAAGAAACTGTCAGGATGCATGCATGGAATTCCCCACCAACACAGCAAACTTTAGGCATTTGCCGTTATTTTGCCTGCAACAAAATATCTCAGGCCCAGGAATAGCCTCTATAGATATAATTAAATGTCCTTGCGACTCCTCTTGTCTCTCTTTCTCCTATCCTTCATCTCATCACTCCTCCTTTTAAATAGAGAAAGCATTCCACCTGGCTCAGTGGAGCAGTGTGGACAAACTAGGAGGGATTGGTGTCACTCCGGTGCCATACCCCTTCCAACGCAAACCAGTTTGAAAAGAACATTGTTTGAGGTGAATCCAAGACTGCTGCATCAACATCACGGTGTCACTTTCAGGTTTGAGACAGAAGTGGCATTACTGCACCCATGTGATGCCCTTTGTCATGCTTCCCCGCACACACTTGTCTCCCTGTGTTGCCAGTGCTGGGTGGGCCACATGCCACATGCAGACGGGCAAGGCAGGAAAATAGCATCATAGAATAGAGTGGGAAGGGGCAGAGAGGTCATCTAGTCCCACCCCCTGCTCAATGCAGGATCAGCCTCAAGCATCCAGGAGAAGGATCTGCCCAGCCGCTGCTTGAAGACTGCCAGTGAGGGGGAGCTTCCCACCTCCTCAGGCAACCCATTCCAATGCTGAACTACTCTGACTGTGAAAAAAATTGTCCTGTTATCTAGGTGGTACTATTTAAAACCCTTACTGGGGATCCTGTCCTCTGCTGTCAACAGAAACCTTTCCCTGCCCTTCTCTAAGCGACAACTTTTCAAATACATAAAGAGAACAATCATGTTCCCTCTCAACTTCCTCTTCTCCAGGTTGAATACTCCCAAGTTCCTCAGCCTTTCCTCACAGGGCTTGGTCTCCTGGCCCCAGATCATCCTCATCACTAGGGAAGAGAGGAGATCCAGTTAGATTGGCCTGGCCAGTACTGGGTATACTCCCACTCTAGGCCTCAATCCCCTGCCCTCAAGAAATCAAGCCGTGGGGGGGGGGATTTAAATAAAAAATAAAATAATGCCCCCTAATAGGGATGCTCCCATAATCTCCCCTATCTCTATGGCCTTTACCACAGAGAAGGGGAAATTCCCTGAGTGTGACCTGGAAATGCCATCACACCCTGCCCCAAACTCCCTCCTCCCCAGGTACCACCCCAAAGCCATTCAGTCATTATTATTTTGGTGCTTCAACTTCACCTACCGGTGATTTGATACCTGCGGTCACCGTATACGTTGAGTTTTTTTTTTTAAGAATGTGATAAATTCAGTATATGGGAGGAGCCTTCTGTCCAAGCCCCCTTTAAAGCCAGCTCGGCTTGTAGCCATCATCACATCAATTTAACAGGATGCTTAAATAAATAAAGACACAATGCCCTGAAGCAAACTCTTAATGGTGCATTCCTACACAGAGTTGCACTCTACTAAGGCTTCTGGAATCTGCTCAGCATTGATCAGTAAAGCTTGCTCCAAGCTGTAAAAGAAATAAACACCACCACCACCCTCCCCCCAAGAACTAGAGTTGAACCATTAAGAGAAAATAAAAATCCACCAGTCATCACAATTTAAATAGAAATTCCAAGCATTCAAAGAACTTTGCACATGATATCTCCGCAGATTTTACAGCAACCCTGCGGGGTAGGTGATGGTTATTATCCCCATAATGCAGACCAAGTGTGAGAGAGAAGAAGAGCAACCCTAAGCGGGTGTCAGGAACAAAATTCCATTTGACTCCACGGGGCTTTGTCCCCGAAAGGTGTCCTTCGGATTGCACCCAATGGCTCGCTTGCATCTGCTTAGTGCAGGCGTATGATTAGAATCGGGGTCCATGTTTTTAATTAACGATGCCAATTAAGGCATTTTGATTTGAGTAGATTTGAATCATGGACTTGGTTTTGCAGACTTTCCCTTTGTCTGGCCCGAGTGGCCACAGCACCCTGATCAGCTGCTATTTTGATCGTTATCTTTATCATTATTTTGCAACCCAAAGGCGAAGCAGGACTCATCTTGAGAAAGAGAGAGAGAGAAAGCTTGCTCCAAGCCAGCCAACCAGCCAGCGGGGGAGTCTTCCTCTAGTTGAAAGCCCTCTTACCTGAAGAGTAGTGAGAAGGACCTGCAAGCCACTAGCTTCGCCCTCGGCCATGGTGCTATGCCCACACAAATCCCTCTCTAAGATGCAAACCACCGCGAGGGTTGCCAAGCCAAGCTGCTTTGCTGCTGTTCCTGTCCCGTTTCGGAAAGAGAGAAGCTAGACCCCGGCTCACAATCAAAGCAGTGCAACTCTAGACCTCTGTGCAAGAGATAGATATACACAGACGCGCACACACACACACACCCTGGCCCAGGTCTCCCGGCCCCTTGGTGCTCCCCGACTGCGACGGAGAGATTAATTCCTAAATAAAGAATCCAAGGGATTAAGCAAAGCCCTCTGCAAAAGATCTGGGTGCATGGTGCGCGGCCAGAGGCGTGCAGGGTGGGTAGCGAGGGCAGCGTGAGGGAAAGCAGCCACTAACCCTCTGGCCGGGCAAGCCCAGGGGAGGAGGGTGATCCGCAGGCCTGGCCGCCTGACAGACATTCTCAGCTGACCGGCTGATCAGTTCCAGAGAAAGCCCTCAGAGGCCAATGCGCTCGGCCTGCTTCGGCCTTAGTGAAACTGGAGACTCCGTGTGGGGAGAGGCGGCCTTTGGCACCAGCCCAGGCCAGCCAGGGAGCATTGGTGAAGGAAACGTCATGCTAGATGCTGCTTGTTAACCCTCTTCTGTCCACCCACTAGGAAAACCCGCTGCAAGCCGCTCCAACTAAATAATTTGCTCAGCAGCAGGCCAGTTTCTAGAGCTTGCTGCAAGTCTGAGCACTGACTGGGGTTGCCAACTCAGGGTGGAGAAAGCCCTGGAGATTTGGTGAGGGAGAGGGCAGGGTTTAGGGAGGGACATCAGTACAAGGACAGTCCAAGAGACAGTCTACTCCCTGAGGCAGCCATTTTCTCCAGGTGAAGATCAAAGAAACAATCAACTCAAATGGTGTAACGAGGAAGTCTTTTAATGAATAATGTGTCTTATCTCCAGTTCTGTCCTGAGTCAAGCCAAAATGGGATCCGGATAGTGATCTCCCGCTTTCAAGACCACCAGTTTTCTTCAGTGGCTTGGCCCTTTTCTCTCTCTCTCTTCTAAATCAAATGAATATTTTAGCTTCCACCATTATTCTCGAAGCTCAAAGTTCCCTTATAGTATAAAGTGGACAAAGGCTCAGTTCTTATTCAGAGGATCCCGTCTCCAGATCCCGAATATCAATCAAGCCATTGGCCACTTTTCAGAGAAAAGGAACAAGTCACTGAGGAATGGTGGGAGATCAATATCCCGATCTCATTTTGGCTTGACAGTTTGACCAGCCTTCATTCCAGGTTTTCTCCAGGAGACCTTGGTGTAGTCTGCACGGGACTTTTTACCCAGTCCAAGTTTGAATGAATCCCTTCTGTCTACACTGAATTCCATTTCCATTTTTATTTTTGGTGCTTTAAAATCCCCCTCTGCAACATGCATGACTGATCTGGAATGACCCTGTCTTTCCCCCACAATATCCAGAAGTGGATATAACCCTCGATATTTGAACATTGCTATCAGTAAGTGTGCAGATTTCTGCTTTTTGCAGATTAACTTCCTTCTCCATGTCTTATAGCAAAGCAGTCTTCCCTGATTGGCCAGGGCATGAGTTCAAAGTCTTCCTTATTCCCAGTTGCAAGGCTTGTCTTAAAGTGAGTGCACTCCAGAAGCCCTAATTTCTCTCAGCAGAGATTTGCCTCTTGGATCTATTCCCCCCCCCTCCTCTGCTATCTCCAATCCTCTCCCCCTCTCCATCCATTCCCGTCCCCCCCCATCGGAGCTTCCCCAATCAAGTGCAGAACACTTTCTCTTTCAATTGGGGGTTTAGAAGAAGACTCGAGTTCAAATCAATCTGAATTCAGCAGGAATCACAATGGGACAAACAAAGTCTCCGGAGATCACTTATCATTCCCAGGTCCCACCTAGAAATTGGCAGCAACTGCACCTCACACGTATTAGAAAGTAAGTCTCCTTTAATTCAGTGAGATTCAGTGATGAGTATGCATACTGAGCATGGTGACACAGGTCTCCTTGACAAATTTTTAATCAAAGGGCAATTTTGATAGCAAAGTGAGATAGGATTTTCTCAGAAAGAAAAAGAAAATACATAAAATCATTTTGGTAAGCAAAGCTTCTGGAACAAACGCCAGCTGGGGATTTCTCATGCTTTCCATGCCGCCTTTAAGAGCAACACAGTTGATAACATCCTTTATGTCCTGCAGGGTATTTCTTCCCACCTTTCTTCTCTGCTTTGTTCTCCAACCCTTTGTTCTGAGAATACTCAAGCGACTAGCTTCCCAGTCAGGATATGTAAGAACTGCCGATCAATGCTAATTCCCACCCCCACCTGTTATTACTCCAGAAAATTAGGCCTGACAAATCAACTTCGAGGGATTACAGACTGTTTTAAAATACTCCAAATTAAAGCTAATCCTATATAAAGAATACAAGCTAGAACTTCCTCGGGGCAGGGGTCTGTCTCTTCCATTCTAGTTTACTCTGGGGCTTTGTAAACATGCACAATAAATAGATCTTCTATCATTGTACTGCAGCTATCTGCTACTTAGTGAGGGCCTCTTCATCCTAGGGAGAAGAGTTGCCAATGGCAAGGGGAGGAGAACAAGGGTAAAGTGCTGTGCCTTAGAAGCTCACAGGCTCAGTTTCCACCATCTTCAAAGGTCTCAATTGGCCTGTGTTTTGAAATATCATTGCCATCTTATTCTATACTAGAAACAAAGCCCATTGTATCTACAATACAACAGGTGCTAGGCCTCCCCTCCCCCCAAAAAGGCCCACAAAGTGAGACTTTTAAGGGTTGGGGAGATTGCTGGGGGAGAGCCCGTTCCCCCCGCCACCCCCAGAAGGGCCACCAAAACCTCCACAGGCATCAGCAGGCCTTTTAAGGAGGGAAGAGCTAGGGGCAGACCACTTCCCCATGCCACCCCAGAAGGCCTGCGGAGGACTTGGCAGGCCATTTCAGGGTGGGGGGAGCACTGGGGGGGCAGTCTGCTCCCCCCCTGCCCCCAGAACGCCCACCAAAGCCTTTGCAGGCCTCAGCAGGCCTTTTTGGGATGGGAGGGAAGAGCTGGGGGGCAGGCCGCTCTCCCCTGCCACCCTCTGAAGGCCTGCAGAGGCCTCAGTAGGCCTTTTCGCGATGGGGGGAATCATAGAATCATAGAGTTGGAAGGGGCCATACAGGCCATCTAGTCCACCCCCCTGCTCAACGCAGGATCAGCCCTAAGCATCCTAAAGCATCCAAGAAAACTGTGTATCCAACCTTTGCTTGAAGACTGCCAGTGAGGGGGAGCTCACCACCTCCTTAGGCAGCCTATTCCACTGCTGAACTACTCTGACTGTGAATTTTTTTTTCCTGATATCTAGCCTATATCGTTGTACTTGAAGTTTAAACCCATTACTGCGTGTCCTCTCCTCTGCAGCCAGCAGAAACAGCATCCTGCCCTCCTCCAGGTGACAACCTTTCAAATACTTAAAGACTCATGTCCCCTCTCAACCTCCTTTTCTCCAGGCTGAACATTCCCAAGTCCCTCAACCTATCTTCATAGGGCTTGGTCCCTTGGCCCCAGATCATCTTTGTCGCTCTCCTCTGTACCCTTTCAATTTTATCTACGTCCTTCTTGAAGTGAGGCCTCCAGAACTGCACACAGTACTCCAGGTGTGGTCTGACCAGTGCCGTATACAATGGGACTATGACATCTTGTGATTTTGATGTGATGCCCCTGTTGATACAGCCCAAGATGGCATTTGCCTTTTTTACCGCTGCATCACACTGCCTGCTCATGTTTAGTTTACAATCCACAAGAACCCCAAGGTCTCGTTCACACACAGTGTTACCTAGAAGTGTATCCCCCACCCTGTAGGCATGCTTTTCATTTTTCTGACCCAGATGCAGAACTTTACATTTATCTTTATTAAATTGCATCTTGTTCTCATTTGCCCATTTTTCCATTGTGTTCAGATCTCGTTGAACTCTGTCTCTATCTTCCGGAGTATTTGCCAGTCCTCCCAATTTGGTGTCATCTGCAAACTTGATGAGTAGTCCCTCCACCCCCTCATCTAGATCATTAATAAATATGTTAAAAAGTACCGGGCCGAGCACCGAACCCTGAGGTACCCCGCTACTCACCTCTCTCCAGTCTGATGAAACACCATTGACAACAACTCTTTGAGTGCGGTTCTCTAGCCAATTCCCTATCCACCTGACTATCTGAAAATGCTGTGGGGGACTCTGCTCCTCCCACACTATCCCGGCAGCCCTGCCAAAGCCTGGCAAGACCACAGGTGGAGCAGTTTGCGGCAGCTGGAGCACCAGCAGGAGTGATGCATTTGATTTTTCCTACCTAAATGCAGAACTTTACATTTTTCAATATTAAAATTCATTTTATTAATTTTAGCCCAATTTTCCAGCCTGCTAAGATCATCCTGTATTCTGATTCTGTCTTCTGGTATGTTTGCTACTCCTCCATATTTAGTATCATCTGCAAATTTAATAAGCACCCCCTCTATTCTTTCTTTCAAATCATTTATGAATATGTTGAACAAAACAGGACCCAGGACAGTTCCCTGGGGCACTCCACTCGTCAGTTCTCTCCAATAAGATGTTGAACCATTTACAAGCACCCTTTGGGTGTGATCTGTCAACCAGTTCTCAATCCACCTAATATGATCCAGTACCTTATCAAAAGCCTTACTGAAATCAAGGTAAACAATGCCCACAACATTTCCAAGATCCAGCAAGATAGTAACTTTCTCAAAAAAAGAGAGATAAGGTTAGTTTGACATGAATTGTTCTTGAGAAAGCCATGCTAACTCTTAGTAATGTCAGCCATCTGCTCTAGCTGCTCAAGGACCGACTGATGATTTGTTCTAAAATTTTGCCAGCTTATAGACATCAAATTACTACATACAAAAGAAGGCTAGTCAAATGGAAATATCCAAAATAGAAAAATGTCACGAGCTGGCTATCAAAAAAGTACTGTTTTTATTTATGATTGTACCAATTTGTTGGAAGAAATGAATAAATTCAGTTGTTAATATTCAATGGATATCTGTGATGCCACAGTTATAGGCATGAAAACATAAATCAAACCAAAACGGGTTTCAGATACACTACATTTTTCTCAACACCCCATTGTCAATGATTCCGTCTTCCTCAGTGGCTTTATTTTTAAATGAGTCGTGTCTCAATATCATCAAGTATTTCATATACTTGTCAGCAGGCCGGAGGAGGTGGCATCTGCCCATGTTTTGCCTACACTCATTTTTGCACAGCAATAAATCTGGGACCAGTTTCAGGCCCCCAAAGGATGTATTTTGTGTGTTTCTCTCTGTTGGCCCAGAAAATTTTCCCCTTGCAAACTCCCCCCCCCCCGCAAATGTGTCTTGTTCTGCCCTCTCTGTTGTTGTTGTTGTTGTTGTTATTGTGGTTTTTGCGTGTCTCCAGTGTTTTTGATCCTAGTACTATTTGTTGGATGCCTCATGCTATTGAATCCTGTTATCTTACACTCTGCAAACCACCTGGAGTCTCAGCGAGAAAGACAATCTATAAAGTAAATAAATATAAACAAGAATAAGGAGAGGGTTTCCACATGGCTACGATTTGAGGAGGGCAAACTATCTATTCATTTCCTTCTTTAATGCCCCGTCTTTCTCTCCCATGGGGATTCAAAGCGGCTTACATTGTTCTGCTCCATTTCATAGCATCCTCACAGCAACCCTGTGAGGTACGTTAGGCTGAGAGTGCTCTCAGCTCCTTTGCCAAACAGGGTTGCCCTCTCTTGGCCAAGGAGCTCTCCCACAGCTCTCCCCCTCCTACCAACCAGGCAGAATAAAAAAAGACCCCCCCCCCTCAAAATCACTTATTCTGTGTATCCTAGACAAATCTAAGTCAGAGAAACTAAACTAACAGCCAATGGTTTTCCAGGGTCGGTTCCTGGTATTAGGAAGAGAAGGGATTTTATGTAATAACCAACGAACAATGTTCTGGAGCAAGCGGGAGAAAAGAAAGCAGGAGGGAAACGTATTTTATACGGAAAACGTATTTTATAACCCCCGCCGTCACCCCCAACACGCAGTACGCTGCAGCGATTAATCCGCTGATGGAAAATGACTTTGGAGCTAATTAAAGGCAGTTTAAAGAAGCTGTTTTCCCTCTGCTGCCACCCTGGTTTTGTTCTGTTTCTAGCGATAATTGTACCTGTCAAGAAAGCTGGGTGAAACTATCCATTTCGAAGACATGTATTTTTTCGAAAGAGCACAGAAGCGGAGTAGGCCAAAAAGCCTTGCAAGGAGCGATTTACAGAGCCAAAACCGCCACATTTACTAGTCATTTTAATTTCACTGTGTGAATCTAGAGACGTCTCCGTTCTAGACACAATACTCCGTTTGATACAGCCCAAAATCCCATTTGCCTTTTTAGCCACCGAGTCACACTGCTGACTCATGTTCAATGTGTGATCTACTAAGACTCCTAGATCCTTTTCACATATACTTGGTGTAGTGGTTAAGAGTACGGACTTCTAATCTGGCGAGCTGGGTTTGATTTCCTGCTCCCCTACATGTAGTCAGCTGGGTGACCTTGGGTTTGTCACAGACCTTATACAGCACGTTTGGAAAAAGAACTGTTGGTTCTTATATGCCACTTTTCTCTACCTGAAGGAGTCTCAAAGAGGCTTACAGTCACCTTCCCATTCCTCTCCCCACAACAGACACCTGTGAGGTGGGTGAGGCTGAGAGAGCCCTGATATTACTGAAGAAGAAGAAGAAGAAGAAGAAGAAGAAGAAGAAGAAGAAGAAGAAGAAGATCCAACTGCTGCCAACATCTCTGAATGCCTTCCTGTAGCTAAAAACAGAGAAAGGACACAACAAGAGAAAGGCTGAGCATGAGCCACAGTTCTCTGGTGATGCAGACACTTGGAAAGGGTCATTCACTGGGGGAAATGTTCACAACTGGCCTCCTCCCCACCTGCCATCCAAAGTGGTACAGTCCTCACTGCTGCCTCAGGATTCTACCACTTCCTTCTGCAGCTTGGACAGCTCAGATGTCACTCTTTAGATTTTGTGCTGGGAAATGTACCCATTGCCCTCCCCAGAGCGACCTACGAGGTCTCCCTGCCCAGCGGATTTGGCAGATGCTCAAGCCTCCCGATTACGGGGGTTGCAAAATTTGATCCTTTCAAGTGCTCTATCTAATTATGCCACATGAAAGCGTCTCCTGGGAAGATTCTGAAATTGTGCACCCCCCCCTACAAAGACCAACTCAGGAAATATCTAAACACTGAGCATTGCTCTCCAGAAGCAACACAGCTCCCAAGCTGCGTGCACAAAATGAACTATTCGATGTCCTTCACAACATGCAGCATTCTTCTGATGTGCCCATCTGAACCAGGCTCCCCAGCAGGTTTATACCTTGGAGCCATGGCAGGTGCCTGTTTATGTCATTTTTGTCATTGTAAAAAGTTGGTAAAGCCAGCTTGGTATAGTGGGTAGGATTGTGGACTTCTAATCTGGCGAGGTTTGATTCCCCATTCTTCCACATGCAGCCACCTGGGAGACCTTGGGCTAACCACAGCACTGATAAAGCTCTTCTGAGCAGTCCTGTCAGAGCTCTCTCTCAGCCTCTCCTACCTCACAGGGTGTCTGTTGTGGGGAGAGGAAAGGGAAGGTGATCAGAAGCCACCTTGACCGTTTATGCACTGGGAACTTCACTGCACCACCTCCCGTGCAGGAGCACAGATCGGGGGTGGATGAGGTACACCGGGCCAAATGCTCCCTCATGTGGGTGCAGGAAGAGGTGGGGCAACCTGCTATGACTAAAACTCTAGTCTGCAGCCCGGCATGAAACCTCCAGTGCATAAACGGTCCTTGAGACTCCTTCTGGTGGAGAAAAGCGGCATAGAAGAACCAACTCTTCTTCTTCTGGATGACCTTGGGCTCACCACAACTCTGCTAAAGCTGTTCTGACCAAGCAGTAATAAAACAGGGCTCTCTCAGCCTCACCCACCTCACAGGGTGTCTGTTGTGGGGAGAGGAAAGGGAAGGCGACTGTAAGCTGCTTTGAAACTCCTTTGGGTAGAGAAAAGTGGCATATAAGAACCACATCTTCTTCTTCTTTAGTAATATCAGGGCTCTCTCAGCCTCCCCTCCCTCACAGGGTGTCTATTGTGGGGAGAGGAAAGGAAGGCGACTGTAAGCCGCTTTGAGCTTCAAGTAGAGAAAAGTGGCATATAAAATCCAACTCTTCTTCATCCATGGGAGGTTTGCCACCTACCAGTCATGGGACTGGACATCGAAATCTACAACGTATCGACACAGCACAACTTCTGTTTTTTTTTCCAAAGCATCCACAGTTCTACCAAACAGGCCTTGCAACAGATTGGCTCTTTACTCTTCTACAATGTATATATGTATATATATATAGCAAAGCCCTTGAGAATGACAAAGAAAACATGGGCATGTATAAATAGCACTCCAGATGTACACCACAGGCCTTTGTGCAAATCAGGGAGTGGGAATGAAAGCGGGGCGAATGGGACCCATCATCCCTTTACGACAACATTCCCTTTTATGAACCCATTTTTGTCAGCTCTCTCTGCAGTCAGATTCAGGTATTGATCGTCCTAGTATTGTTAACTCGTAACCAGACCATATTTGAAGGCATAAAGGTTTTAAGAGGGATCATAAAGAAAAGACAGATGGCTTCGGCACTCACTTCTCACAAGGGGGGGGGGGGGAGAGGAAGCATCAATCTCACCAGATTTGAGGGTGGGGGGTTATGCACGTTGAAATGAATTCCCAGGCATGTCATTTTTGGAGGACGTCTCTAACCTGCAGAGATGGCGGGAGGAACAGATCTGGGAAGTTACAGAAGGACGAAGCCTCGTCTTCCTTTGTGCTAGAGCCATGCCTGCCGAAGTCCATGAAGCAGCATTAATTTACACTTTCATTCAAACAAGATTTCTAAAAAAAAGTTGTAGCACAAGGAAGGAGTCGGGGGGGGGGAGGGGTCATCCTACCCAATCTTGCCCGCTATGGGGGAAAAAAACAGGGGACCCTGGAGGTCCCTTCCAACTCCATGTTTCTACACTTCTATGATCACTACTGATTAGCAGACCATAAAGATCAGTTCTCCTGGATAATAGGACAAATTCAGAAGACAAACTCCATGTTATGCCATAGATTTTAGGTGAAACGTCTTCCCGACTCTCCCCTCTCCAGGCACCATTCTCAAATCTCCAGGAATTTCCCTGGTCAGAGCTGATGACCCCACATCCATTTTGGCCACCCCAACGAGGTCCCTTATCTGTTCTGCATTCTTCAGGAGTACTCGGCCCCATCTCCCCCCCTCTCGGCCCATTATTTTAAGAAGGGGGGAGCCAACATGACCACATGTGGCCATATCATGATCATTATTTAACAGATTTAAAAAAATATATTATAAAATTAATTCACTCCCACCCATTCAGGAAACCCTTCCAGGGCTGTCAAGAAACCCCAGGGTGAAGAAAGCAACCAGCAGAACAACAGAAAAACTCCCTTAATTGCTGGCATCATTTTCTTTGAGCGGCTTTAGAACCAAAAGGCAGAATATACATATTGGCAACTTAAAGGATGTCTCACTTTGCAGCCGTGCCAATGGAACCACACTCACAGATTCAGACCTCGGTGGGTCTCAAAGGTAGTAATGGAGCCCATTGTTAGAGAGACAGTCTTGAAGAAATATCCTGGCCACACTATTTCGACCTTTCTAGTTTATTGTCAGCACCTGGAAGTGCGCATCCCCCCCCCCTCCCTCCAACAACAGAGCATTGGTCTCTCGTGCATTTGTATAGACATACTGCAGCTCAGTTTGGACTACAAATAACAATTCATCTCTGGGGGGGAAAGTTAAATTATTTCTTTAAAATAGCTTTTAAGCAGTTCTTTAAACTAGGTAGTACTTGGCAATGGAAGCATTCTCAAAAGGAAGAAAAGCCCTACTAGCAGGATTGTAAAAATACATATATTTCTGTTACCTGTAAAGTAATTGTAACAGCATAGTGCAGGGGGTGGAACTAGATGACCCTGGAGGTCCCTTCCAACTCTATGATTTGATTATTTTACAAGAGTGGTGTTAAGTAGTGAAATCATGCAGGGGTCCCAATGATTTGAGGCAGGCTTATCAATATTGCAAATAAACAAATAAATATGAAACATTCATGAAATGGCCTTCTACTAAGGTAGCTGGAAGGTACCTCCAGGGTCATCTAGTCCAACCCCCTGCGCAATGCAGGAACTCACAACTACCTGCCCATGCACAGTGACCCCAATTTCATACCCAAGTGATCCCTCCATCAAAAATCTCCAGAATCCAGCCTGGGCTGCAGGACATTCACCTAACATTTCACTGTGGTGATCAGCAATTCCCTGGGTATGCAAGGAAGGGCCACAAGAGACTGGCACATCCCTTCCTTCCCACCCACTTAACATCTGCCTAAGTCAACAGAATCAGCATTTCTTTCAGATGACTATCTAGCCTTTGCTTTAAAATTCCAAGAAAGGAGAACCCATCAACTCCCAAGGAAGCCTGTTCCACTGAGGAACTGGTCTGTCTGCCAGGAACTTCTTCCGGATGTTTAGCCAAAAATTCCTTGATTTAATTTCAACCCATTGGTTCTGGTCCGATCTTCTGGGACAACTACTCTGCTTCATCCTCTATATTAGCGATCCCCAACCTGTGGGCTGCAGACCACATGTGGTCCGTCGACTAATTGGAGGTGGACCCCGAAGGACACCCTCTCCCCCCTGGCCCTTTACTTCATCCCCCCCAGCCCTTTACAACACACTTCGGGTGTCATTGTCTCCCATCTCGTTGCAGAGAAACAAGCTCAGGGTTCCCATTGATTTGTCATTGTCATGAGTTAAAATTTCCATGAAAATAAAATGTTCCTTATGTTCATTGTTGTGGCGTGTCTGTCTCTTATTTTGAAGGGATGTTTAAACATTACCATAGCGATCAGAGAGCGTTAGGGCATTGGTTGAGAGTAGAGGAGTAAACTACCCCCCACCAGGCCTCAGTAAAAGGCGCTGAGTGGTCCCTGGTGAGTGGTCCCTGGTGATAAAAAGGTTGGGGACCACTGCTCTCTATGACAGCCCTTCAAGCATTTGAAGATGGCTATCATATCACCTCTTAGCAGTCTTCTCTCCAGGCTAAGCTCCAGCTTCAGACCAAGTTCCCTCAACCATTCCTGATACGACTTGGTCTCCAAACCCCTCACCATCATTTTAGCCCTCCTCTAGACACGCTCCAGTCTGTCATCGAGTACTGTTTACTCAAACTGGCAACAGCTCTCCAATAAATGCCAAGGATCTCCATTTAACTGGAACTGCTCAACCTGGGACCTCCTGCATACAAAGCAGATGCTCTATCATTGAACCATGGCCCCTTCCTTTCTGCCAGTCTAAACCAGGGTACCATATGCCTGCCATCTGCCTTTTCAGAACCATGAAAATACATGTAAATATCACACCCAGGTGCCTCTAGGCTTCCTCCCCACCAACTGGAAAGGGAAATGGCTGAGTTGCAAGTTATTACAATACTCAAAACAACGGAATCCCCAGGACCCAACAGGGATATTGGTTTCTTATCTCACTATATGCTAATCTCATTCAGCCCTTATATCTGAGCCTCTGGGGAGGGTGGTATATAAATATAATAAATAAATAAATAAATCCCCTATTAATTTTATTTCATTTAGGACAATGGGTTTGTATAGTGGATTATAACATAACTAGTAAAAAAGCCCATTGTATATTCTAAATACAATGGGCGCTAGGAGGCTGGGGCAGAGTAAAAGATTCCTTACTTACAGAGAGGCTTGAGCGGCGGTGGAGGCGGCGGCGGCGAAGGCGGAGGCGGGGGTTTGAGCGGCCCCCCAAGGCTCTCCGAAGGCTCCCCCCAAGGCTCTCACCCGCCCCCCAAGGCTCTCCGAAGCCTTCTCTCAGCCGGTGGAGCGGCTTCGCGAGGCCGCTCCGGCAGCCGGGAGAAGGCGGCGCGGCCGCCCGCTGACCTGTGGCTGTGCAGGTGAAGCAGGCAATGGTGTGCAGGTGAAGCAGGCAATGGGGAGCCGCCTGCTTCGGGTGGGATGGACACTTCGAGGGGCCAATCAGGAGCCGCTTTGCGGCTCCTGATTGGCCCCTCCGAGTTTTTATCCCGGACCGGTCCCGCCCTAACTCCTCCCCACTACCCCTTACTCTTTTATTCAGTCCGTGGCGCCCGCGGCGCCACGGGCTGTGTACAGATAATTGGTAATATATAAAAGGGGAGATTAGGATCTAATTCTCAGGACAGCAGACCTAACTCAGCATGGCCTGTCAAACCTCCATGCTTCAGTGGAGACCACTGGGGCTAAGAACAGGTCTCTTTTAATTGATCTTCAACTGGGAATGCATCTGCCATTAATTGCTAATCTTAACATTGTATTCCCTCTGCTATGTTTTTCGAACTGGAGTTGAAACCAAAGGACTGAAAACCTGCTGTTTACTAATTCACTGGTAATTTACTCTCTCCTGATCTATGCAGGATGGTGATTCCCATTTCATTGTCTGAGGAAGTGTGCCTGCACACAAAAGCTCACACCTCAAAAAAACCTTGTTGGTCTTAAAGGTGTCCCTGGACTCAAACTTTGTTCTGCCACTTCAGTTCCGATCAGCACTGCGATCCACCCAAATCTTTCCTCCCCACTATCAAACTTTAGACTACAAGTCCCTTAGGACCACCTCTTTTTCCTTGTGTTTTGCCTGAGAACTTGCTGGTGCAATGTTTATTATTGTTTGGGGTGGGCAAACTGCCGCTGCAAGATCTGTTTAAAGGATGCGACAGACAGATTGCTTCCTTGGCGGGCTTGTTTATTTGCTCAGGAGTCCCTGAGGTTGTTTCAGAGGGCAGCAACTGTCGTCCTAGATCAACAGCTGTTGTGTACCTGCTGAAAGAATTCCGGAGCATTTCAGCTTGGTTTGAAGCAGAGCCACTGTGAAAGGAAGATGCAACAACACACCTGTCCTTAGGAAAAATACTGCTGCCCTCTGCTGGATATAACCAAAAGTATTTTTCCCCCATTCTGGGATTCCGTACTTGACCTGTGCTGTCGTCATGCAGAAGCAGCAATTAGCCCCGCAACCAGACATGCAGTGAGGCAAGCCAATTCCCTGGTGAGGAAACTATAATGCAGCCAACTGGATGACCTTGGGCACAGATCTGTCAGAGCTGATTCACAGTTCTCTCAGCCCCACTTACCTCACAGGGCGTCTGTTGTGGGGCAAGGAAGGGAAGGTGGTTATAAGCCACTTTGAGGCTCCTTCATGCCGTGAAAAGCAGGGGATACAACCAATTTGTCTTCTTTTTAAAAGAAAAAGATATATTTATGCCAAAGATGCTAAATAATCAGCATACAAATATTTCAAATGGAATTTAAGGGCTTCTTAGAAATGCTAAGGGGAGTGATAGGGATGAACAGTTGTCTGCACAGGCACAGGTTCAGGTGTGCATATAACGGATCCTGTGCAAGCTAGAGCAGACTCAGAGAAATTTCTGGCTGATTCTCCCCTACCTGCCCTCCAAGTTTGGTGAGGATTTGATTTATAGGGTCTGAGGTACGGGCCCCCAAAGAAGCTGCCCCCCCCCCAGGCAGCACTTTCCTGGGGGCATCTTTTTGGGGGGAGGGAGCTGTAACCCAGACCCCATAAATCCAACCTTCACCAAACTTGGAGAGCAGGTAGGGGAGAACCAGCCAGATTTCCCCTGCAAAACTGGTGTCTCTACCACTCCAGGGACAGTTCTACCAGTTCATAGAGCACCTAAAGGTTTGTAATGGTTGACAGTTCGCAAATCAGGCATGCTATGAATCTATGAACCAAACAGCCTTTTCTTGGTTTGTGCCCATCCTTGTGAAGGATGGCCAGCAACCAGTGTTAAGCTCTGGAAACCTTGTGGAGGATCAATCAACATGTCAATTATCAATAATGTTGTGTACTTTGTTAAGCAAACTGGAGTCTCATATTGTCTCCTTAGAACGCTCACCTTTCAATATTTTTTCTCCCATTAATTTGTAAATACTTTTTCCAGGAAAGATTTCTCTCTTTTAAACCTCAAAGCACCATGAGTCTGTATCTGTGCCTCATCCACAAAGGTAATTAATAACTGCATACATTTAAAAAATGTTCTGTTACTCTCCAGCTCTATCACTCTCGAGGAACACAGAACCAAGCCAAGACCAAACACCCCAACAATTATACTCCACTGAGGTTCCTCACGGCACCAAATCCTGCCCATTCCCAGCTCCACCCTCAAAGTCTCTAACCCAGAGCTGGCAACCATATGGAGACAAGTCAGCAGGGCAGTCTCTCCCTGATAATACTCTAGAAACTCAGCTGCTGTCAAATGCCAGAAAGAAAAAGATTCAAACCATAGATTTGTCACCGAATCACACCCAATCACTCTGAAGTGGGAGCACACTCTGTGGTTGGACTCTTTTCTTGGGTTCCCACTGCCTTCTATTACCACTGCGAAAGCATTAATCCCCCCCCCCCCCACTCTGCCAGCTGAATTAGACCGTTTCACTCTTGGCTGGAAGCATGATGGAGCCTGAAATGGGATGGGAGGCGGGGCTGCGGCTTGCTAGCCCGAGTTGCGCAGTAAACCCTGATTGAATGTGGTGCGTGTTTTATTAATGCCACAACGTTTATTGTGTATTTTAAGTCACCATTGATTTTTATTAAAATAGACGTTTTTATGACCAGTGCTAAATAAATTGGCATGTTGCTAAGTCCCCCCCCCCCCAGCTCCCCTGGTTGCAAACTCTACTTAATTTTCTGGAAGTGATTGTGGAAGCTGAAGCCAGAACTTTCTATTTCTGTGGGACTCAGCACTTGTCAGGGTAAGTCCCGAAAAGACGGTCACGAGGCAGGCGCAAAGATGCGGAAATCATTCCTGGAAAGGATGGTTACCTGATTCCTTCACAATGGGAATCACGCCAGTGTTGAGATTACCCCCCTGAGACTCTAACAAGACTCATGACTGTAAAATCAGATTTCTTTATTAGGCAGTATTTGAGCAGCAACATTTGCCCTTTTGCTTGAACGGAGGAATGGGTCCTCCGTTCAGATCCTATATTGCTTTTGGAGTATCAGCTCACTTTTGAACAGTACAACAAACATTGCAAGGTGGTACCCACCACAGAAGCTAGGGATCAATCAAACAGCATCACATTTATAGTCTGACGAAGGGTGCTACCGGACTCTGATTCTATTGTGCTACTTCAGACCAGCACGGCGACCCATTTGAATCCAGCATCAGACTTGACAGCCAGGAATAAGGCATCATTAGCAGCCATTTTTCACTGGGATGCCTAGGTTTTGCATAAGAGGAGGAAGCTAGGACCCATACGCTGCTGAGTGTTGCTTGCCATGCAGTTATCAACATCATAGGGCCTGGAATGCCAGAGAGCTGCTACCTGTCTGAGCAAACAGTATTATCCTCCAGAAACCAAATTATCCGATTCTCTTTAAGGCAGCTTTGGGCATTCAAGGGAAATGCTGGCAGATCAGGTTGGTCGTCGTGTTGGCCTGAAGTAGCAGAACAAAGTTGGAGTAAAGTGGCACCTTTAACACCAACAAAGTTTTATTCAAGGTGTGAGGTTTCGTGTGCAGGCAATGAAATGGGAATCACCATCCTACACAGGTCAGGAAAGCAGTGAATTAATGAACAGCAGCATGAAAATGTCCAACCAATATGCATCATAATTAAGGTGTCTAGCAGATTCAAGAGCCTTGCTAGAATAACCAGCTGAATTTTTAAGGCTATCAGTCCTTTGGTTCAACTCCAGTTCGAAAAACATAGGAGTGGGAATAAAAACGTCCAGATTAGTGATTCGTGGCAGATGCATTTACAGTTGTAGAACAGAATTCCACATGGCACCCAACTACGATTTACAGCTCCATCCTAAACAGAGCTACGTCCATCATTAACTCTTGTATTTGCATGCTTATTAATGGCAATTCTCAGATCTTGATTACTGCCGTAATGCAGGGCCATTTCGCACGGCTTCAAAATAGCACAATGGTTGCTAATTGGAAACGCTACTAATTTGCCATAACCCACGACGTCGTAGACAATCTGCAACAATCCTGAAACCGACCCGCAAAAAGCGCTTCGTTGTAGCGCTTTCGGGGGAATCCAGAAAAGTGGATTCACCCTCTGGATAGCGATACACTCCTGCAACCAATCTGCAACAGTAGCGCTAAAGACCTGTGCGTTACCATTGTTGCTGGTTCTTCAAAGTCCCTCCCCCTGGCTCTCTCCTCCAAACTTCCGGCGAAGCGATCGCCATTTTTTTTTCTCCAAGCGAGCGGGGATAAACGCACCAGCGAGCCTCTTTCTGTTTAGAGGCTTCCCTGGCTTCAGTCCTTCACCTTTAGTCACTAAGCACAAACCACATAAAAGCCCGTTTGCTGAAATAAAGTCCCTTTATTTTTTACACATAAATTCAGCCGAAAATCGGGACCGTGAGAGGGGGGGGGGATTTTTTTTTTATCACTCGAGGCAGCGTGCAAACGATCATACAATCAAACGACAGCTCACGTTAGGCAGCTGGATGGGTCTCTCCGTAGCAACGAATCTACCTAGATTCGTTGCTATGGGTCGTTTTTTTTTTTTTAAAAACCTTTCTTAAAGGGAAAGGGGCTGTTTGGGAGCATGCTAACGGCTGCCCATTGGCTGCTTGACGGCCAGGGGCGAGACGAGCTTGGCAATAGCGCTTCCTTTCTAGCGATTTCTGCCGAGACCGGAAGCCTGTGGGAAACGCTAAAAAACACAACTGATTCCACTACAAAGGCAGGTATGCATAACGACGAATTCCACTATTTTAAATGGCGATTTTTCATTTCGCAAACAATTTGCAACAAAGATCCCCGTGCGAAAAGGCCCTCAATCTCAGCTATTATCCCTCATTCTCTTATGCATCTTTAGCCAGTCCTTCCTGGCCATTCACCCCCTCCCCTCACCACCCTTTGTCTACCTATATGTAATGGTTAGGGGTTGATCCTTTGGGCTGATCCTGCGTTGAGCAGGGGGTTGGACTAGATGGCCTGTATGGCCCCTTCCAACTCTATGATTCTGTGTGTTCTGTTTCACTGTATTTGACAAAAACCATTTTTAGTACGTATGACTCTTGTATTCTGAGTCTGTTCTTTGTTCTTTGGCTAAGTAAAGTTTGATTCCCCAGTCACAATTTGTATAACAAATTAACAAATGATAGCTTTGCATGGCTGAATCCTTTCTAAAAATACTGAACATTATATATTTAATCCTTGCTTGCTTAGAGTGCCATGGAAGTTCTTTTCATCTGTTTTAAAATGGTATTTGGGGGATTTCTTAGGGTGTGTAAAATGGTTCAAGAGACATCTGAAAGGAGGAGAGAGAACCTGCTTGTTGGCACTGACCGCTAAATTCATAATATTATGCAAGTGTCAAGACCTTTTCTATTGTATTCCAAGGTAGGAATAGACAGCAGGAGGGAAACATGTGACACAGTTCTAGAACTTAAGAAAAATTATAAGAAACTTTTACATGGAAAAAAGATCCAATACACTAAAGAATTATGGAAAACCCTTCTCCAAACTGTAAAAGATAAAAACACCGCCCATTTATGGAAATTGACTTCGGGTTCTGATGTCAGGGATAGATTCCCAATTAATGTTCACATTTCTCCACACACATGAGCAGTACATTTTCAAAGGCTCTATAAAGATTAAAATTATTCTTATGATTCAGTTTCATTACTGGGAATTCTGAAGTATGAAATGAATGAAGAAAATGTAACCTTAGAGAAAGTAAAATATGCAGTTTCATGCAGTGAAACAAGCTCACTCATTCAGCAGCTGGAGTATAGTAAGGCCCCAGGGTTAGATGGTGCTCCCCCTGAATTCATTAAGGATTGGTGGGCTCTGTTTTTAGTGGCCATATTCACCTAAGAGCCTCTTGTGGCGCAGAGTGGTAAGGCAGCCATCTGAAAGCTTTGCCCATGAGGCTGGGAGTTCGATCCCAGCAGCCAGCTCAAGGTTGACTCAGCCTTCCATCCTTCGGAGGTCGGTAAAATGAGTACCCAGCTTGCTGGGGGGTAAACAGTCATGACTGGGGAAGGCACTGGCAAACCACCCCGTATTGAGTCTGCCATGAAAACGCTGGAGGGCGTCACCCCAAGGGTCAGACATGACTCGGTGCTTGCACAGGGGATACCTTTACCTTATTCACCTATATTGAATTCTGAATTCCCAAAGACTGGAAAACAGCAACTATTGTACCCTTTTATTAAAAAAAGAAAATCAGGACCCAGCAGCCAACCAGCTTACTTAGTGTTCCTAACAAACTTTATGCTAAACATCTTCTAGATTATCCATCTGGCTAGATCAGGAAAAGCTAATTGAGAGGGAGCAGGCAGGATTTAGGGAAGGGGCTGCTACCCTAGATCATTGTCTATTTAGCATCTAGTTGAAAAATATACTAGTCCTGCCTTGTTTTATGCCATCTTTGTAGACTTCAAAGCAGTATTTGATTCTGTATCCACAGTTTGTCTCTGGGAAAATTTGCTTCTGTTGCTTTGCCATTTTTTTTTAAAGACAGCAAAACCCTGCTCCCAGAACGGGGAAATGTTTTTAAACCATTCTGCAGCCTTGCAAACACATATTCGTCACTCCCGTGGCTTTGCCATTTTTTAAAAAGACAGCGAAATCCAGCTCCCAGAAATGAAGGGGGCAGAAGCTAGGGCGGGACATCTCCATCTCCTCGTATGTCCCTCACTCTCCTTTGGTTGGCTGCTTGCAGCAGCTGGCGGGATTTCCCCAGGGGAACCCCCTTTTTTGGGATTACACTGATCTCGCTACAAATTGGAAGATGTAGCGAGATCAGTGGTGGGAGGCGGCGGGAGGCTGATGGCATCATTTAAAACGACAAAACTAAAGTCTCTGCGTAAGATGAGTCTCGCTGATTTTTACATTGTGCGGAATGGCCCATACTGTTCCATTGCTCTGCCTATGGGGATATTCGAGGAAAATTACATAAAAGGTTCCCAGGATGTTCGGATGCAGACTGTCTCCACATTCCTTGGTTTAGCCTTGTTTTGGATTTTGACTGGATGCTGCGAGTTGACAATTTGCTTTCTGCAATTGGGCTTTCCTCCACTCATTTCCCAGGCTGAAATTTGCCTTATGTTTTCTACACTGAGAGTCAGAAGGAGACAGCCTCCCATGGTGCTTTGCTCCCTTGTCCTTTTCCAAAAGTTTTTTTTGTTTTGCAAAATGGTGCCTGCTTGTGCCTTTTGTTGTTGTTGTTGTTGTTGTGCCCCTTCTTTGCACCATTCTGTGCCCTCAATCATCTCCCCTCTCCCCACAGTATACTGGGTGTGATTTTTTCCTCATGGCCATCCATTCCTGACCATCATTCTCCCTAAAGGTGATGTTTCAGCCAAGTCACTTTCTAACATATTAAACCAGACCTAAGAAACCCCTGTCTGGTCATTGATATATTAGATTTTAGTGAACCCCCAGACTGATCATCTTTACATTATATTTTAGTCATCCGTCTTGCTTTTAAATTTTATTAAGCTGCTTTTGTAATATTCCTGTAATCGCAGATGGATTTTATAAGATTTCTGGAGTCATAGATGGACTACTACAAAACTATAAGAGTCATTAAATTATCTCATACTGCAGTTTCTAAGCCTTGTTCTAAAATGAAGAAAATGTAATCTTAGAGAAAGTAAAATATAAGGAAGCGTCTCTAAATTCTATTACTACAGCTTTAGAAGCCAGTCTGTGGCTGAAAAATAAACTAAAATGTAAGCAAATAATTGTGTGGCTTTAAAAAATTTCTATGCTACCTCACTAGGGTTGCCATTGTCCCACCCTGGCAGGGATCACAGGGTCACCAGCCCTAGGTTGGAAGATACCTGGAGACATTAGGGATGGAGCAATGAGTGGGTGAGATTTATTATCGCTGTTGTTATTTAATTTATTCTCCATCACTCCCGTAGACCGGTTTGTGGCAGGTTACAAACTTTCAATAAAATTATTATTATTATTATTATTATTATTATTATTATTATTATTATTATTATTATTATTATTATTATTAGATTTATTTCCTGCCTCTCCCTACAGAATCGAGGTGGGTCACAACAACTAACCCCATTAAAATTTCCATTAAATCCCATTAAAACCCCGTTAAAATGGACTCAAAACATATAAGAACAGGCAACATGGCAAAATACCACCCCCACCGATCCCTACCTCTGGAACAGGAGGAAGGAGAATCAAGATAAAACACCTGGGGGGGGCATCTATCTTCCTCACTGCCCCCAGCCTCAACCATAGAGACCTAGTGGAAGAGTTGTGTTTTGCAGGCCCTGCAGAACACCCAATGCAGGGCCCGCAGCTCACCGGGAGCTCATTCCACCAGGTCGGGGCCAGAACCGAAAAGGCCCTGGTCCTGGTCGAGGCCAGGCATGCTTCCCTGAGAATGGGGAGGGACCTCGGTGTTGTATAATGCTATGGACTCCACTCCCCAAAGCAGCTATTTTCTCCAGGATAACTAATCACTGTAATCTGGACATGAGCTGTAATTCTAGGGGGTCCCCAGGTCCCATCCGGACGCTGGCATCCCTACTCTTCACTGGATGAATGTGCTCACATTTTCATTGACAGATAAGCATTACCTTTAATTTAATCTGTGTCTATTGACTTCTCCCTCATCCTTCAGGCTTCCCAGTTTCCCAAGTGATATACAACACAGGAAAACAAGCTCTTGCTTTTTACATAAAACCAAAGGAGAGAGGGGGAAAAAGATTTGTTTGGTGTGTTAAATGTTTCTCCAGGACTATTTATTGACTCATTCGTTATCTGCCGGTATATTTTAACAGTAGTCTGCAGTGAAAAATGTCCTCCCTCCATGTGACTTTCTCAAGAGATCCGAAGATCACCCCTGCCCAGCCTCACAACAAGAACCGCCATGGAACAAGGCTACACTGTAGAATGCTCAGCAATTAGCTGGGGAATTTACCTCTCTCTCTTAAAAGCATTTCAAATGGCTTAATCAATTTCAAGCAATTTATAAACAAGGCTCTTGTTTTACTAGAGCCATAAATCTGCTTCCTAGATTGGGGAGGGGGGGCAAAAAGATCCACATCTTCAGAAGGCCTTTTATCAATTAAAAATCAAACCAAATCTATCTTGAAAGGGAAAAAGAAAAATCTGTTAAAGAAGTTATCCCAAGGGGAGAGGGAAATGAGAGATTAGGCGATTTAAGAGGTCACACTCCTGGGTTTTAAGCATTTTTAACTCATTGCTGGAGTACACGTGGCTAATGGTGACTGAGACAACTAAACCATTGATTTTCGGGATATGTATTATTTGGGATATGTATGCAGGCTTGCAATCTGAGAGCTACAAGAAGCATAGCAGCTTTATTCCCCTTTAATGGCTTCCCCAAAGGGATCCTGGTAATTGTAGTTTGCTATGGGTGCTAAGAATTGTGTTAAAGATCCTTAAGGCCCATTTATTTCTTTATTTATATTCTGCCACCCATGGCAAGCCATCTTGTGGCTGTCACAGCATTAAAACCCACATCAAACATAAAAACGCTTAGCAAAACTTACTGTTTGTTGGGATGCAAAATGCAGTTTAAACCAGTTCGTCTGCAGTTGAGATACAGCTACCACTTAGTTGCATGCCCATGGTTGCAATCCTAGGCTGGTTTGCATTCATGGGAATTTTAGGGGCAGGTGAGAAGGCTGAAATGATACTTGTGTGATGTCACACACCAGGCTGAAGATCTGGATGCAATTTGGGGAAGCTTACTACCTGTTCCCAAAATTCTGAAGGCCCCACGGAGTCAGCAAGGTTGGGAAGCCCTGATAAAAATCATATTTAGTTACATTTAGTTATATTTAGTTACATGGCTTCTTGGGCAAGGTCATCCCTTTCACCAATAGAATAAAATATGCAATGAATCTAAAGTTAGTGCTTTACAAAGCAATAAAACCCAGCTTCAGAATAGTACCAAAATCAATCAAACAGCAGCAGAATTGCAAGCTTAAATACATTAGAACAACCTGAGTAAATAAAAATATTTTCACCTGGCACCTCTAGTTGATGAAACTTCATCTTTCTGACAATGTTATAAACAATTCTGTCCTGTTTGATGATAGCTTTTAATTCCATTGACAACAATAAATTGCACTGTTTACACACCATCAACTGCAAATCAGAGACCCATTTCTCCTTTGTATCAGCTCACAGTTCCTATATGATGGTGGTTAATATGACCAACACAAACTTGTTCCAGGGCACACATCTGTCCAAGGAATGTGTGGGCCTCCTTGAACCTCCCCCGCCCTGTGTACATGGTCTCAGTTGTGAAGAAGAGGGTTTTTTTATACCCCGCTTTTCTCTGCCCGAAGGAAAAGCAGCTTACAATTGCTTTCCCTTCCTCTTCCTCTTTCCACAACAGACACCTTGTGAAGTAGGTGGGGCTGAGAGAACTCTGAAACTGCTCTGTGAAAACAGCTCTAACAGGGCTGTGAGGAGCCCAGGGTCACCCAGCTTTGTAGAAGAGGAGTGGGGAATCAAACCTGGCTTGCCAGATTACTGCTCTTAACCACTACAGCCCGCTTGCTCCGTTAAATTTCATTCACTTCTCCCATGTGCAAAGATAGAGGGAGAGGAAGACACTATATTTCATTTTTGTTTCTGAATTTCCCAAGGAAAAGCTTTTTATTCGGATCTAAATATGATAGGACCTTCCTCTTTTAAAAGGGTATCTTTTAAAGATGAACACAAGAAGATGTTTTATTCCACAGCAGAGATCTTTGGTCTGTCAAAAATCAGTCTCTGTCTACTCTGACTGGCAACCAGGCTTCAGAGTAAAAGTTCTTTCACAACACTTACATCTCCTTTTAATCTGAGCTGCCAGGGAATCAATTTGGGATCTTGTGCATGCAAACCAGATGCTCAGCCATAAAGTCACAACAAGCAAGGCTCTTGCAGGTAGTGAAATCATGAAACTCTGGCTGTAAATCTTCTGTAGTCAGAAGAAGATGGTGATGTTCTCACCACTGATGACTGAGACCAGAAACATGTGTTTGCAATGCAGGCATTTAACCCAGCAATCTGTGAGAATTCAGCTGATTGCTCTCAATAAGCAGATTTCACTGAAGAAAATTTCTTTATTGAGGCTACAATGATGTCAAGATCTCTCCTCATTTGCTAAGACTAAACAGCTAGAGACCATTGCCCCTTTTAAACCTCCAGTCCCCCAGCACCCCCCACACATCCATTTGGGTGGGAAAACGCTCCAGATGACATCTGTCATAGCCAGGCCAGGGAGACACAGCTGGAACCTCTGGCCCCAAGGACTAAGTGAGATCACACATTCCCACTCATCAAACAACTTTATAGCCAGAATCCATGGTGCAAACTACACCACCCTAAGAATAGATGCAAGTGGGTAGCCATGTTGGTCTGAAGCAGCCCAACAAAACAAAAATAGAGTCCAGCAGCACCTTTAAGACCAACAAAGATTTATTCAAAGCATGTGCTTTTGAGTGCAAGTCTGAGGAATCTTTGTTGGTCTTAAAGGGGCCACTGGACTCTGATGTTTTGTTAAAGGTAAAGGTAAAGGTATCCCCTGTGCAAGCACCGAGTCATGTCTGACCCTTGGGGTGACGCCCTCTAGCGTTTTCATGGCAGACTCAATACGGGGTGGTTTGCCAGTGCCTTCCCCAGTCATGACCGTTTACCCCCCAGCAAGCTGGGTACTCATTTTACCGACCTCGGAAGGATGGAAGGCTGAGTCAACCTTGAGCCGGCTGCTGGGATTGAACTCCCAGCCTCATGGGCAAAGCTGTCAGACGGCTGCCTTACCACTCTGCGCCACAAGAGGCTCATGTTTTGTTACACTACCCTAAACTAGCGATCCCCAACCTGTGGGCGGCGGACCACATGTGGTCCTTCAACTAATTGGAGGTGGTCCACGAAGGACGCCTTCTCCCCCCCCCGGCCCTTTACTTCATCCCCCCCCCCGGCCCTTTACAACACACTTTGGGTGTCATTGTCTCCCATCACTCCCAGATGGGACTATCTCATTGCAGATGGGACTATCTCATTGCAGAGAAACAAGCTCAGTGTTCCCATTGATTTGCCATTGTCATGAGTTAAAATTTCCATGAAAATAAAATGTAAAATTTCCATGAAAATAAAATGTTCCTTATGTTCATTGTTGTGGCATGTCTGTATCTTATTTTGAAGGGATGTTTAAACATTATCATAGAGATCAGAGAGAGTTAGGGCAGTGGTTGAGAGTAGAGGAGTAAACTACCCTCCCCCACCGGGCCTCATAAAAGGCGTTGAGTGGTCCCCGGTGATAAAAAGGTTGGGGACCACTGCCCTAAATCAGCTACATTCACACCTAAGACAATTACACAAAATGAAAGGCAGATTAAAAAACAAATGGCAAAAGCTTAGATACATGGGGGCTTTCCGCATTCGTCCAAAATAGCACAATGGTTACTAATTGAAATCACTACAGTTTTGCTGTTATGCACAACGTCGTTGACAATCTGCCACACACCTGAAACCGATCCGCAAAAAGTGCTTCGTTGTAGCGCTTTCAGGGAAATCCCAAAAAGTGGATTCACCCTCCAGAAAGCGCTACACTCCTGCAACCAATCTGCAACACTAGCGGGAAAGTTCTGTGCATTACCATTGTTGTGGTTTCTGCAAAGTCCCTCCCCCTGGCTCTCTCCTCTGATCTTCCGGCAAAGCGATCGCCATTTTTTTTTTCTCCGAGCGAGCGGAGATCAACGCACCGGCGAGCCTTCGTTTAGCCAGCGAGGCTTCCCCGGCTGCAGTCCCTCTGTTTAAAGTCACTAAGCACAAGCAACACAGATGCCCGTTTGCTGGTTTATTTTCCCTTTATTTTTCACACTGTTTTCGGCCGAAAATCGCGCCCGTGAGGGGGGGATTTTTTTTTCCCACTCAGGGGGAGCGTGGCAATGATGAAACGGCAGCTCAAACACCACCTGTTAGCTGGATGGGTCTCTCCATAGCAACGAATCAACGCAGATTCGTTGCAATGGGTGTTTTTTTTTTAACTTCCTTAAAGGGAAAGGAGCTGTTTTGGAGCATGCTAGCGGCCGCCCATTGGCTGCTTGACAGCCAGGGGCGGGATGAGCTAAGCAATAGCGCTTCCTGGCTAGCGATTTTTGCCGAGACCAGAAGCCTGTGGGAAATGATAGAAGCGCAACTGGATTCCACTACAAAGGCAGGTGTGCATAATGACGAATTCCACTGTTTTAAATGGCGATTTTTCGTTCTGCAAACAATTTGCAACATGTACCTCCTCACCTGCCGCCACCGGGGGGCGCCACGCCTCGAGGGCTTCCAGAAGTCAAGGGAAAAAACGGGCGGCAGGGAGCAGGGTGGCCCTGGGTAAGTCCACGCGAGGGACCCCGCGGGCACAGTCCCGGCGGGCGGCTGCGTTTCCCCCTGAGGCTGCGTTTCCCCCTGCTTACTGGAGGGGGTATTCTGCCGCGCTTGCTCACATGGCCAGCAGCAGCCCTAGCGCGGCCTCGGGAGCCAGCCGCTTGTCTCATGGCTCGGGATCGGGTGACGTTTCTGTCTCTAGCGTTTCCTCAGGGGACAACGAGGAGCGGAGCCCGCTGAAGGGGCGGGATCGGCCCTGCAAGATGGGAAAGAAGACACGGTGGAAGCCCAGCCCCTCGTCGGGTGAGTCGTCCTCTTGGGATGGGGACGGTGACCTGCGGGAAGGTTGGTATTGGCTAGAGGGGGCTTATACCCCGCACTCCCCCGGTGGCTTCTGAAGAGGAGAGAGGAGGCGGTCCGGCTCCTTGATGAGGAGGGAGTGGCCGAAGAGGAGCGGACCCCTCCCGCCTGGTGTACGGCTGATGATGCGCCTCCTGGCATCCATTTGCCACCCAAGGTCCGGGAGAGGGCCTTGGAGGGGTTTTTCGTTGATGTTTTCTCCATGCTCCGGGGGCAGGGGAAAGGAGGTGACACGGGGAAACGAAAGAAGCCCCGCAAGCGGGAGAAGGCCGTGGAACGGAATTTTGATAATTGGTTAAGGGGCATCGTAGAGTATTTGGCCTTGGTGTCCACCGCCTACCCTGAGAGGGGGTGGCATGCCTGGAAGTATCTGTCACACGTTTTGAAGGCCAGGGACCTGGCCGGGGATGAGGCTGCCCTGGAATTTGATAGGGTGTTCAGGGAATTGGCCTCTCACAACCCCCTAGCACGCTGGGACCTGAAGCACCACGATACGTGGATTGTTCAGGTTGGACCCAGTGTGCGGCACCAGAAGGACAAGGGTAAAGCTCCGGCACCCGGTAGCAGGAAGTTGGCAGGGTTCATGTGCTGGGACTTTAACCGTACTGGGTGCAAGCGCCGGCGGTGCCAGTTTGAACATAAATGTGAGGGTTGTGGGGGCGCTCATGCCTTGCCTGCATGCCCACAAGGGTCCGAGGGCCCACCCTTTCGAGGGACCCGGCTCTCCGGTAAGAAGGACGGAGGGTCGGGTGTCCCAGGAACTTCGGCATCAGGAAAAACTGCCTGAACCCCCGAGGGACCTCAGGCGAGTGGCCCACACACCCATAAAATTGGGACCACTGATAGACTGGCTCTTACTGTAACCAAAATGGAAGGAGGCCCTCTATTTGGCTAAGGGCTTCACAGAAGGGTTTCGGATCCCCTTCACGGGGGACCGGGTTCCCACCTTATGTGGGAACTTGCGATCGGCCAGGGAATTCCCCGACATTGTGGCAGACAAGTTATGGAAGGAATGCTTGGCGGGGCGCATGGTTGGCCCATTTGATCGCCCGCCGCTGCCAAATCTGCGGGTGTCCCCGCTTGGGGTGGTGCCGAAAAAGGCGGCAGGGTAGTTCCGCTTGATCCACCACCTCTCTTATCCGCGGGGTGGGTCTGTTAATGACGCCATCCCGCCGGCCTTGTGTTCCGTTCGCTATGCCTCCTTCGATGAGGCAGTTGCCATGATTCGTGCATGTGGTCCAGGGGCCCTCCTAGCGAAAGCCGACATACAGTCCGCGTTCCGGCTGCTTCCCATCCATCTAGAGGATTTCAATCTTCTGGGGATCACATTTGGAAGCCAATGGTATGTGGATAAAACTATGCCCATGGGGTGCTCCATAGCATGCGCAGCATTTGAATCCTTCAGCTCGTTTTTGGAGTGGGCTGTACGGCGCAAGGGGCGGTTCCAGGGGATCACACATTTCTTGGATGATTTCCTGATTGCTGGGCGTGGGGGGATGGATTTATGTGCCAGGAGGCTAGGGATCTTCCAGGATCTGGCAGCGGAATTGGGGGTTCCCTTGGCCCAGGATAAGACAGAGGGTCCAGCCACCCGGCTGACTTACCTAGGGATACTGCTGGACTCTGAGGCGGGTACGTCCAGCCTTCCAGCGGACAAGTTGGGGGCCTTACGGGGCCTGCTCAGGGAAATGTCCGGGAGGCGAAAATGCACACTAAGGGAAATGCAGGTTCTCTTGGGCCACCTGAACTTTGCATGTAAGGTGGTGGCTCCGGGGAGGGCTTTTTGCACCCATTTGGCTCACGCCACAAGGGGGTTAAACAAGCCGCACCATCATATGCGGATATCTCAGGGCATCAGGGAGGATTTGGCTATCTGGCTGCAATTCCTGGGCCATTTCAATGGTGTGTCCTTGTGGCGGGAGGTCATGCGCCTTCAGGGGGACCTTCAGGTGCACTCCGATGCAGCAGGGGGATTGGGTTTTGGGGTCCTGTTTAGGGACCGTTGGTGCACCAAGCCGTGGCCCGCTTGGTGGAAAGAGGAATTACGGAGGGATCTCACCTTTCTGGGATTCTTCCCACTGGTGGTAGCAGTGGTAGTCTGGCGGGAGGAATTCAAGGATAAAAACGTGTTGTTCTGGTGTGACAACCAGGCGACCATTCAGATATTGAATAAACAAACGGCTAAGTCAGCACGGGTCATGCGTTTGGTACGGCGCTTGGTCCTGGTTTGCCTAGAAGCTAACATTACTTTTCGGGCCAAGCATGTTGCGGGAGTAAGTAATGTACTTGCTGACAGTTTGTCTCACCTGCAGGTTGGAAAGTTTCACAGGCTAGCCCCCCAGGCACGGCGAGATCCAGACGACTTCCCCGAAGCCCTATGGGACCTTGGAGCAGAGTGATTTGGGAAGGCGTGCTGGGGTCCGTCGCCCCCTCTACATGGAAGAACTATGAAGGGGCGGCGAGGGACTTTTTATCTTTTGCCCACGCCGAGGGATGGGTTGGCCCTTGGCCGCTGTGTGAAAGGACTCTGCTACAATATCTGGTTCACCTAAAGGGGCGGGGCTTGTCACATAAGTCGTTGAGGGTGTCATTGGCCGGGCTTGCGTTCTTCAGTAAGGCCCTAAGGGCTTGGGATCCCAGTTCCTCCTACCTGGCGAAGACGGCAGTTAAGGGTTGGGGGAGGCTTTCCCACAAGGCCCCGGACGCCAGGCGCCCTATCACCAGGGAGGTGCTGGCCCAGGTGGTGGAGCAATTGAGGGTCGTTTGCGTTTCACGTTATGAGAGGGCCCTTTTTCGAGCAGCCTTCTTAGTTGCTTACCACGGGGCATTCCGCTGTGGGGAATTGGTTGCTCAGTCGAGGCGGACCGGCGAGGGTTCGGCTCTGCGGGTCGAGGACGTCCTGTTTTCGGAGGACTGGGTGCAGATTTGGATACGCCGTTCGAAAATGGACCAGAAGTGAAAGGGGGAGCCCGTTTTCCTCCGCAGGTCCACGGAGCGGGGCAGCTGCCCAGTCCTGGCGCTGCGAAGTTTCTTGGCCTTGCGTCCAGCAAGGCCGGGCCTGCTGTTCATCCACGGGGACGGGTCATTGCTTTCCCGTTTTCAGTTCACAGCAGTTTTGAAGTTGTGTTTGCGGGAGGCTGGCTTGCCCCAGGAGTGGTTCAGCACGCACTCGTTTCGGATAGGAGCCGCTACCCAGGCCTTCCGGGATGGAGCGGAGGCTGCGGAAATCATGAGATTGGGACGTTGGCATTCCTCGGCCTTTAAGTTTTATATTCGTACTGGTTCCCCAGTTTAAATTTGTTGCTTGTTTCAGGACTGGATTATCACGGACCAACGGCTCTTATTGTGGGACACAGCATTGTATACTGGGCGGCCCGGTATGCGGAGACGTCCGGATGGGAGGCCCAGTTAGGCCTTGAAGGTCAGCTTCGGCTCCAGTGGGCTGGCTTTGAGGGCATGAAGTGGTCTGCCCTTGTGGACGTTGTTTCCAAGGAAGCCTTCGGGGCGGGACCACCGGCGGTGCTGGTGATTTAACTCGGTGAGAATGATATCCCTGAGATCTCTGGTCTTCAGCTCTGGAATATGGTGTTCGATGACTTGCGGTTGCTGCGAAAAAAACTCCCGGAGACCTATCTGGTGTGGTCCGAACTGCTGGATCGGAGGATTTGGAGACATGCAGATCGCCCTGGGAAGGTCCACCTGGCTAAGGAGAAGGTGAACCGGGAAGTCAGGAAACTGATGGCACAGTTGGGGGGAGCGGTCATACGGCACCCGGACATCAAGCACCAGAACGCTCTCGTTTTTCGGGGCGACGGGGTGCATCTGTCTTCCTTTGGGATGGATGTGTGGTTGGGCAGTTTGGGTTCGGCACTGCGTTTGTGGTGTCAAGGGAATTTTGGGGTTGGCGGGAACGAGGCCGGGCAGGCCTCGTCCTGTGGCGTAATAGGGGGCACGAGGTAGAGCTTTTGGTTCAGGGACCAGTTTGCGACTGGGACCTGAGGCGGGGGTCTCATTAAGAGACCGGCTGATAACGAGCGCGGCCTTACCCGGCTGGGAAGGCCAGGGGCTCGGAGCCAGGAGGTAGGGATGGTTGTATGAGGCAGACGCCCAACAGCCATGACTGGCCTCCTCCCTGGGGAGGGCATCAAGGGGCAAGGGATCCTTCCTCCCGGCTGGGAGGAACGGGGGACCCAGGGCGCCCCTTGAGCCCACGTTAGCTGCCGGACGGCTGCACGGGTATGGCTCTATATCTCGTGCCAGGCCAACCCCTAGTTGTTGTTATTCAATAAAGCTGTGGCCTTGTTCATGCCAAAGCCGGCTCGAGTCTTATTTGTGACTGAGTTCACCATGCCAGTCAATTCCCAAGAGCAGCAAACTCAGAGAATTCTGAGGGGAATTCATGGGTCTAGATTCACCCCAGCTTTTGGGATCAAATAGCAAGATACATAGAGAAACACCATACAAAACAGTTTATTAATCCAGTTTTAGATGTTTATAGAATGCATAGATGTCTCAGAATGTATATGTCCACACAGGAAACTATGTAATGATATATTCCTAGTGTTAAATCTTCTTGTTTTCTTTTTAGTTTTAACTGTTTAAGAATCAAACTGGTTCTGTATTTAAGTGCTGACGTGCTAAACAGACTGCTTGGAAGACAGAAGGAAAATTATGTATTTCATTCTCTACGCCTAGAATTTGCTAGCAACATCCAATGGGATGCAAGCCCAATAACCCCTCTTCCTACAAAGCAAGAGCCCAACCAACACGGAAGCCACAAGCACCTGACCCCTCAGTAATCTAAGGCTGTGGAGGGGGGAAAACAGTGCAGAATGAGAAATGAAGCAAGAAAGGCAAGCAACATGATTCAGCAGGGAGGGTGGGGTGGAGAGGGAACTGCAACAAGAACATTTCTCACATCTGCAGAAAATATTGAGATTTGGTAAAAGTGCAGATCAAAAGCAAATCTGGAAAGCAAAAGGCATTAAAGGGGCACCAAGTAGACTCAATGGGGTTTAGACAAGCTGATTTTACATAAATCCTCAAGTCTGTTGCAACTCTGGTGGGAGGGAATCATGAGACTTCTGTGGTTCACTGAAGAAGAAATAGGGCGTTGATGAGGCTTAATGCAACTACGAAAGATTTCTGCCTGGAGGACGGAGAATACTGCATAGGCTTGGAAAACGTATGGATTTTGGAAACTGGATTTAGGGGCACAGAATGACTTTTGCATTGACAAGTTGCTTTGGCTTCTACCCAAATGGGCTGCAGCATTTTCCTAACACTTTCCCATTGCAGGTGAAAGTGGTCGCAGCATTTTTAGAACGGCACTCGTGTCATTTTCTAAATGGCCCTGATGTATTCAACACATAATCGATATTTCCCCCAGGGTGAGTTTTGAAACCTTGATTTTACATCTGCTTTAGTCTGAATCAAGCAGAAGTCAGTTTTGCACAGCACTGTTTGCACAGTGCCCGTGTCATCGTCACCACATGCATATGCACCTTCCTTAGATTTATTTGGCCACTCCTTTTCAAAAAAGTTTGCATATTTAAAAATGCTAAGCCAAACAATGAGCGTCAAAGGTAGCCAGATCCAGAGTAGCCATGTTAGTCAGCTGCTGCAAAACTGAACAGGTAGACTTCTGGGATGGATAAACCACTATTTGACCTGCTGGTAAATTAGTCCGACTTTCACAGCTAGTATGATGAGGAATCCCAGGGGTTACTTTTTAAGTCTCTACGATAAGACATGGTGAATTGTCTCATGGAGCTCTCTTTGAAATGCAAAGTTAGCGAAAACAGAGCATCAATGTGACAAGTGAGGCTGAAGCATTTTTGAAAGGCTTCTAAAGCATGACCTATTTCATGGATGGTCCCTCACGATGAATGCACATGGACAGACAGACAAGGTCAAAGCGAAGGGCAAGTTGTCTGCCAGCACGAAGACCGTCTGAGTGGGTAGTAGGAGAAAGGGGACGGAGCAGATTTAAAGGCTTATCAGAGACACAGGAAGAGAGAACCCAGAGCATGACAACGGGATAGGAAAAAAGCAGCCCTGCGGAAGCTTGGGGGGCAGGTCTACAAGTGGTTACTAACCATGGTAATTTAAGAGAATCTCCACATTCAGAGGCAGGAAATTGTGGGGCCAGGAGGCAACACCAGGGCAAGCCCTTGGACTCCATGAAATTGTTTGCCCTCCACGTAATTACATTGATAACAACTGTGTGAGACAGTATGATGGACCATGGTCTGATCCAGCAGTGTTCTTCTTGTGAAAGTTGGACCATAAGGAAGGCCGAGCGTCTTTTTGTGCAGAGCAGAGTTGCACTCCGCATGCTCCCCTTGGTGACACATCAAGCCAACAGCTTGGTGGAGTGGCTAGGAGTGTGGACCTCTAATCTGGCAAGCCGGGTTTGAATCTGCACTTCCCCACATGCAGCCAGCTGGGTCACCTTGGGCTTGCCACGGTGCTGATAAAACTGTTTGAGCAGGAATATCAGGGCTCTCTCAGCCTCACCCACCTCACAGGGGATCTGTTGTGGAGAGAGGAAAGGGAAGGCGACTGGAAGCCACTTTGAGACTCTTTTGAGTAGAGGAAAATGGCATATAAGAACCAACTCTTCTTCTTCAGTAATATCAGGGCTCTCTCAGCCACACCTCCCTCACAGGGTGTCTATTGCGGGGAGAGGAAGGGAAGGCAAATGTAAGTTGCTTTGGGACTCCTTTGGGTAGAGAAAAGCAGCATCGAAGAACCAACTCTTCTTCTTCTTGCCTGTAGACACACAACACTCATAATAACACCAAGCGCTTGTTGAGTTTGTTTGAAATGCCAAAAAGCCAGGTGAAAGCAATTCTAAACAGCGTTGCACCCCCTTCTAAGGCCACTTCAACATACCTAAAAGGGTGGAACCGTTTAGAATTGCTCCATGAAGGCCGTATCCTCAGCAAGAAGCTGACCATGACACAACCATCTCCAGAACTTCCTGCCACCCTGCAAAGTGAAAGTCCACAAATCACATCCTCTATGACAGGGGTAGTCAACCTGTGGTCCTCCAGATGACCATGGATTACAAGTCCCATGAGCCCCTGCCAGCAATTCCCATGAGCCCCTGCCAGCATTTGCTGGCAGGGACTCATGGGACTTGTAGTCCATGAACATCTGGAGGACCACAGGTTGACTGCCCCTGCTCTATAACCTCAACAATAGTGTTGAGGACGCCATTCCCTGTGCCTCCGTCTCCTACCTTTCACAAATTATACAGCACAGGCCTTAAGGTGTTTTATTTGTTGAAACCCTTGAAAGCGCCTGAGGGAGTATTCAGATATATACAAGCGCAAATTAAGATAAAGACGTTTATAGATGAAGATGTAGATAAGACATCCAGATTGCTGTACAGAGCTACGCTGAGCCTTCGGGCCATTATGTGTTGAATGAGCTTTGTTCCACACAACGCCTGCAAGCAGGGATCTCGCTCTTCAACACCTAATAGGGACAAATGTATATTCACGCAGTTCACTGGTTTAACAGCTCTTGGAGTTTTTGATGAATGGCCCATTATATTTTCAGTTCCTAGACTTTTTATGGGAGTGGGGGAGGGCAGGGACCTAAAGGATAGAAAGTTGCTCGCTTTTACTTTGGGAAGACAGCGGAAGAGTCAGCCCTTTACTGTATCCCCGGAGCCAGGCAGAAAGATCAAAGCCAATCGAAGAGGAGAAATCCTTTGGCAGCGCAATCAAGTCTCAGGGGAGGAAGTGTAGAGAATTCGAAATGGGAAATTAGTACATAACTGTAGAAAAAACACTCGCAATTTGTTATGGGACATTTTAGATGTTTTCTTTGTTGATGACTTAGAGATTAGCCTCCGTGGTCCAGTCGCCACAGACCTATAACAGCCCTTTAGGGTTTTAAAGGCCAGAGACATGGCCTTAAGTTCTGCACTGCCTTCCTCAACATAGCAACTGTGGACTTGCTTGGCAGTCTCCCATCCAAGCACTGATTTCTAATCTGGTGAGCCGGGTTTGATTCCTTGCTCCTCCTCCACATGCAGCCAAGCTGGTTGACTTTGGGCTTGCCACAGCACTGATAAAGCACAATTTGCTTCTGAAGTTCCATAAGGTCAGACCAGACTGGCCCGTCCAGGTCAGGGCACTTCTGCCTTGGCTACAGGAAACCATTAGACACATGGGAGTAGATCACCTGGAAGAACTCCTGTAGGGTTCTATGTGGACTTTGGGAGCTGCTCCAGAACCTTTGGTGATGCACGGAGGTTCCATAGCAGAGATACAAGCGTCAGCAGGGAGCGTCTCCTAAATGTAGAAAGTTCAGGGCAGTGGCCTTTTTGCTGTGTCTTTCTCTCTGTGCTATATTCATCTCCTTCTAAGTACTCTGGACAGCTGCACAAGACCAGCTAAGCCTCCTGCCCCCTTCTTGTATTCATGCCGGAGGATGAGAATGGAGCACGCAGAAAAATATGCGCCTGCTGGCAAAGACAAGAAGCCGACACCCAAGCCAAGCCCATTCAAAAGTTGCTATGAAAAGACCACAAGCTGTTGAACTGGAGCCTGCCCCAAATCAGTTAATAACTCAAGCCTTGGTACTAATGTATCCACTCATTAGCACGTTAATGGAAGCATGCTAGCCTTCACCGTGAGCATTCCCCTTTCTCTGGCCACGACTCCCATTCCAGAAGTTTAAAACTGGAATCAGTTTAAGTTGGGACAGAGCGGACCACTATTCCATGGCAGAAACTGTGCATTCAACTCAGAAAGGCCCATGTCCAAGGAGAAGCCAGTAGGTCAGGGGTGGCTAAGCTATGTCTCTCCATATGCCCATGGAGAGCTGGCAGGGGCTCATGGTAACTGTAGCCCATGGACATCTGGAGAGCCACAGTTTGGCCATCCCTGGAGAACTGTTGCCAGTTTGAGTAGATAACAGTGACTTCAAGGGGTGTTGGTCTACAGATACTGGTCACCCCCGTTCTAAGCAATGAGTTGGTCTTCTGGGTCTGTAGCATCTGAGCCAAGAGTATTCTCTTGGCTGCAACTGCACAAGAAACTGCGGGATGTCATTGCTCCTTCCAAGGCCTCTGCTGCATGTCAAAGTCCTTACAATTCAAAATTCATATCTGCAAATGTCTTTTCTCCTTCCGTCGGCAGCTCATTAAGTGACAGGATCTAATCTCAGTGCCCGTCTCCACATCAAAGAGGGCAAGCACAAATCTTCCCAGAGATGATCAAAATAGCTATTTTATTTATCTTGATGATTTTCTTCTTTTTTTTAAAAATAACTCTCAGGCTTATTTGCATCTTGAAGTGGTTATGGGGGAGGGGAGGGGGGAAAGTCACATGCAAATTTGACATTCAGATGTCAGCCTCCCGTCATAAATAAGGTCAACTGTGATGAGGACACATGTTACGTCTCCAATTATAGTTCTCTTAATGCCAAAATAATGCTAATGTGAAGCATCTGCCATCAAGCAGCCCTTGAAATAAAAAAAAAAGACAACTGTTCGGTTCACTCTTAGCCTGAGGATAGCTAGGGGTCTTGTATCTGTAAGGTAAAAGTATCCCCTGTGCAAGCACTGAGTCATGTCTGACCCTTGGGGTGACGCCCTCTAGTGTTTTCATGGGAGACTCAATACGGGGTGGTTTGCCAGTCCCTCCCCCAGTCATTACCGTTTATCCCCCAGCAAGCTGGGTACTCATTTTACTGACCTCGGATGGATGGAAGGGGAGTCAACTTGAGCTGGCAGCTGGGATTGAACTCCCAGCCTCATGGGCAGAGCTTTCAGAGTGCATGTCTGCTGCCTTACCACTCTGCACCAGCAACCCCCAACCCCACACTCCCCTGCTCCAGAAAGACTTGCAGGCTGGGTTGATGGGACTCTGGAGCTGTATAGCCCTTACCAGGCACTATGGAGACAAGCAACACAATCAGGGGCTGCAGGGAAAGAAACGAGGGTGAGTCCATACCATGAAATGGGTCACCAGCAGCATCACAGCCCAGGAGGCCTCAGTGGGGAGACTCAGTGCAGGCTGCAGGCTATCCCCAGGAATCAACAGAAGGAGGAGACAGACGGTGGCTTTGACCTTGCCATCAGGGCAGCTTATTAAAACCTCAGGAGAAAGCAGAGCATGAGCAGGGAGGACTGCACAGTGTTGGGTTGCCAGTCTCCAGGTGGTGGCTGGAGATCTAGAATGACAACAGGCCTCCAGATGACAGAGATCAGTTCCCCTGGGGAAAATGACTGCTTTAGGAGAGGTCTCTTGCCTCCCCAAATTTGCCCTTCCCCAGTAGGGATGCTAGTCCCTAGGTAGGGCCTGAGGATCCCCCAGTTTTATAGCTCACCTCCAGGTTTGGAACTCAACCAACCAGATTCTTAGTTGAGGCTTCTAAGGCCAACCAGATCAATTCATTCCAGTAGGGTTGAAAGGCTGAGACATTCAAGGACATCTCCTTGGCTGACATGAGTTTTGGGCACCTGTCTCTCTCTCTCCCACCATCATCAGCTGTTTTCCTTGGCCACCCGCCGCGAAGACATTCACAGCCTGACTTTATTAATTTTAAAAAAGGCCACCGTCTGCCCTCTGGACACAAGTAATCCCAGTTTAATGGGTAAAGGACCTTCTGTTTCCAAACAAGACACCAGCTGTGAATTCTGGGAGCTCGCCTTCTCCAGCCCTTTCCAAGAGCAGAAGTGACAGATGGCATGATATCTAAAGAGCTTTACTGTGCCCCCAGATTTCTGGAACAGTCATCTCCAGAGCTTCTGACCTCCTGCTTTTTTTTTGGTACTCGACAATCCCTTTGCATAGCTGTATGTTTCTTATTACATCACGCTGAGGGAAGGGTGATGTCTTTCTAAAAGTCTTTCGGGTGTCAGATGGACCAACCACTTGTACCTCTGGCACAATGTCAGAATTGCTGAGGCACAGTGATAAGAGCTTAAGAGACAAGGCCTAATGCCTTGAGTGGGTCTGGAGAAAGGACATAGGGGACTCGGTTTCCAGTTGTCTGCTGGAACTTCTCTTTTGCTAGACTTATTTATTTTTATTTATTAGATTTTTATACCTCCCTCCCCTACAGCTCAGGGTGGCACATTCACTACCTGTTTTGTATCAGAAGAAGGGTGTATGTGCACAAAAGCACAGGCCCAGAACTCAGTTTTTTTGGTCTTAAATGTGCCACAGGATTCCAACTTGGCTCTTTTGCTTTGGAACCACACAACACCCCCCCCCCCCTCGGATCTATTTGGTCAGTTGTAAGCAAGGAGCCTATTTTGACATCTTTTGGCACTTTGTGAGCAGTTTGGGCCTGAAGAGCTGGTTTTTACGCCCCGTTTTTCACTGTCCTGCAGAGTCTCAAAACAGCTTCCAATCGCCTTCCCTTCCTCTCCCCACAACGGGCACCCTGTGAGGGAGGTGAGGCTGAGAGAGTTCTAAGAACCGGGGCTGGCCCAAGGTCACCCAGCTGACTGCATGGGGAGGAAGAGTGCAGATTCGAGGCCACCATCCTCAACCACCACCCCATACTGGCTCTCAGGTTCACTGGGTTACTTTGTCACATATTCAAACGGTATCATCTCATGTAATCAGTAGCATTTCATGCATGCTTTTTCTCCCAGAGCCCAATAAAAGTCTTGGTTCTTCAAGTATTTAAAAGGCTGCCATGTAGAGGATGGAGTTGTTCTCTCTTGCTCTGGAGGGACGGACCAAAACCAATGGGATGAAATTAATTCAAAGGAAATTCCATCTAAACATCCAGAAGAAGTTCCTGACAGATCACTCAGTGGAACAGGCTTCCTCGGGAGGTGGTGGGTTCATCTGATGGAGAGGCTGATTCTGTGAAGGTTCAAAGGGGTGACAAGTTAGAGTGCATGAGCAATAGGGTTGTGAGTGTCCTGCATAGTGCAGGGTGTTGGTCTAGATCAGGGGTAGTCAACCTGTGGTCCTCCAGATGTTTATGGACTACAATTCCCATGAGCCCCTGCCAGCACATGCTGACAGGGGTTCATGGGAATTGTAGTCCATAAACATCTAGAGGACCACAGGTAGACTACCTCTGGTCTAGATGACTCATGAGGTCCCTTCCAACTCTATGATTCTTTGCCACCTTCTTGTAACTTGGCAGCGCTTTTCCGCATCGGTACCATGTAAATTTAGAATATCAACACAAAATATATTGGCAGCGTTGAGACGCTTAATTGCTCATTTCCAGTAAAGGGAAATTCTCCCACATTAGTTGGAAAGACTTTGGAAATGGTTACATGATGCTCATGAATAAAATAACAGCTGCTAAGGATCTAAGGAAGAAGAAGTATTATAAACACGACATGTTTACAGAACCATGTATAGATTAAATCATGTTTAGCACAAGATTTTAATTTGTGCTAGTATAGGTTACAGGGTGTTTGGGATTTTTTAACATCTTTCTCACTCTCATTGGAATGTGCTAATTGTATATATTTATATAGTTGTATAGTTATGAGTGGAGTCAGTGTGTTAAAGCCTAGGATCTGGGAGAGCCAGTTTGAGTCCTTGCTCTACCATGGAAGCTAGCTGGGTGACCTTGGGCCAGGTCTACACTCTCAACCTACCCTCTGCCTCACAAGATCATTGGGAGGATATGTTGAAGGAGGGAGAAGGTTGTGGGCCTCTCTGGGTCCCATAAGGGAGAAAAGTAGAGGATATGTGAAATGAATAAATTTTCATAAAATATAAGTTTAAGTTCATGTCTATATAGCCTATTTTGGTAGCCAGCTCTGGGTAGTGTACAACTCAGTATATATAGAAATGACAATAAAAAATTGAAGACGTAGTAGTGTTGGTTCTTATATGCCACTTTTCTCCATTGCTTTTCTCTTATATGCCACTTTTTTCTCTAAGCATTTTTAAAAATTAAAGTCTTACATTGTGATGTATAAACTCACATTAATATTGTTTTGCACATATGCATCATTGTGCAGCCTTGTGGGATACTCATGCCTTCCCACATTATTTTGTTACTTGCTCCAGGAACCCCTTACCCTGGGGAGAATCCATTTCACGATGCACAAATGGTACAAATGGTACAAACTCTACTGAGAAGAATGGGACAATGTCTTCTTATAACGCCCCAATTCTGGGTCCGGTGACTAAAAGGGACTTGTGCATTCAGAGGCAGTGAACCTAGACTCATAGAACCATAGAGACCAGACCACCTAGTCCAGCCCCCTGCTCAATGTAGAATCATCCTCAAGCGACCATGAAACTTCTGAATCTCAGAACCAGGAGGCAACATCAGGACAAGGTCTCCACCTCTCTGTCCTGTTGTTGGCCCTCCAGAGTAACTGGTAGATGACTGTGTGAGACCAGATGGATGGCCACCTAGATGAACCACTCTACTTACATTCTTATGTTCGGGGGAAAGACTTGGTGCGGCCGCCCCAAAACCATTTTGGTCTCTCAAGGCATCTATGGTTTCTCAAAGCCACCCACAGGGAGTCTTTTAAGTAAATTGAAACTGAGGCCTAAATAATTCCACTTTGAACGATGGAAGCCAGCATGAGAAATTGTGTATGGAATGAAAATCTTCCTCTTGGCTCTCTTCTATTCCGGTAACGATCCTCTTATGAACAATCCAGCGGCATCAATGGGACCATCAGCAACATTTCCTTTTCTACCTCATTTTTATTACATTTATCACAGGTCATGGAGGAATCCAGTCACTCATATGGCACAAAATGTGCTCCTTCAGCCCCAGTCCCTCCCCCATGCCCCACGCGTGCCTCCAAATGCCTTCACGGTCCCCTTATTTTCTGACTCAAGGTGCTGCATGCTGCATGCTTCTCTGACAACCACCCCAGTGCAATGACTGGATTGACTTGATGCGGCATGAGCCCCGCACTTAAGAGGCTTTATGTTTTTTCATTTGCGATTTAAATACGACGACGCCTCTTCACTCAGGCGGTTGATGGCGGCTTGTCGGCAGCTGTTTGAAGTGAACTTTTTATTTGACTTTGTAAAACCCGTCTCTTCACTACCTCTGAAGCGTGCCAACTGCTTACGTTTCTACAAGAGGGCTGCAACCTCCGGGAAATGATAAATATCTTCAAATCCAGTGTTTTTTTTTCCTGAAATGGGGCCAGGTAAGAAAAACCAGGTACCAAAGGGATTCTGAGGAAGCAAGTGGAGAGACCGGCGTGGTACAACTGATAAGAGAGACAGCGATAATATCGTGTATTTCTGTCACCTCCTTCATCCTCAAGGATCCAAGGAGACACCGTTGACTTGAGAAATCTGTTCATCTGCCCCATTCCACTTACACTCAGCCACCTCAGGGATGGGAAGGTGGAAGTGGTTTAAAAGAATGCACAGCGCCACTTTTGCAAGAACATCTCAAAGCCCTGACACTGAATGCAGTCAAATAACCTTTCCAAAGTAGTTTATTGTCACAAGGAGGGCTGGCGCAAAGAAGCCGCCTGAGTCATTTAAGTGGGTAAGGGAAGAACACCGGAACTTGTAAGAATTCTTTTTGTCCCTGGAGATAAGCATTTCGCTCTTGACATTCTGAAGCAAATTGCAGTCTGTACTGGGCCCGATAGTCTCTAGTTTTGACTGGGGATCAAAATTCTGGCTGGGTAAAAAAATGTTTCTGAAAAAAATTTACCCTGTGCTGATAGCCCTCTTATTCCAGGCCTGTTAAAGAATAGCACTGGTGCTTTCAACCTTCCTTCCCTCTCAGCTGCTATTTCTTTTGGGAGAAGCACATTGAATGGGATGACGTCAGAACAGAAGGCAGCCAATAAAGCTTCGCTGTGTGTTAAAAGTGACTGGCATTGGAGAGGGAAGGAATTAAGCCACATGGATGCCCGACCCAAAAGGGAATCACGAAGTAAACAGAACGATCTCCGAATACTGAAGATGTGGGACAAAACAGCAAGCGTAGGAATCAATTCTATCCAAATGGAGCATTTAATTTTATCTCCGCTATCTTCTGCTCCTTTAGCAGCTTGGGAGAATTCACGCTTTTATCTAAATTTTGTCGCATTGTCAGCAGGACTCCCTGATAACGGCCGGCTTGCTGGCTGTTGTAACATGCCTACATTTACTGCAGTCCTTTCTGCTGGATGTGGGCTTTCTTGTTTATTTTCGAGGATCAGATGCATAACTTCCAACCTTCCGATTTTAGCAAGGAAATGGTTTTAATGCATTCCCCCTTCTTGACTTCTGACAACCTGAAATCTGTTCCACATAATATATTTCTGGTAAGGGCTTGGAGGAGGAGCTGGTCTCATGGCTTAAGCACTTAACACCCACTCAGGGCCACCATCCTGCCCCTGAGGGCCTCCTCCTCCAACTAGCTTGCCTGTCTGTGCAACGGCCAACCAATCGCCTTCTGTCCCCACTCCTGGGAGTGGCGGTATACAAATCCAATTAATCCTTATCAACTGTTGTTCCTCTATATATTTCTGAAACAGCCTAGGGGGTGGGACATGTCTGGCTGTCCAAGTTGGAATAGGGCCAATCAGGGTGCAGCCAGCTTTGCCCTGATCGGCCCTGCCCCTGCGGCTCCCACCCTCCGGCCTCTCTCAGACGCCTCAGTGCCTGGAGCCAGCAGCAGCTGACAGGGCCCTGGGCAAAGTGTTGTGGTGGAGGGCTTGCTAATGAGGGCCTGCTAATGAGCTCTGTCTCGGCCCTGCTAACGAGCTGCCCAGCCCCCACCCGCCCCACTTGATTTGGCTGCGAGCTGCCGCCCAAGGCCACCTTAAGCTGCCTGGCCAGGGGAGAGGACCTGCCTCTATGCCAGATTTTCTCAACTTTTACCATTGAGCAACCCCTGAAGTGGAATCTCCAGGTCCCAGCTGGAAGCTGGCATCCATGCCACTATTCAGGGATGCCAGCTTCCAGGTGGGACCTGGAGAACCCCCAGAATGAAAGCTGTTCTCCAGACTGCAGAGATCAGTTCCCCTGGAGGAAAGGGCTGCTTGGGATGGGGGGACTCAGGGATGCCAGCCTCCAGGTGTGGCCTGGGGATCCCCTAGAATGACAGCTCCTCTCCAGACTGCAGAGATCAGTTCCCCTGGAGGAAAGGGCTGCTTGGGATGGGGGGGCAGAATCCCATAGCAGTCAATGAGCAAGTAAGAAGAAAAAGACTTACACCATCCTCTTGCAACAGCTTCTTCTGCCTGTGCTCTAGCTGCATCTCTTTAACTTAAAGTTAACCTTAATGGCAATTTCTACAGCTTGGTGTAGTGATTAAGAACAGTGGCTTTTAATTTGGCAAGCTGGATTTGATTCCCTGCTCCTCGACATACAGGGTGACCTTGGGCTATTAGAAACTGATCTCACAAAGCAGTTTGTCTCTGCTCTCTCAACCTCACCTACCTCACAGGGTGTCTTGTTGTGGGGAGAGGAAGGAAAGGCAATGAAAAGCAGGGTATAAAAACCAACTCTTCTTCTACTGGGAAGGTGCTACTGGGAAACAGTGTCTACCCCCTGCACATGTCCCCATGGCCTCATGCTGCTTCTGTGCCCTGTCTACAGTTTCTGTGACTTCTATACCATTGGTCTCAAATTTACTTTGTTCTGATGGTCTTGGGAAGATTGCATCAAGACCAAGGTGGTGTCCATATAGAAAATGAAAGTCTACATCTTCCCAGTTCCACCCACATCAGCATGATTTTCCCTGCTGTAATTGCCTGTGATGATTTCTGGGTTTCCTACAGCCCCCCTCCAGAAATCACACAAAAGCTAAGCTATGCCATGCCATGCCATGCCATGCCATGCCATGCCTCCCCCGCCCCCAAAGAAAAAAAGGCCAGCAGTCCAGGGCAACTTACTGGCAGCAGGGTGTGCTTCAAAGCTGCCTCCTCTTCCACCCAGCAATCTTCTGAAACTGGCAGGCAGTTGGAGGTGGGGAGTTAAGCCCTTATTAGCTCTTCTTGATTGGGGCTAAACTATCAGGGTAGGTTTTTCCAGGCTGAGGGCCATCTCCTATGGGGGAATATTTCTGAAGGGGTCAATCAAGTAGGAAGTAAATAGTCCCCATACAATTTGAGCAGATAGGCCTGACTGGCAGAGTGCAATTTGAGCTGATTGGCCCTCATTGGCTGAGTGCAATTTGAGCTGATTGGTCCTGAATGGTTGAGTGCAATTTGAGCTGATTGGCCCTCAATGGCTGAGTGCTCTCTCCCTCTCTGTCTCTTGGCAGCACACCCCAGGGATGGCCAATTAGGTAAGGAGTGAGTTGTCAGCTTGAGCCTTTAATGATGATATTCCACTCAGTCAACGTTTTCTGTTTAGTTTCCTAATTCATCAATGTTGTTCCTATCTTAGCACATCCCCGAGGGTTCATGGATTCAGACAAGTGACGTGAATGTTTTTCCATGTGAAGTTTATGATAAGTCTTGGTGGTAAGGGGGGAGACACAGAGAATCTTGGTCCAGAAGTCTGTGGTGGCCCATGGCTGCAGCAAGGAGAGTATTTCTTTTGCAGGCAAAAAGTTATGGATTCAGTTCTTGGCAACTCCAGTTAAAAGCTTCCCTTTTAGTAGCTGTTGGGAAAGACTTTCCTTGGACAGGTGCAGCCTGCCACAGAAGATGACAGCCTGAAGAAGGTCCACTACTTGACTTTGTTTCCCTTGCGGAAAGTGCTGTCATGTCACACCTGGCATATGGTGACCCCACATGGTTGTCAAGGCAAAAGACAAACAGAGGTGGCTTGACATTGCCTGCCCCAGCATTGCACCCTTGGTCCTCCCTGGTGGTCTCCCACCCAAATACATTTTAGGTTGGTTCTTCTGTACAAATTGCTAGGGCAGAGATAGAAGAACAGTATCTTGCCTTCCTGGAAGGGAGAGAATGTGACAGATAGAAGTTGGTTGTGAAGGTGCCATTTGAAGCAGGGATTTCTCAAGTTAACAGCTTAATCAAGTCCAGGAAAGGGTTTATATTTTTGCCATGTTTCTTATTGAATTATTATGACTGTAAGGGATTTTATGTCCTTTTATTATGGGGGTTTTAAATGGTTTTTATGGACTTTATGACCCACCATGAGCTGGCCTCGGGAGTGGTGGGAAATAAATATAAATATAAATAAAATAAAGGCAGACCCTTCATTGTGTGGCTTCTCTAATCTGGGCCCAGCACCAGAATACAGCACGGCAAATGTTCACAAACACCCCCCCCCACCCAGTTCCAGAGATTCCCTTTGTTCTCGGGGTGGGAGGCTGGGTGTCTTCACACTGTCCCTCTGTAGGACTGCCAAGATTCCATAGATTCTGTGCTTCCCATAGATCATCCTAAACTGGATCTTTGAATCCAGAAATTGTTCTGCATTGCCTCAGTACTTATTTTTAGATTGCACACCCTGGTGTTGGCCGAGGTACTGGCATTTCTTGGGATACAATTCTTTTTTCGACCGTACTCAATAAAACTTGGGGCACTAGTTATAGACCCTCCAGGACAGGGCATGTATGCCCACTGGAGAGGCAGTGTGGTATTGTGGTTATAGAGTTGGACTCCAACTAGGGGGACCAGGTTCAGATATCTGCTCTGCCCTGGAAGCTCAGTGGGTGAGTTTGCGCTCAGCCTAACCTCCCTCAAGATAATATGGAGGGGATAAGAACCTCAGAAGCCAATTTGTGAATCTCATAGAATCTCGGTATGCAAAAGGGAGTCCGAATAAGAGACGGAGGAACCTTCTCTTCCTAAAGTGAAGAACCGAAGAAAGATGTATAGGAACTGGAGTGTGTCTAGAGGAGGGCTACGAAGATGGTGAGGGGTTTGGAGACCAAGTCATATGAGGAAAGGTTGAGGGAGCTTGGTATGTTTAGCTTGGAGAGAAGCTGGCTAAGAGGGGATCTTCAAATACTTGAAGGGCTGTCATAGAGAAGATGGAGCAAAGTAGTTTTCTATTGTGCCAGAGGGTCCGACCAGAACCAATGAGATGAAATTAATTCAAAATAATTTTCGTCTAGACATCCGGAAGAAGTTCCTTACAGTTAGTGGAACAAGTTTCCTCGGGAAGTGGTGGGTTCTCCTTCTTTGGAAGTTTTTAAGCAGAGGCTAGATAGTCATCTGACAGAATTGCTGATTCTGTGAATTTAAGCAGTTTGTGAGTGGCTGGGCAGGAAGGGATGTGCCAGTGTTTGCCTCTTGTGGCCTTTCCTGCATACCCAGGGAACTGCTAATTGCTGCTGTGGGATGGTAGGTTAATTCCCTCCAGGCCAGGCTGGATTCTGGAGATTTTTGGTGGAGGGATCACTTGGGCATGAAATTGGGCTCACGGTGAGTAGACAGAGAGTTGTGAGGTCCTGCCTTGTGCAGGGGGTTGGACTAGATGACTCTGGAGGTGCCTTCCAACTCTAGGATTCTTCTGACAAGAAACTGTGACAACTGCACTCCTCACAATAGGGTCTCCTAGCCCTTGCCTCACCCTTGAGACTATTTTATGACAGCCCAGACCTGGACCTTTTCTGACATGGCCTTGCTGCGTGACTCCCTCCCCCCTTCGTACCCTCCGCCTTGCCTTCTGTAGCAGACGGTGCCAACTGTGTGACCTTTTGGGGGGAGCCATCCCTGTGGCAAATAAACCCAATGGAGTAAAACTGATAGCTGTATGTACAGTGATGTTCCAGTTCTGGTGCGCTTGGTCTTCATTCAACAGTTCCTTGGAGGGGAGGGGAGTTAAATTAAAGCTTTAAAAGACAGCCAAATGCCACAAGTTAAAGAAGATTAGACCCACCAGTACAATCCCACCTCCAAATCAGTTTTTTCAAGGGTCGAGTTCCTCTGGTTTTCATAATCTCCAGGGATTAGCATCCTCCACTTTTCCTCGAGTGACACTCGGGCTCTCACAGTGCTCTTGAGATCAGACTGTTTAAACATTTCAGACAACACAAAGGGATGTTCACTTAAGGACATTAACATGAGGCTTAGCACAGCCCCGACTCAGCCGGGGCGGCAGGTTGACGCAGTGGAAGAGCAGGCGGCAACAAAGGGCACTCCTGATTGACGCTAGAGGAACGGCACGATGCAAGGAGGCATTGTGCCATGGGGGGGGGGCAAGCGTGGGCATATAAAGGGTGCCACATGCACCGCCCGGCCTCTTTTGTCCGGAGTTGCCACCTGGACAGCATCCCTCCCACCTGCCCTTTGTTATGTTGATTTGGAGTATGCTTATCATGTCACGTTGATTTGTCTACATTTAAGTTAGTCGCAGCCTGCAGTTCTGCAGGGGATGTAGCCTGTGTGTGTGTGTGTGTGTGAGGGGGGGAGTCCAGTCTGCATACCTGACTCCCAAGGTGGGGCCTCCTTATTGTATTTGTAGTCCATGGACATCTGGAATATATCTGAAAGATATAGCAAAGACAAGTGGGGTCTGGGAGAGGGACCCTTGCATGGAGGCAGACAACCAGCCTAGCATCGTCTTTTTAGCCCGTGTTGAGTTCTCTACCACACAGTTGCCTGAGTGTCTGTGATCCACCAGGCGATTAATTACCCCAATCACGTTATAACACAAACCCATAACAACACAAACAGCTATTTTATCTAAGGGACTTATAGGGTGATTTTTCTTCCTACATTTCATTCTCACAACAAACTGGTGCGGTAGGTTAGGCTGAGAGTGTGTGATCAGCCTAAGATGGTGATGGTGATGATGATGATGATGATGATGGTGATGATGATGGTGATGATTTAAATTTATTACCCATCACTCCCGAGACCAACTCGTGGCGGGTTACAATTGCCCATGCTAAAAACCCCTATGGAATCCTAAGGACACTAAAACATAGAACAACAAATCCAACAACATGGTGGTAGTCCTCAATCTCCCCCACCCCCCAATAAAACATGTAATACGGGGAGTGGGAAGAGGGGGCCATAATTGACAGATGGTCTTAATGTTGCCCTTTGAGCTGTATTCCCAACATCACCACAGCAAATGCCTTTCCACCCACACATATTCACACATGCAGCACAACAAACAATCTCTGGTAAATGATGCACATGAGAAAGAAGGAAAAGTGCCAACCAAACATGGTGGCAGGTGCGGGGGGGGAGAGAGGGGGGTTGGTATTTCATTATATTGGAACTGTGTTATAACACGATTGGCCATTTTTTAAAAAAAAGGGCAGGGGAAGGTCGCAAGAGTAGATTATAGAAGCAATGATCATGGGAGGGAGCAATGGCTGGGAAAGCAAAACTGAGGAAAGCTTGACTTTCCCCACTTCCACATGGCCTGGCCCCAACATGTACCCTGTTGGATCCCGCATCAAAAAATGGAACATGGGTTTCTGAGCATTCCCTTGATGTGGACCAACTGAGGGGGCAAGTCGAGCCAGCCCCGGTACCCCACCTGAAGGGATAAACAGACACAAACAAACAGAAAGCAGAGCCTAATTGGTTGTGCGGAAACAGTCGCTATCTGACCAGACTATTTTTTTAAATTTTCCTATATCGTGTTTTTATGTACCAAGATTGTTTCCACCTCCTATTCTTTTCATAAGGACCTGTTCGCTGCTATTTCCCCCTCTGTTTATGTGTTGATGGGTCTCTTTTTCCATTATTAAGAAACCATAATAGAAATGGACTGATTAATTGATTGGCTTTATAGCATCCTGGATCCTGACAATAGGTTTACAACACATTTAAAAAGCCATAAAATCCAGGTCTATAAGGCAACAACAAAAGCAGTGCCCTCCCCATTGACTTTGAAAACTTTGTTTTTAAGCTCACAGATGCCAGGATAAAACACCACAAATCCTGCCTGGACCCCTTCCTCTATTGACCAATGTAAAAACTTTGCACCAAGGACAGGGGAGGGCCACTATTGTGTAGAACAGGAGTAGTCAAACTGCACCCCACCAGATGTCCATGGACTACAATTCCCATGAGCCCCTGCCAGCATATGAGGTGACCCTCTTCCTAGCTTTGTTCAGTAGCCCTTTAGCAGCCCAACTTCCCTTTCCTAACAAGCCATTTGCATGATGGATGGATAACTTGCATTTGTGACCTTTGGAAAGCTATAATGCCTAGAAAGCATGTTCTGAAAACTGAGAACCATTATCACATATGAACATGTGTGATCTGCCATATCTTCAAAATATACATTTCAGTGCCAGATTTCCAGGTCAGTGTTGGCCAGCGTGCCTCGAGATGTCAGCCCCTCCTTTGTACCAAGCCTCTGTCTTCTCTTTATGCACATTTCCTCTTTTCATTGCCTAGCCTGAACAGATGGAGCAAGTATGTATTAACCTGTAGCAATACCTTTGATTACTCACTGTGACATTGTTTGATTTGCTGTAGCTTTGGTGCAATTTGCTGTCATTTTTGTTCTGATACTGGGCAGCCTTTCTTTCTCAACGTGACACGGCCTTTCTCTCTGGCAGTTCTGTCGAAGATCCACAGTAATGGGTCTGCCGCTACCCCATCTTTTTCTGGCCAGTACTGAATAGTTAAGTCGAATACCTGACACCAAATTTAAAAAGTATCTTTAGTTAATGGAAGGGGCTTTTGCCCGCCCCTTTCTCAGCAATAGAGAAGTGAGGTTTTTGGCAGCTTATGCAACAACTGATCATCTTGCGTGATCGGTCCAGGAAGTGTTTTCACCCTTGCTGCAAATTGGCTTCCTCTGCCTTTAGTGGCATCGCTGTCAATTCACAGACAGGGAAAACAGACAGCTGCACGTCAGCAGTAAATACAACCAAGGAAAGACAAATGTTCTCATTCAATAAAGGGGACACTGTCCAGGCTATGACAGCAGCCAAGGATACTTATTACCATCTGAAGGTAATTCAGTGATGAGCTGACCTATCCATGATCATCCATGCCCTGCTGAAATCTAGATTAAGTTACTGTAATATATTAAAGATATAGTGGGAGGGGAAAGGTAAGGGAGTCATGGTCCACTGGCATAGATTCCAGAATTCCTTCCCCACAAAATTAGGATGGGTGAATCTAATATAGCCCAATGTTCTCTCTCTCTCTCTCTCTCTCTCTCTCTCTCTCTCTCTCTCTCTCCCTCCCTCCCTCCCTCCCTCCCTCCCCCCTCCCTCTGAGGATATAAGTGAGTACTAACCTGATTGTAGGAGGGTGTACCATGAAATAATATTTTAAAAATAAATTATCTTTCAGTTTGTAATCAGTCAAACAGAAAAAATCATTTGCTGGTCATTTCAAAAGGAAGGAGGGATGAGACAGTCTATGCTAGATGTTTATCTGTTGTATAAAAGCATGGATGGGGCGAGTCTTGTGATTTAAAACAATCATAAGCCATATGTAACACAATCCCTGTTAACATTTTATTCCACCTCTAGTGTATTGCCATTCTCTGATGGACAATGTTAGTCTTGTAAAGGATCCTTTTCAACAAAGGAGCCAAGTAAGAGAAGGGCTTCTTTTGTCTTCCAAGGGAATAAAAAAAAATTCCACGGCTGCGTTTGAACGACTACCTTCAACGTTGATAAAAAAGATCTTTCATCTGCCTTTAAGTGGCTCCATTTTGAGCTTGAGTCAGTCAGCTTTTCAAAGTTAAAACACCTCGATAAAAAAAAAAAGCTGGCAATAGCAACTCGGATACCGTCTGAGATTTAGGAAAGGGTGGAGAGAAGGCAGGGGAAAGGCAACAGGGAAGAATTTTTACTTGTCCTCAAAGAGGAACAATGCCTTCATGGGGACAAACTGTGGTCATTCTATATCCAACAGAGAAATGGTGCCTGGATCCCACTTGCTAACCGCCATGCCACACTGGCTCTCACTACAAACATTTGGGAGAAATATATGAAAAGAACACTGGCATACCACAATATCAACCCACAAACAGGAATGGGCATGAACTGAACCACAAAGCAAAGTTTGTCATGATTCTTGAACTAAAGTTCATGAGTGTCTATGAATTTTAAGCAGTTTGTGGCACTTTGTAGATTCAGGAGGAAGCAGCGAGTTAAAGGGACTCTGAGTCTCTTTAAATTCCTGCTCTCTGGTCTCATGAAAACTACAAAAACAGCTGAGCAGTGGGGAGGTGCTCCCTACTGCTCAGCTGTTTGTCTTGTGCAGTCCCTTTAAATTTTAAAAGGATTGAAGAAGAAGACAGCCTTAGATACTGCTGAACAGGAGGAAAGAGGTCACAGCTGCTCAGCAGTTTGGGGGTGTCTGGGCAGGACATCCCCAAACAGCTGAGCAGCAGGGAGCAAGCTGCTCCCCTGCACTCAGCTGCCCCCCGCCCCCAAGGCTTTCTCCAAACTGTGTTTAAATGTCTGCTTTGGAGGATGGATATAATGACATGTACTCTACTGAACTCCATCTCCAAAGCCCACCCTCCTCAGGCTTCCCCTCCCCCCAAAATCTCTAGGTATTTCCCAACCCAGAGCAGGCAACCCAAGACCCAATTCTTTCAAAAGTAATTGAGGTGGCAAACCAATTCATACTTCAGGTCTGCCATACAAAAAAATTAACCCCACCATTCTAAGCAGTTTGCTTATTTATTTATCAAGATGAGTAGCCGCACGGGTTTGTCTAGCAGCACTTCGGAGAATAACATTTGTAGCAGGGCAGGAGCTTTTGTGATCCATTGCTCACTTCTCCATAAAAGCTCATACCCTGTCACAAATGTTATTTATTTGTCTCATTTATAAACCAGTTGTCTCCTCAACGAGGTCCCAAATTAGCTTACATCATTATCCTTTCCTCTGTTTTATCCTACCAACAACCTCCCAGTGAAGGAGGTTGGGCTGGAAAAGAGTGACTGGGTCAATGTCACCTCGGGAGCTTTCCCAGCAGAACTGGGTCTCTGAAATCCTAGTGTGACCCTCTAATCGCTCTGTCTTGCTTGACCTTTTAATTCCATCTAGGACAGAGGTTCTCAACCTTCCTTAAATACATTTCCTCATGTTGTGGTGACCCCCAACCATAAAATTATGCAAGTGTTCTTTCACAGAAATTAAACCGAAACTGACCAATGGTCTGAAGATCCATTGTTCATCATTGTATATAAATAGGTTTTCCCTCCTGCAGGAGGAGTGGCAACAGTGGCAGTGCTCCCCCCCATCCTGGCCAAGCTGCTCACCCTGCCATGATCCCTGTGAACGGGTCATTTGACCCCCAAAGGGGTCCCAACCCCCAAGTTGAGAACCACTGATCTAGGAGACTACCAAAACTGCAGGCTCCATCAACACAGGTAGCATTCCAGCTGGGGAAGACTAGCCATCCCTGCCTAGGACCCTCCCTCTGTTTAAATGGATAAGCTGCCCCCAACCCATCACTCCCTTGGGCTTGAACGAGTAAAACTCTGTGGCGTGGGGAAAGGAGAATAGGTGGGGAGGCAGAAGTGCATGCGTGCGTGCTTGTGAGCACACGCATTCTGCAAATGACCCACTGCATGCTTGCAAATGCCCCAAGATGGACAAGCACGCTACCTGCCCCCAACAACCACAGGACAAAACATCAAATGCAACCAAACAAAGGCCATTAGTATGATAGTCTCATCAACCAAATGACTCTGGGAAGGATTCATTTTTATGGGGCGCCCACCCCCACCTCCCTCAAACACATCAAATGGTGATTAATGAGCAGGATAGCACTAAGGCAGACTAGCCCCGCAGCCCTCCAGCGGGAGCGGCCTCCGCCTCTTATGAAGCCAATTTGTCTCTTCCGACAAAACACCACTTCCTCGGGCCCGAGGAGACACTTCTCTCGTGGCTGTGCCACCGGAATGCTTAAGCAAGTTCAACCTTTGAAACTTTCTCATTTCTACTAGTCAAATGTGCCCTAATAGAACAAAGCCAAGTGGGTGCCCATCGAAGATTGAATCGGGCAGGCAAAAAAAAAAGACAAATCGGCAAGGATCAAGGTTAAGCTGCTACTGCCATCTAGGGACCGTTTATGAAATTTAACTGTATACGAATTGTGCAGCCTTCACTTCCAAACACAATTCCATCAGCACAGGGCAGGGTTACCAGCTGTGGGTAGGGAAAGACCTGGAGGTGTAGGGCATAGGGCCTGAGGAGGGCAGTGCTTGGGAAGGGGAGGGGCTTCAATGAAGCCTCATGAAATAGAATCCACCTGTTGGATCACTGGGTTCAGAGGCCAGGATGCTGGGAGTTCATTTCAGCTCTTTACTGTGACTTTAAGATCCAAGAGCCAGAAACTGAACCGAGAGAATCCCCAACTTATATACAAATCCAAAACAAAAGTTCTGACCACCAGTGCATGCTATAGGTCAGTTTCACTTTGAACTGATTGGACCCAGAAGACAGGATCCAACCATGTGTTGGCCAATCATGCTCTCAGAATTACAATCTTGCCTCAGACCTCAAGCTCAGTCTTCGGCAGGACTCCAGACACAACACCACTCCCTCTTAGGAAGTCACTTAGTAATTAATGCACAAAGTCCTGGAGGTACTGGGCTGTGGTAGGAGTCCATGTAGACCTTCACAACTCTGGAACTGGGGCCAGTTTTGGAGGCTTCCTGGGACATGGGTTGAGCTGTTGAGGTCCTTGGTGGTGGCTCGGTGGCCTGTTGCTCTTGACGGGCCAGAACTGAAATTGGAGGAGGCAGGTCCTCAGTCCCGGTTGTCACTGCTGGAACCAGACTAGCTCTCCTGGCAAGACTGGCATTGGCGTACCCAGGCCTCAACCCTCTTGTTGATCCCTAGCCACCACACATAGTTCTGGACCAGGGCTTTCATATGCAAAATGCCAAGATGGCCCTTGTGTAGTGCTTCCAGAAACTGCTGGCGTAGCTTAATGAGGACCATGACCTGATGGTCTCACAGCAAGCAGCCCTTGTGCACTGACAACTCGGTCTGCTGGGTGGCAAAAAGGGGCAAAGTCAGAGTGTAGCTTACCACTAGGCCACCCTCTCCACACCCAGTTGAGGATGAGAGAGAGGAGTCCATAACAATGATGAAGGTGCACAGTAGTGGCTGGGTAAGGGGTCCATAAGCAAGATGCTGGCAGCAGGAGCTGGACTTGTGTCAATGGACAGCAGTAGCAGACGACTGAGGGCATACATGTGGCCAATGGGTGGTGGACAAGTTGGAAGTTGTATCCATGAAGAAAAATGGACCAGCGCAGCATCCAGGGTTAGAGGAGCTGCAGTGTCTGGCGATCGGTGGTGAAGAGGCCCAGGAGCAGTTTGTGATTGGTGACAAAGTTAGAGGTCAAAGTTAAAAAGTCATGGACTTCTTAAACTCCAGCTCCTTGTCGACTTGCACGAAGCTGTGCTCTGCTGGTGACAACGTCTGGGAATAGAAGGCCAACGGAGCTTCGTGGCCATCTGGAAGTCAGTGGCTGAGGACGGCACCAGTGCTGTGCTGGGATGTGTCACACGCAAGGTCAACCGGCTTGGCCTCCTCGAAGTGCACAAGGACACTGCCTGATGAGAGGAGGCACTTCATGGTGGTGAAGGTGGACTCTTGTGGGGCCCCAGGCCCAGGGAGTTATCTTGTCTGGTAGCCGATGCAGTGGCTTCACCATCATGGCCTTGTTGGGAGAGAGAGACGTTCAGGAGGCCTAGGAAGGCTTGCAGGTTATGTTTGCATGTGGAGGAGCACAGAATCAAACCCAGACCGCCAGATTCAAAGTCCGCGTTCCTAACCACTACACCAAGCATTCCCCCCCCCCCCCAAAGCTCTGTTCTGGCCCCTACCTGGTGGAACGAGCTCCCAGAAGAGATCAGGGCCCTGACGGAGCTTAAACAGTTCCGCAGGGCCTGCAAAAAGGAGCTCCTCCACCAGGCATTTGGCTGAGACCAGACGTAATCAACAGCGACCAAGGGCCCCTGCTCCCCCCCACCCCCCCTCAGAATTCAATCAATAAGCCCTGGACCTGTTTGTAGTACTATATTGTTATACCGTTATATTGTGTGTTATTTTGGTTACAATTATTAGTTATCAGTTATACATGTTACAGACTGTTTTATGTATCGTTCTCTGTTATGATGTAAACCGCCCTGAGCCTCCGGGGAGGGCGGTATATAAGTATGATAAATAAATAAATAAATAAATAAATAAATAAATAAATAAATAAATAACCACACTTTGCTAACCTAATGCAAGCAGGTTTGTACGAACAGGTAAATCAATCCTGCAAGCAGTCAGTTACTAAAACCTGAAATGACAGAAAAAAATCCATTTGCAACCAGTAACTAAAACAAAGTGGCCACAATATTTTCAATTGTTCTCTCTTTCCTTTTGTACATTTGGGATTTCACAAAAGACATCCGAGCTGGCCAAGAGTTCAAGAGAGAGCCTTTCAAATCCTCTTGTCTCCACAGCATTGTCAAATGACGCTTAGAAGCGATGCCCCATCTCCTCCAATGTCCACTTAACACGATGAACAAAGCAGAGCTTGTTTCATGGGTTTTTTTTTTAATCTCATGGAGATGGAACCAGCGCACTCATCTCAATGCTAGGCTCGTCACGTTGAAACATTTCAGTGGAGGGAGATTAATGACGGGGACGGATGGAATACGATAACATCAATGGATACCATCTAGAATTATTAATACAGAGTGAGTGGATTGCCTTTCCCAATTAGGAATGGCACGGTTTATCAGAGTCTACTCTCTCCTCCTGGATGAGGGAGCATCAGGGATACACCGCAGTTCGGTTCAGATATCTCTGGAGACTTAACTGGAAAAGGTGATAAATGTTTTTTTTTTTTTTAATGCTTCACACACAGAGAAGTTCACGCTCTGGAAAAAGAGACAGATCGGCAAAAGGGCAGGAGAAAATGTCTGATTAAAAGATATCGCTGGTCTTTTTCATACTGTGTCGCTCTTCGTGCCTGCGGGAAGGCAGAGAAAGAAAGCCTGGGATTCAGCATCGTGAAATGTCTGAGGCAAAAGGTTATGCCCTGGAAATCTTGTTGGTATTTAAAGTGATGTTGGGCCCAAATTTTGAATAATCTCCACTTCCCTAAAAAGGAAAATGTGTAGGCGCTGGGGTTCCAAGCAAACAAAAAAACACAGACGCCATTTCTGGGTTTTGCTGCGAGTCGTTTGGGGAAAAGAGTTTATATTGTATTGTCGCTATCTTAGTTGTACTTTTGTGGGTATTAATGACTGTGTCATAAGATGTTTTTAATGGATGTTTTATAATGTTTATTGTGAACCATCACAAGCCACCTTGCTGGAAGCGGCAGTAAACAAATCGAAGGAAGGAAGGAAGGAAGGAAGGAAGGAAGGAAGGAAGGAAGGAAGGAAGGAAGGAAGGAAGGAAGGAAGGAAGGAAGGAAGGAAGGAAGGAAGGATTGATCCCAGTACCATTTATCTTTGTTGGCTTCCAAAAGTGTTGGTCTGATTTAGTTCAGGGAAGTGGTTAACCATCTCACCCATCTAGAACAATCATCTTTTTCTCTTGGTTCCAGGCCAGTCCATCCTGTGTACATGCTGCTCCCAGCATAGCCATCCTGCAACAGGGTATAAAAATCCTAAATTGACAGGACATTCAGATCCATCCAGGTTGCCCACCACACCACAGGTCAGTGGGATACATTTGGACTGTAAGCTAAAAATGAGCAGACATAGTGTGATGCTGCAGTAAAGAAGGCCAATGCAGTCTTGGGCTGTATCAACAGAAGCATCACAGCAAAATCACAAGATGTCATAGTTCCTCTGTGTACTGCATTGGTCAGACCGCACATGGAGGACGGTGTGCAGTTCTGGAGGCCTCACTTCCCAAAGAACATGGACAAAATGGAGAAGGTGTAGAGGAGAGTGACGAGGATGATCTGGGGCCTGGGGGCCAAGCCCTGTGAGGAAAGGCAGAGGGACTTGGGATTGTACAGCCTGGAGAAGAGGAGGTTGGGAGGGGACAGGATGGTTCTCTTGAAATATTTGAAAGATGGTCACTTAGAGGAGGGCAAGGAAAGGTTTCTCTTGGCAACAGAGTACAGGACCCACAATAATGGGTTTAAACTATGTGTAGAACAATATTGGCTAGATATCGGGAGAAATTTCACAGTCAGAGTAGTTCAGCAGTGGAATGGGCCTCCTAAGGAGGTGGTGAGCTCCCTCTCACTGGTGGACTTCAAGCAGGAATTAGACAGATACTTATCCTGGATGCTTTAAGATGATCCTGTATTGAGCAGGGGGTGGGACTAGATTACCTATAAGGCCCCTTCCAACTCTATGATTCTATGAACCGCCCCAAGCCTGTTTGTGGGGAGGGGTGGTTTAGAAAATCAATAAATGAATAAATGGGCTACATTCGGCATGGTAGCTCTCCTGTTGGTGTGGTCTAGTCAGAAAAAACTAGCATTCCTTTGCTTACCACAGCAGAACATCATGGGGAGTGTCATCGCGTTGCACCAATCCATAAGGATCTCACTGGATTGTCAAAGCAAAATATTAAAGTGGTTGGTTGCCATTGCCTGCCTTTGGCAGTTCTGGACCCTGGATTTTTGGGGCCTACCTTTCCCCCGTGATACCCTGGAGTAGATATAAGCCTCAATATTTGAAAAGCCGCAACCAGTATAAGTGTAGATTTCTCCTTTTTGCAAATAAACGTACTGCTCCGTGTCTCGTAGCAAAGCAGTCTTCCCTGATTGGTCAGGGCGTCGGTTCAAAGTCTTCCTGGTTCCCAGTTGCAACACTTCCCTCCCTGTTTTAAAATGACTGCGCTCCAGAACCCCACACTTCTCTTGGAAGATATTTGCCTCGTTCTCTCAGAGGCTGCTGCGGGCTCAGGAGTCAAAAGAGAAGGAATAAAGGACTAATGCTGAAATAAACCACTAGTGACCCCACCCCCTTATCAGTTTAGGAAAGGTTCATGAATACCACTCCCCTCCCTATTTTGAGCTTCCCCAATCAACTGAAGAAGGCTTTCTGTTTCAATTCGGGAGCGGGGAGGAAGGAGAAAGACCCGGGTTCAAATCGATCTGAATTCAGCAGGATCGACAGCAGGAATCAGCCCAGGTTAGCTCGGACTATCCACCTCAGGGATGAATATCACGCCTGACACCCATGCCCAGGATCTTATGCGGCTGCAGAATATATTCCCTACCAAAACTGAAATAAACAAATAGCTCTGTTTCTCACAGGAGCCGATATGCCCCGCCTTTCGATGAAGTGTCTCGCTTTTTGATAGGCAGGAAAAGTCCACCCCACGATCCACCACCTTCCAACGAAGCCTGCTGAGTTCAAAACAGCTTCTAATTAATTTAACCCCAAGTGCCGGGCAGGCGGAGTTTCCTGCTGGCAATTAACAAGAAAATAAAAGCAGGCATTCCGGCAGGATCAGGGCTCCCTCCAGAGCCTGATGAGCCAGGAACACGGGGGTTAAGCAGGGCCATCGGGGGAAACAGCCGCCTTTGCTTTTAATTAAGTGCAGAGCAATAAAAAGGAAGTGAAGTATCATCAGCGATGCAGGCTGAGCTTCCCAAACTGAAGCGAAAGGGGGGTGAGGGGAGGGAGCATCGCTAACACAGAGCTCGGAATAAAGCAGCTGTCATTACAAGGACTAGGGATGGGCACAAACTGGCTCATGGAGTAAAGTTTGTTATGGGATTTTGGCCAGTTTGTGGTTTGCAAAGCGATGTTCTTGGAAAGGTGCCTGGCAGGAACATTCCATGACCTCTGGTGCTGTTTGGGTTCTTCCCTGAATGGATGCATTTCCAGACACTCAATTAAACCGCTTACAAAACCCCAAGGCAATGGGAGCTTGTTATGGGATTTGGGACAGTTTGTGGTTTGCAACCTGGTGGTGGTGTCCATGTGCAACCTCTCGGCCAAGGGCCTGACCTGCAGAAGAACTACTGCCCCCAGCGCAGAGGCCGTTACCTGGTTCAATTGTTGAATCAGGGGGATAACCTGCCCCAGTCTGTCCATATGGGCACAGTGCATATATTCAGAGGTGCCCTGGAAGGGCTTGAGGACATGCACCATTTGGAAGAAGGTCAGCCAGCTATGGGAGGTGAAGCTGAGTTCCTCTTCCAGCCAGCTTGGTGTAGTGGTTAGGTGTGCGGACTTCTAATCTGGTGAGCCAGGTTTGATTCCCTGCTCCCTCACATGCAGCCAGCTGGGTGACCTTGGGCTCACCATGGCACTGATAAAGCTGTTCTGACTGAGCAGGAATCTCAGGGCTCTCTCAGCCTCACCCACCTCACAGGGTGTCTGTTGTGGGGAGAGGAAAGGGAAGGTGATTGGATGCCACTTTGAGACTCCTGCAGATAGAGAAAAGTGGCATCTAAGAACCAACTCTTCTTCTATTTCTTCTTCTTGCCTGTGCAGGATAGTCATCCATCACCAACAGATGAAATCTGTGTATGTGTAGATGATGCCTTTAGGTGCATGCTTCTCCACTGCCACCATGCTGGTGCCTAAAATGAAGAAAAAGATTGACTCTGGGCTTTGTAAAACCATTAATTGTTTTGTTAATTAATCTCTTGGGAATGTCTTTCAATTTAATGGGTAACACCAAAACAGGTCCCAAGTATACAATATCCCATTCTCTGCTTACAGCTTCATCGGTGTCTTATACCTCATAATATACCATGGCCATCTGCTCCATAAGTGGAGGATCCATTGAAATATTTACTAATTGTGGGACCGATTTCTGGGACCCCAGATATGTAATCCATCCCAAACTTAGAGAGACTGTAGAGGAGTCAGTGCTAACAATGAAAGCAACCCTAGAGGCACAGCTAATTCTTAGGAGCGTACTTGAAACAGTCCCTGTGCCTTATTTCAGGGTTTGAACAGAAGAAGAAGAAGAAGTTGGTTCTTATATGCTGCTTTCTCTACCCAAAGAAGTTTCAAAGCAGCTTACAATCCCCTTCCCTTTCCTCTCTCCACAACAGACACCCTGTGAGGGAGGTGAGGCTTAGGGAGCCCTGATCTTACTGCTCGGTCAGAACAGCTTTATCAGTTGCTGAATACAGAGTTAGACCACTGGCTTACTAAGGCCCGTACCGTCTACTCAGGCTGGCAGCAGCTCTCAGGCTGATCTTTTATTAATGCCTGCTGTCCGATCGTTCAGCTAGAGATGTCAGGGATGGAATCTGGGACCTCCTGCATGCCAAGCAGATGGCCCACCACTCAGCCACGGTGGGAGTGCAGGGGTGGAGAAATGGACACACCCTGAGCAAAACCCAGAGGTGTCTTGTCATCTCAGAAGATCCTTCATGGCCTTCCTAAGACCGTTTCCACCCTGGGAACTTCACTGCTCTGGTTCCCGTGCAGGAGCGCAAATCTGGGGCGGATGAGGTGCCCTGGGCCAAATGCTTCCCTGGGCAGGAACAGGAAGAAACAGGGCAACCTGCCCAGCTCAAACTCCAGCCTCCAGCCCGGCGTGAAACCTCCAGTGCGTAAATGGTCCAAGATCAGGCAGCTTCATATGTCCCCTTTTTTCTATTCAAACTGAAAGGCACATTGAATAATTAATCAGCAGATTAATACCATGGTGCTGTTAAGCAGCGGAGAGTCCTGGTGCCCTCTCGTTTTTATTTTTATTTGACACTCCGGGGGGAGACGGGAAGAAGCCTCATCTGCGTCGCCAGAGATTTGGGAGAGAAACCCAGCAGCGCATGTTTCTGGCAAGCCACTTAAATGCGTGTTAGGGCTGAAGAGCACGTTTAGCACCCCTTTTACCCAGAGACCGTTGTCAGGAGGCCCTGCCCCAATTGGGAGCATTACAGAGACAATTTGTCACATAAACCAAATGTCGTTGCGTCCCACAGTAATTCTCCTCCCCCCCTTGTGATGCCTCCCCATGCATAGCGGGGGCACCCACGTCTGCCTGATTTTCTTTTTGCTTGACAGTTGAACATCATGGGTGCATCCCATTCAAGGGAGCAGACTCCCTAATTGACTGGGAGGGGGAGAAAGAGAAGAGAGGGAGACTCGGCAGAGAGCCACGGCAAAAATCGGTAAACTTGTTACCAAGGCAACCGGCAATGTCTCGGGTCCCTCCCGAAGCAAAGAGCTGCAGAGACACCTGCAGGCTGGACATAAATCCAGCAACACCCTCCCGGAGCTCGGTTTTGCAACTTCTTTCTGAATCAGGGGTTTGAAATCAGAACTGAGACTGGGAAGGCAGTAAAGATGGATTGATTGATTGATTGATTGATTGATTGATTGATTGATTGATTGATTGATTGATTGATTGATACACTGCCCCTCCCAGCATACTGGCTTGGGGTCACTTCCAACGTTAGTATATATAATAATGATAAAATTTGAATATGATATCAAAACTTTAAAACCATATCATCTTAAAAACAACATGCATCTTTTATGAAAGATTAAAACCCAAGCCCAGGCTGAGGGAAACCAAGTATTTTCATTTTCTTAAGTTCCTCCCGCCTTTTTGCTATGGGCCCACCTAGTTGCCAACCTCCAGATAGCACCTGGGGATCCCCCAGTTGTACAGCTCACCTCCAGGTGACAGAGATCAGTTCCCCTGGGGAAAAGGGTTGCTCTGGGGGACTCACAACTGCTGAGGTCTCTCCCCTTCCTAAACCTAACCTCTTTGAGGCAAAAGGAAGGAAGGGGAGAGAGAGAGAGAGAGAGAGAGAGAGAGAGAGAGAGAGAGAGAGAGAGAGAGAAAGAAAGAAAGAAAGAAAGAAAGAAAGAAAGAAAGAAAGAAAGAAAGAAAGAAAGAAAGAAAGAAAGAAAGAAAGAAAGAGGGAGGGAGGGAGGGAGGGAGGGAGGGAGGGAAGCTGTTCAGGAAATAACTTGTTCAGCTCAAACCAATTTGGAAGTCCTCCATCCACGCACACAAACACCTTCGTATGTCTGAAATGAAAAGGACCAGATACTGATTCTTTTGAGCCTGGAAGGGCATGACATATTGGGGTATATGGCCATCATACACCACTCCCTATAACCTATGGGTCTGCAAACTATCTCCCCCCCCCCCCCATTGTAGACTCTCAGGAATCTGCTTCTGACTTTTAAAGCAGCAACAGTGATTCTGGAACAGTGATTCTGTTTCCAAATCAGTCTGAGTGACATATCAGGTGGCATCAGAAATAATTATGCCCACAAACATCCATACTTAGGGTTGCCAGCTTTGGGCAATCAAATTCCTGGAGAGCTTGGGGTGCAACTGGGGGGAGGGCAGAGTCTGGGGATGGGAAGGACTCCAACTGAATATAATACTATAGAGTCCAACTGAATCCAACTGAATATAATACTATAGAGTCCAACTGAATATAATACTATAGAGTCCTTCCTCCAGAGCAGCCATTTTCTCCAGGGCAACTGATCGCTGTCACTTGGAGATGAGTTATAATTCTGGGGAAACTCCAGATGCCCCCTGGAGGATGGCAACCCCATGGGCACGCTCAGACCACGCGATCAACCTTTAAGAGCCTGAGAACAGCCCCAAAGAGACACCTCCCTGCCTGCAAAATCAAAGCACCTTGTGAAATGCATTGAACACATTTTCAATGAAACAGAATCCTGCTCCATCACTGCAAATCCTCCCAACCGCAAACTGCCAACCCCATTTGCAATTCTTGCACGCGGCCCAGATCCCCCCACCTCCCATGCAGCTGCTCTCCACTGCGGCATCATTAACGGCTGCGTTCCTTTCACGCCTCCCTTTGTGTTTACCAACAATGGCTTCAGAAAGCTGTGCATCGTCCTGGCGACAAAACCGCTATGTGCAAACAATGCGAACGGCGCCCCTCGTGAGCCACGAGTTCTTCCCGCCTTCTGTGCAGTGGCAGGACCCAGAAGGGACTAGCAGCCCACGAGATCCACAAGAGCTGCGGGGAATGAGAGAGCAGAGAGGGCGGTTTGCAAAAACAGCAGAGCAGCCAAATGTGAGACCGGCTGGGGTTTGGGCAGGTGTCCAAATGGCAGGACTAGAACCAGTATGACGGCAAGTGAGCCTAGAGCCGCTCACGCCCGACTCCTCGGGGCCCCTCCTCAATTTGCTGCAAGTGTGCAAATGATAAATCACACGATTCACTGTGTTGGTACCAGATTTCTGAACTGACCGACAGCCTGGTGAAAGGCTGATGTATATTTTCCAGCCTGCCTATGATTCCCAGTGAGCCTGGTATTTCAGTCCCCAAAAGGGGTAGTCAAACTGCAGCCCTCCAGATGTCCATGGACGACAATTCCCATGAGCCCCCTGCCAGCAAACGCTGGCAGGGGCTCATGGGAATTGTCGTCCATGGATATCTGGAGGGCCGCAGTCTGACTACCCCTGAATAGAACAAGCACACTTCAACACATGAGGCTACTTCATCTTAACCATTAATGGCTCTAATATTTCGGCAGAGCCACTAAGGGTAGAGCGGTGTCTGGGACATGTCTGGGTGTCCAGGCACTGCTTCCGTCCCAGTGTCACCATCTGAGGATCACCAACTGAGACTAGCTAGGTGAGAAAGTGAGGGGGAGCTATTGACCCACATGCGGAATGGAGTGGAAGGTTGATATATTTTAATTGTTCGCTATCTTGTTTACATTGTTATATTTTGAAGGGTGTTGTTAGGGGATTTTATTGTGTTTTTATGGACATATGTAAACCTCCTCGAGACATTCGTGACAGGCAGTATACAAATAAAATTGTAAATCAATAAAATAAATAAATGATGAATCAGTGCTGGCAAGAATTTTGCCTCCTCTTTTAATGGGATTCATTTGTGAGTGTGTGTATGTGTGTGTTTTGGGGGGGACTATCTCTGTATCTATAGAGGGGAGCCTTCCCAGATTCTCTTCTCATCAGTGGGAAGCAAAAAATCCCTGAGCTTCCCCTGCAAGTGTGTGTGCAACTTACTCACCAGGCCTGCCAACTCCCTGTTAAGACATTCCTGGAGATTTGGGGGGATGGAGCCCGGATAGGGTGGTGGAGGAGGGACATTCATCAGGTATAGTACTATAGAGTCTACTCCTGAACTCGCCATTTCCACCCAAAGGCTCTCTCTAGAGTACTAAGACATCTCCAGGCCTTACTTGGAGCGTGGCCACCATATTGCATTCCAGCCTGCGTGCCTATAGCTATTTTAAGTCCTCCTACGGCAACTTATGTGGGGCCAAATCAGGGCAAGGCTTCAGGCTGGGGGAAAGGGGGTGAGTTCAATGGAAGATGGTGCTGTGAATCAAAGGGGCCATCCATCCAAGAAAGCACACCTTCTTCTGTGATCTTTGTTAGCAAAGCCTTGTTCCATGGTCAGAGGAAGAAAGAGACAGGTTTATGGTGATCCACTGGTGTCGGAGGGTATGGGAAGATATGGTGGGCAGAGATCTTCATGCGTTTACAAGCCTCTGCTCGTCATGTGTCAATACAAGAAGGGGACATCTGGTTTCAAACACATGGATTATCATTTAACCTTGGCTGTGAAATGATCTTTGTGAAAAGACTTTGCACTGCATCGTCGCTCAATCATAACAAGAACGTCCTGGCCTCAAAAAGAAACACGTTCCTATCAAACATTGTTCAACACAAAGGCCTTCAGCAGCGATAGCAGCAGCGAGTCACACAAAACATCGCCACCCAGCCTCCTTGAAAGACAAAACCAAGATCATTGCAATTCAGTCAACGTGTAAGGCAAACCAGTTAAAAATTAACAAAAGCTCAAAGGGCAAAATCCAATCATGAAGCTTTAAGAAAAGCAAAAACCAAGATATTGTAGTGGTAGTTAAGCTTGGTTCACCATGCTCAAAGAGGGCAGCTAGTTTGCTATTTGGGGATCCCCCGATATTATAGCTCAACTGCAGACTACAGGGATCAGTTTCCCTGGAGAAAATGGCTGCTTTAGGGGGTGGAGCCCATAGCATTACACTCCTGTGAGGTCCCTCCCTGACCCAAATCCCACCCACTCCTGGCCTCACCGCCAATCTCCCGGTTTTTCCGAATCCAGTGCTAGCAACCTAAAGAGAGCCAGTTTGGTGTAGTGGTTAGGAGTGTGGACTTCTAATCTGGCATGCCGGGTTCGATTCTGCGCTCCCCCACAAGCAACCAGCTGGGTGACCTTGGGCTCCCCACGGCACTGATAAAACTGTTCTGACCGAGCAGTGATATCAGGGCTCTCTCAGCCTCACCCACCCCACAGGGTGTCTGTTGTGGGGAGAGGAATGGGAAGGCGACTGTAAGCCGCTTTGAGCCTCCTTCGGGTAGGGAAAAGCGGCATATAAGAACCAACTCTTCTTCTTCTTCTTCTAAATACAGTCATCCAGGCATCCCAGGGTAGCACTGGACGTTTTTGCTGTGGCTGAGTCCAGGTTTGGTCAGTTTTTTGCTGAGAAACTGTCTTTGCATTGGATGTGAGGTGCTTTGAGCTCCACAATGGAAAGAAGAAGAAGAGTCGGTTCTTATATGCCACTTTTCTCTACCCGAAGGAGTCTCAAAGCAGCTTACAGTCACCTTCCCTTTCCTCTCCCCACAACAGACACCCTGTGAGGTGGGTGAGGCTGAGAGAGCCCTGATATTCCTGCTCGGTCAGAACAGTTTTATCAGTGCCATAGTGAGCCCAAGGTCACCCAGTTGGCTGCATGTGGGGGAGCGGGGAATCAAACCCAGCTTGCCAGATTGGAAGTCCACACTCCTAACCACTATACCAAGCTAGCTCTTGGTATATAGGTAGGATATAAGTGGGACAAAGGGATATATGATGTCTCAATGTGATGTCTTGTTCTCTTATTCCATTTCTTTGATCTTTTCCCAGTTAATACTTGCAATGTGACCTCAAAGCAGTTTATTGGGAGGTAAAAACAACAACACCGATTTTCAGTGACTGCTCCTTTCCACTCAGGGCTGTGTCACATGACAGCCAGGCTGGTTGGGGAAGGGAAATCCGGGCCTCTGTTCCCCCTTGTCAACATAGTCACAAGCTTTACAAAAACAATAACACAAAAGCATGACTTGGAGCTCAGCAAACCCGATGCAAAAATGACAATTGAATTGTGGAACGGTTTTATTCACTAGAGGGCTCCCTGCAGGAGAAAAAGCTCTTAGTGAAGAGTTGCTTGCAAGGCACAATTTGCAAAAATACATCTATACAAGCATAGTTGCAAAGTCCCCCCCCCTCCATCTCCAGTAACCACCTGACTTGAAATCTGGTGCAAAAGTAAATTCTAAAACTGACGCAGCGTAGGAGTGAAACAAAGAAAAACATTATGTGGCAGAGATTACTAATTACAATAAACGTCAAATAACAAACTTGTCACAGTTTCTTCTTTCAATTAAATTGTTTAATTGATAGCAGAACTGGCTTGAAGAAAAAAGAACTGAAAACGTTTCCGTGTGTACCTTCTTCAGTTCAGCTTGGTAAGTCTATTAACAAACTATACAAATTAGCCACATATACAAAAGGGGCGCAGAGTGGTAAGGCAGCAGACATGCAGTCTGAAACCTCTGCCCATGAGGCTGGGAGTTCGATCCCAGCAGCCAGCTCAAGGTTGACTCAACCTTCCATCCTTCCGAGGTTGGTAAAATGAGTACCCAGCTTGCTGGGGGGTAAACGGTCATGACTGGGGAAGGCACTGGCAAACCACCCTGTATTGAGTCTGCCATGAAATCGCTGGAGGGCGTCACCCCAAGGGTCAGACATGACCCGGTGCTTGCACAGGGGATACCTTTACCTTTACAAAAGGGAAAATTTTACAGGAGAATATAAGTAAAACATCAGTTTTGACAATCGTTTATAAAACATACAATGATTGATCATCTATACCAAATTATACAATAGACGAAAACATCCACTAGGTTATTATTGGAACAAGAAAATAGTGACATAGTCGTGAAAATGCAAAGAGCAGCCTTCAACAGAGCAAAAAAAAAACAAAGAACCCCCAAACAATTTAAACGCACAAAAACTTTATGTGAGACACAAACCAGGAAACTGGGACCATCCCTGCTAAAAGGGGGCCGTGGGAGCAAGTGTGCGATCGCAGAGGGGTCCATGTGACACCTGCAATGGGAAAGGGGGGATTCCTTCGCTGCCTCTCCCCTCCTCCCCAAGAACAAAATAAACCTCAGCCTCTCATGGGAAACCTGGAGGCATTTCATTGTGAGCCTTCCGCTCGCCTTAATTTGGTCAAAACTCAAGACAAATCTTTGATTGCTTTCAACATCTCCGATGCACAGTTTCTCCAGCCCTGGCACGGATCTCATCAATGCGGCCATTGTCCCAAAGAGGAAGAGAAACGGGGCCTGAATGCCTAATTAGCTCCTATTAGCATTTCTCACCGAGGGCAGACGCGACCCTGCTGTTCTGGGGCATTTTCTGTGCCCTCGTCTCCGCGGGAAAGTCTGTCTTTAAAGCAGCAGTTTGCCAAAAAAGGAGAAAGCCGTCTTAAAATCTGGCCGCTTAGGGCTTTGTTCGGCCCCGATACAAGAGGCATAAAGATGCTATTTGTGTTCCCACAAGCAGAAAGCTAGCACGGCAGGGAGAGAGCTAACCTGGAGTCCTTCCACTTGACGTTTTGTTTTCTGTAGGAGGGAGGATTGGATGGAGAAGCATCCGGTGATACCCTGAAGTGGTCCAGCCATCCTTCCTCACTTGGCGCCAGGTTGGGAAACATCTGGTGAGGGACTTCAATAGGCTGTAATGCCACGGAGCAGCCTTTCTTAACAATTTTACCATTGAGAAACCCCTAGAACATTCTTCAGGCATTGAGAGACCCCAGAAGTGATGCAATCGTGCAGAATACGGTTGGGAAGCAGAGCTGTGGACATGCCCACCTGGGGCCTCTCCTCTTCCCACCCCCTACAGGCCATTTTGGGAGGGGGGAACAGGTCAATATGACCATATATGGTCAAATTTCCTGATAAATGTTTAACAAATTTTAAAAATATATTAAACAATTAATTCAGTTCAGGAAACCCTTCCATGGTCCTCACAAAACCGTGTTGGAGAATCCCCACCATAGAGTCTACCTTCCAAAGAGTGGCAGCCTTTCATCTGGAGAACTGGATTTGATTCCCTGTTCTTCCATGTGTAGCCAGCTGGGTGACCTTTGGCTAGTCACTGTCCTATAAGGGTGTCTGTTGTAGGGAGAGGAGGGGAAGGCCACTTTGAGACTCCTTCAAGTAGTAAAAAAAAAGTGAGGTATGAAAACCAACTCTTCTTCTTCTTCTTCTTCTTCTTCTTCTTCTTCTTCTTCTTCTTCTTCTTCAGCCATTTTCTCCAGGTGAGATGATCTCTATACAATGGAGAGCCCAGGCTATCTCCAGCCAACACCTGGAGGTTGGGAAGCCTAATCCACACCCATCTGATATAGCCACCCTCAGGTTTGCTACCTTGGTGATGGAAAGCACTGTCAAGCTGCAGCCATTTCAGTTTTCGAGGTGAGAGATGAGCAGAGGTGGTGTGCCTCTGTCTGCCTCTGTGGGGTACCAGGTGTGCCTTGATGTCCTCCCGTCAAGGTGCTTAGCTTCTTGTGGACTGTAAGCTAAATAAGAGCAGGTAGAGTGATGTGGCAATAAAGAAGGTGACTCCAGTCTTGGGCTGTATCAACAGGGTCATCACATCAACATCGCAAGATATCTTAGTCCCAATGTATACTGCATTGGTCAGAACCCACCTGGAGTCCTGTGCAGTTCTGGAGGCCTCACTCCAAAAAGGACGTGGACAAAATGGAGAGGATGCAGAGGAGAGAGACAAAAATGATCTGAGGCCTGGGGACCAAGCTCTGTGAGGAAAGGCTTGAGGGGAATGTTCAGCCTTGAGAAGAGGAGGTTGAGAAGGGACAGGATTGCTGTCTTGAAAGGTTGTCAGAAGAGGGCAGGGAAAGGTTCCTGTTGGCAACAGAGGATAGAGCCCACAGTAATGGCTTCAAACTATGTGAAGAACAATATCAGATATCAGGGAGGAAAAATTAGTCAGAGTAGTTCAGCAGTGGAATGGGCTGCCTAGGGCGGTGGGGAGCTCCCCCTCACTGGTGGTCTTCACGCAGAGGATAGAGAGATCCTTCTCCTGGATGCTTGAGGATGATCCTGTATAGAACAAGGAGTGGGACTAGATGGCCTGTGTGGCCCCTTCCCACTCTAGGATTCTAGGAGTCTAGTTCAGCGGTGGAATGGGCTTCCTCAGGAGGTGGGGAGCTCCCCCTCACTGGTGGTCTTCAAGCACCTCCTGGATGCCCCTTCCCACTCTATGGTTCCATGACTCTATGCTTCTGCTTCGCTTCCAAGATCTGAGATCACCTCTTAGTAGGAGATGGTCTTGCGGCCAAGCGTGTTGATGGTCTTGCCCGCCAGCATTTATGAGAGCAGCATCAGGTCGTCGCGTTCACTGTGAGACGGGATATTTTGTGTGTAGCAAAACTGGCAGCCCTTGAATGCACAATTTGTTGCCGAGTGGGTCAAACTGCTTTCTGGAGAATGCCCTTGGGGGGCCTTTTCCCATGAACAAGCAGGCCCTTAGGGCCAAAAACATCTCACAGGCACTCAGCAGAGTTTCAATTACAATCAGACACAGAGTCTTTTTGCAAGTGCTTCAACTGAGTGGCCATTCAGAGCGGATGCTGCTCAAATCGTTCTTTATTAAGCAAATGGAAGAGACATGATCTTCAGCTTAATGTTCTTGATCGAAAACAAGGGCAATAATATCAGAAATGAGAGCGCTTTGCCAGTATAAATCTACGGCAGAATTACAGAGCAATCCTGTGCAGAGTTGCACTTTTTTTAAGCCAACGGATTTTTAAAGGCATTACTTCTTAGGATTGTGCAGGGACGAACTTCAGGGAAAGCCCCTTCCCAAATTGGTGCTCTGCTGAAAAGGTTTACAGCTCTTTCCTTTCAGAAGCTCTTCTTGCCAGACAGCGGCTATAAATTTCCTCTTTCCCCTGGCTTTCATTTCGAGGAACAGCAAGATGAGAACGGCAGGCCAGGTCACGGAGAGTTTGTGGCAGCGGGGTTGCTCAAGCGGCAGCCATGTAGAACCGCTCTCCGAATTAAGTTGCAGGCTGGCCTCAGCTGGAAGGGGGAACAAAACACCTGGATTTTAAATCTGGATGTCGTTTGCCAGACCCTTGGAAGACTTGCTGCCATCGTTCACCCCAACTCTCTCTCAGATTTTCAGGATAGATTCAAGAGGGTAGCTGTGTTGGTCTGAAGCAGCACAGCAAAACAAAAATAGAGTCCAGTAGCACCTTTAAGACCAACAAAGATTTATTCAAGGTGTGAGCATTTGAGTGGAAGCACTCTTCCTCAGACTTTTAACTTCCTTGGTGGTCTCCCATCCAAATACTAAAGAAGGCTGACCTGAATTAGCTCCCAGGATCTGAAGAGACTGATAGCTAAAAATATCTGCCAGTATGTATGAGGTTTTTTTTTATTTTATTCATGTGCTTTTATCTGATTCATTATATTCTATATTTGTTCTGATGGACTTGGACTGTATAATAAAATACTAGATGTGACCCAGTGTGGAGAGCCAGCACGGTGAAGTGATTAAGAGGGTAGGACAATCAGGAAGGCCCAGGTTCGAATCCCTGTGCATGCCACGGGAGCTCCCTGGGCAACCTTGGCCCGATCACACTGTCCCAACCTAACCCACCTCAGAGGATAAAAGAGAGAAGAGAATTAGGTAAGACAGCTTGGGGGTCCATGGGGGAGAACGATGGGATACAAAATTATTAAATAATAAAGTAAATATAAATAAAATCAGGGTCCAGGAGCACCTTTAAGACCAACCAAGATTTATTCAAGGCGTGAGCTTTCGAGTGCTTGCACTCGAAAGCTCACACCTTGAATAAATCTTGGTTGGTCTTAAAGGTGCTCCTGGACCCTGATTTTGTCATTAATCCATTGATCCATCCATTGTCCAGGATATAAAAATCAGAAATAAGCTCAGGGAACGTTTCTTTTCCCCACTCCCCTCCATTGCTGCGACTGACGGCCCCACACTGCAGGCGTGCACCACCTTCAACTACCTCCAGGTGTCAACGCGAGCGGGAGGCGCCTGGCCCTTTAAGCGGCCGCCTGGGCGCCCCGCCTTCCAGGCCAACCCCTTAGCCCTGCCCGCGAGCCTCTGATTGGTGCGTTTCCCTCGGAGGCCGCTGCCCCCGCCCCGCCCACAAGCCACCCTCGGCTGCTGCGCCCGCGGGACTCCTCACAATGCGCCGCCTCCGGATTGGCTGCCTGGCCGCGGAAGCCGCGTCGTCCGCGCGGGGCGACTCCTTTGAAGCGGTCCCCGGAAACATTGTGGCCTCACGGCCCCGGGGAAGAAGCGGGAGGGCGCATGCGCGGGGCGCCGCTGGGGCGCAGGAGGCGGCCGCCTGCAGGGGTGAGTACCTGGCCGCACCTGGGCGGGCGGGGGGAGGAGGCGCACACCTGGCCGCCAGCAGAGGCGGTGGGATCGCGCCGGGAAGGGTCCCTTTGCCAGGACAGATGGCTTCGGCTCCCCAAACGAACCGGCATGTCAATTTCGGAATTGCTGCTGCTTGCTGTTTGGAGGTTAGGGCTGCATGTCAATTGCAACTCGTTGTGGGAAAGGGAGAAGAGAGTGGAGGAGAATAATAATAATAATTATTATTATTGTACTTTTATATGCTATTAAAGGCTTGTTGTAAGATATTATTATAATATTATTATTATTCATTTATTTTATTTATTTATTTATTATATTTATATACCGCCCTCCCTGGAGGCTCAGGGTGGTTTATATAAGAACAAAGAACATGAAAATAATAATACCTTTATTGGGATACAGCAAGGATAAAGCACATGCAACTGAATAGGATTAGGATCAGGGGGGTGGCAAACGTGTCATTGTAGAGATTTGACTTTCCTAAGTACCAAATCGGCATCTCTTTGGGCTGTTAAGGACTAGGGGCTGCGGGGATCCTGTTCAAGGGCTGGCCTCCTCACGCTGTTCTACAAAGGGCATCCAAGGACTCCGGATGGGACCCCCCCCCCCCACACACACACCTTCCAAACTGACTGAGGAACAAGTTCAATTCTCTCTCTCTCTTTTGGGGGGGGGGGTTGTCAGAGAAATAGCCTTTTGTTCAGGCTCATGGAAGATTCTCCAAGGCAGGCGAGCTTTTTGGGTTAGCACAGATAATCAGGTGGGGTGCTTATTAGCATCAAAGGCATGCCCTGGCTATTTTAGGTGTGTTCTTACTGTGTGGCTGGTGTGTGTGTGTGTTTGGGGGTTATTTGCAGGATGGGTGGAGAAGATGAAGTCCTTTTATAGCCTTGGCCTGCTCCCAGGAGGATATTTGAATGCTCAGCAGAAACCTAATTAATGTTACTCTCCAGTAGTAAAAACCCATTTCTCCTATGCGTCTTTGTAAATGGGGCCCTGGAGTCTTCCTCGCTTTGTCCACAGCGATCACAAAAAGCTTTTAAAACCCACATCATCTTCCTCTCTCTCTCTCTTTTTAATTTCCTAATTTGTTTGGAGAAAAACCTGGATAATTGGTGCCTGAGTTTGCCAGATGGATTGTGCTGAAATATATTTCCAAAATCTGGGAGACAAGATACTTTAGTGCATAAAGCCCTTTTTCCTTCCATCCTACAAAGAAAAGCATTTCCCAAACTCTCCATTATCTCCGTGGGTTCTAAAAAAAACAAAAGCCCATCTGCTTTTAGCGTGAGCATCAAAGGCTGCCTTTGCTAGCCAAACTCCAGCGGGTCACTGGACCTGACCCAAAATCCCACAAGAACAGCTATTTGGCCTTCCTCTCTGGTTTTGGTGTTTTGCATTTATGTTTTAATTTAATGATGTTACATATTATCTGAAATGCTGTCATATTTGCCACCTCGAGGACCCTACTTGGGTGGGAAAGCAGCATTACAATGTTGTAAATAAATAAGCTCTTATAAAAGTGTGATCAAAAGAAGACCTTGAGTGCAAAAGGGCTGGTTTGAATGTCCAGGCTGGAAAGAAACTACTTGCTAATATTTAGGGTTTATCCTCTTTGTGGCTCTGTTTTCCCCTGCCAACCTTCCTTCTTTGATTTTTCCCCCCTCCCCCTCAGCCATAATGATTTCAAGAAGGAAATCAATTGCTGGCTCAGCAGGGTGGACATCCAACACCCTGATCTTTTTCATTTGGCTTCTGCTTACACATCATGTTACCAAGATACCTTGATCAATCCTGCATAATTTTAGATTGCCGCCTTTGTCCTCCGTTGAATGCCTCCCTCTCTGTAGCCCCCCCCCCCAATCCTAGGCTTACAATGGCGTCTGTCATCCAGATACTGCTTTTTTCTGTATCTGTGCTCCCCGTTTACAAAAATAAGACCCACGTTTCTGGAACAGATGTCCAGGAGAAGAAGAAAAAAGTTAGACCTCTTAATTTTTCTATCTTCTACCTCTTCTTGTTTCCAGAGGGTAGGAAGAATCTGAACAATGCCTGAAGAATTTGCCAATCCGTATTTGTGCCCTTAGCTTGCAGAGATTGTTCTGAATCTGTAAAACTGTTTATTATTTTGACCAGCCTAGTTCACACCGGAATAAATGTGCTAGGCTTTAAGATGCCACCTGGGTTCCTGAATTTGGTTGCTAGTCTGGGTAAATGCAGGCTTGCCCCAGTGAGAATCATCTTCGACAACCCTGCCAGGTCCTAAATTTCACAAAGCATGTGGCTCCCTAGCCTGCCAAGCAGGTCTTTCACAGCCATTTCCTTATTGATATCTCGCCTTTCTTCCCAATGGGGCAGGCTCATGGGAATTATAGTCCCTAGGTGGGAGTTAAATGTGGGTGTGTATGTGCCCTCTGATGTGCCTAGAGGGGGTGGGAAAGGGAGGGGCCCCAGGTGGGTGTGTCCACAGCTATGATGCCCCACCCTGTTCTGCACGATTGCACCACTTCTGGGGTATCTTGAGGCCTGAAGAGTGCTTCAGTGGTGTTTCAATGGTAGCAAAGTTGAGAATGGCAGATCCAGGAAGAACACAGTTTGGCAGACTCATCTCCCTAATTCAGGAGTGGGTTGCTGGCTCATCAAGTTCTTGAGCAACACGTAGGTTTAGGAGCAGGACGCACCCAGATGAGCGAAATGCACAAGTGGAAGTGGCGCAGCTACGATTATGAAAGAGTTGCCGTACCATGCAAGCTTACTGTTTGAACATCGCAAATTCTGGATTTTATTTGTTTACTTCCTCAGTTTCTACACAACACCTTCCTGCAAGAAGGATAGAGGCGGTTTACAATAAATAACAATACAATTAAACCAATATCCACTCCTCCACGCACCTTCTTAGTTGCCCTCCTCCAGGTTAACTGGATTGGAAGAATCATAGACCGGGGGGGAGGGGGAGCCAAGGGGAAGACTCATAGAATTATAGAGTTGCAAGGGATCTCCAGGGTCATCTAGTCCAACCTCCTGCAAAATGCAGGAAATAACAACTATTCACAAGGTGGTAAAGCCCTTGTGTTCCCGGGTCTCAGCCATAAGCCGGGCGGAAGGGTGCTATTTTGCAGACCCAGCTGAACTTTGACAGCCCTGCCAGGGTCCTGATTTCCGCAGGCAGTTTGTTCCCCATGGCTGGAGCCAGGACCAAAAAGGTCCTGGCTGTAGTCAAGGTCAGGCGAACGCCTTTGGGGTCAGGTCGCTATTAGCAGAGTGCAAAACCCTCCGGGGAACATATTGGGAGAGGTGGCCCCTCAAGTACACAGAACCCAGATAACGTAGGGCCTTAAAGGTCATTACCAGAACATTGCACCTGATCCAGAACACCACATTTTGCACTGAGAACTTCAGTCTGAATATCAAATAAACAAACAAAAAAAGACATTGAGAATGGCTGGAGGCATCTAGGAATCAAGTCTCACTCATTTAGCTTTTCACTGTCCAATGGAAAGAGAAGGACATGGTTCAGTGGTAGAAGATCTACTTCATACACAGATTGTTCTGTGTTCGGTGCCCAGCATGCAGGTAATGAGAAAGACCTCATTCTGAGACTGTAGAGAGCTGGCAGGTGGAGTAGACGATAGTCACCTTTGTAGACTCTGTAGAAAGTAGCTTCAGTTGTCTCACGTCTGCAGCGCACCAAATTTCTCTCTTTTATGACTGCCAAAAGTCCTGGACTTTTACTAATGCCCAGGAATTTCACAGCATCCCTACTAAACGTGCATGCTTGTTTTCATGATCCTAAGGGCTAGAGATTTGAACGAATAATGGACCATTGTTAATTGCAATGCTGGATCCGCTGCGGCTGAAATTTCAATTGATTGTTTTGCTGGAGCACACGAAATTCTCGCCAGCCAAAAATACAGGCCCTGGAGAGAGTTGGCAGGAGAGCAGATTTGTTGAGAAGACTTCAGGCCAAAAGACTGAAGCCTGAATGTGTCGGCTACCAGGGAGAACTAGTAATTTGTGGACTGTGAAGGAGGCCGGCCCTTTAGAAGTACTAACTTAGGGCTTATCCGAGGTTAACTGCACCCCTTGAAGAATATATATCCAGTTGCTGCTTTCATCCTAGCTACACTGAATACTCTCTGCCTAGAATGTCTGCTCCGACCCATTTAGCAATCAATCACTCCACGGTGACCTTTAACCCCCAATCACGTTGATGTGTCCTTGCTCATCAACTTTACATTCCCATGGTGGCTGTTAGCACCGCTGGAGTTGTGCTGGGGCCCTCCTGCTTTGAGTCTCTCGCTTGCCCCTTTGTGAGATTCAGAGCCCTCCCTGTTTGCAAACTGCAGGGGCTGTCGGCTGAACTCGGCCTGCCTTGGCTGCTGCATCTCATCAGCTTCAGAGGCCCTAGATTTATTCCTCAGGGCCCCCCTGAGGTCAGAGGGAACCATCAGGAGGAGACCTGGGGCTTGAATCCAGACCTAATAGCCTGTGTGAGAAGAGTTATGCCCTGAAATTTGAGCTATGCTGATGCTTTATTTTGCCAAGAGCTTATTCACAAGTCATTCTTTTCTAATAAATATTCCTGGCTGTTGCAGCACAATGGCCAAGAATAGGATGGCATCATAACTGTATTTAAATGTGCGTTGGTTTATCAATATATAAGAGGGCCGGGGTGGGGGGTCACAGCCATAACCAGAATCAGATGAAACAAACAAACAATTGGCGGAGTGGAAAAACTAGTTTATTCTACTTGACAATTCCGACCTCGAGCTTCAAAGCTGCGAGATGGTTCTGGCAGCATTATTCGTAGAATCCTAGAGCTGGAAGGGACCATATAGGCCATCTAGTCCAGCCCCCTGCTCAATACAGGATCAGCCCAAAGCATCCAAGAAAAGTATGTATCCAACCTTTGCTTGAAGACTGCCAGTGAGGGGGAGTTCACCACCTCCTTAGGCAGCCTATTCCACTGCTGAACTACTCTGAATGTGAAAATGTTTTTCCTGATATCCAGCCTATATCGTTGTACTTGTAGTTTAAACCCATTACTGCGTGTCCTCTCCTCTGCAGCCAACAGAAACAGCATCCTGCCCTCCTCCAAGTGACAACCTTTCAAATACTTCAAGACAGCAATCTTGTTCCCTCTCAATCTCCTTTTCTCCAGGCTGAACATTCTACTCAGCCTTACCTCACAGGGCTTGGTCCCCAGTCCCTGGATCATTCTCGTCGCTCTCCTCTGACCTCTCCATTTTATCCACATCCCTTTGGAAGCGAGGCCTCCAGAACTGCACACGGTATTTCAGGTGTGGTCTGACTACCAAATATTCTACCAGTTCCCCCTGATGAAGTCCGTAAGGTTTGTCAGGTTGTTTTCATTATTGTACCTTTTTATTGCTCCCCCCCCCCCCCATTTTGGTATAGGGACCTAAGAAAGGCACTGCTGGGATCACTTATGTGGACCACCTAGTCCAGCACCTGGTCTCATACAGTAGCCAACCAGTTTCTCTGGAGGTCCAGCAATGTGGCATAGAGGCCACCGGTCTACCACCTAGCATTGCATTTTGAAGGCTTACTGCGTTTGCATATGGAGGTTCTCTTTAATCATACTGTAACCATTGACAGGCTGACTTCTCTTCCATGAATCCATCTAATCTGCTTATAAAGCAGTTGTGAACATCACTTCAGCCACTGGCAGTGAATTCCATTGGACAGAGCCTCTTAATAGGGGGATTTGATAGATTTATTTTTATGTGGTTTGTAGGCTTTGGCTTGCTTTTTGTGATGATTTTTTAATTGGTAAGGTCTTGTTAATCGATTTCATGTTTTATGATTTTTTAATATGATTTTGTAAAATGTATGCTTGGATTTGGGGGGGGGATTGTTGAGTGCCTTGAGCAGGCTTGGAAAATAATTCACATTATTTTATTAAATAAATAAAAGGGATAGCCCCCCCCCCAAAAAAAATACCCCCAATGGAGCGATGCCCATATGTTTATTTAATTATTGAGATATGTATACCCCACTTTTCTTCCCAATGGGGAACCAAAACACCTCTCACGCTGCCTCCATTTTAACTTCCCAATGGCCATCCTGGGAGATAAGTTAGTCTGTGAAAGGCCCAAAGTCACTTAGCAAGCCTCCATGGCAAAAGAGTATTCATACCCTATACTCCCAGATACTTATCTGGTATGCTGTGATAAATTTTGGACCATGGGTCCTTTAGGAACCCATCTCCTTTGTCTTGTCAGGCTTTGGGCCTGCTGTGGTCTTCCTTGGCCTTCAGGTGACCCTTGTTTTGCACTTAAGCACCGTGTGCTTGATTAAAAATTTGTATGGGGAGGGAGGGTCCAGGCCTTCTCTTCTTGCCTAGGGCTTTCAGGGGAAATTCAGGATTGGCCCTTGCCTATTTGGGAGGGAAAACTGTAACCAGTCCTGAATAAGGCGACAGGACCCCTGGGAGAATTTATAAAACCCCATTCCTCAAAGGTCCCTGAGCATTTCTTGGAGTTAGTTAGAAAGGCAGTTGCCCTGGGTTGGAAAGTGAGTCCTCATGCAAGGAAAATTAGGTTTGCTGATTAGATCCAGTATCTGGACCAAGGAAACATAGGTGAAGGACCACTAGCTCTAGTTCATTGAGGCCTTTATTTTCTTGCCCTGTTCCACTTTCCTGTGTTAGCCTCGGGGGAAATAGTTTTCTGTAGCCCAAGTTTAGGCAAGCTGTTCATCATTGTGAGAACTGCAAGTGATTTTAACAGCTCTATTTTGCTTTTATCTCAGGTTTGGTTGCATGTCTAGACAGCACCCCCTCCCTTATGTTTTATTTATTTATTAAAACATTTCTGTGCTGCCTTTCCTCATAGTTCAAGGCAGCCGTGTATAAGGGTATGTAGCTGAAGGAATTTTGGCGGTGGCAGCAGGGGAGGGGGAATAACCTTGGCATTTCCCCAAATGGGAAAAATCCCCAAATCAAGTCGGTGGCAGGAAGTTAATGGCCTGCTCAAAGGGTTAACAGCAATCTGGAATATCCAGGCTCTGGGAAAGTGATGGAGGAGTGTAATGGATAGATCACAGAGATCCTGTCAACCTGCAATGTCTGGGATGCATTTAAACTCCCCTGTTCTCCTGCCCCCAGTAAGGTTATAGTTTAATGGATGGATCCCAGAGATTACAGGCTGAAAGGGCATTTGCACCCCAAAAGCCTCTTCCCAATGGCACTCTGTATCTTGGCCCCCCAAATCCAATCCTCACATCACTTGGTGGACACCTTGGGAGGCATCCCAGCGAGGGGCACCCCAAGTTTGAAATCTCTATCTGGCCCAGGTTCTACTCTGCCCACACCTGATCCCACACCTGACATCTCCCAGAAAAGCACCTTTCCAAGGGCACTTTGTTTGTGGGTCCATAACTTAGGCCTGTCACAAAACTCATGGGCATGTGGGGGGGGCACGTGATTGTTGATGTGGAACACATCTTCTGCCATGTTCGATGAAACAGAAATAAGTCCATGAGTCCCGACTACCAAGTGAACCAGAAGTGAACCAATTGAACCAAAAATACAGATTCTTAAAAATAACAGAAATAACACAACACCTATAAAAGTGCATTCTCCCTTCTGGTTTGTGCCCTTTCTGTAGAAGTGGATGCAGTACATACTTGTGCAAAGTTTGTTGACATTCTTCAAACTGGTTCTCTTCATTCACAAATTTAACTGATTCAAACTGATATGATGGATTATGTTGAGATTTTTTTCATTGGGTGGCATTTCAGCTACTGCTGGCTCCTGTTCTGTTTCAGATAGGTTTTTTAAAAAGCAGCAATGATATTTCTTTGGCATTCAATAAAGCCAAAGCTTTAAAGGGTTAGACCTGCATTGCAGTATGTTTTTTTGGCATGGTGTTTCTAGTTGGGAATCAACCCAGTAATGGAATAAACCCGGGGGGGGGGGTGTTAAGCATATTGATGAGAGTATGCTTGTTGGACATCATTCAAGTTTTCTGATGGCAGAACGACAAGGTGTGTGTATTATTCTTTTGGCTTCTACCCCAAGCATTAGTGTGTGTTGACACCGCATCTTATATAAGTGGTTATCTCTTTGGGGCCAACTTGGCATCATAAATTTCCATGCAAGAATCTGGAATTGTTCATCTCCCATGCTGCTTTTGTGTCTCCGCAAAATGGTTACCCTTATGTGCTGGGGTGGACCACAGGATGTTTGGAAGTTGCAAGCTAGACATCCTCTTATCCCAGAGACAGGTGTTTCCTGCAGACACTCACTTGATTCCTCTTGGATTCTTCTGACCCATCTCCTGCCACAAATGCATTGAAGGAAATCCAGGACTGGCTCTTTGCTTTAGGGAAGAAACATGGTCAACACATTGGTGTGCAGCCACATTAGAGATCACTACCGGACTCCTTCTGCAAATGTTGGATAATGCAATTTCAGTGTGCCTTTGCAGCTCAATTTTATTTCCTCCCATGTTGACAATATTGTATGTTCATCTAAACCAGTAGTTCTCAACCTGGGGGTCGAACGACCCTTTCACAGGGGTCATGGCAGGGCAAGCAGCTTGGCTGGGGGGCATCCACACAACAGTCTCATGGGGTAGATCGAGATAGAGTGTTTGTCTGTCTGGAGCAGCGGAAAAGAGCGAGATCGACATGGTGGGACAAGAGGCAGAACTGAACTAAGAAACGCCGGGAAAAAAACAATTTATATACAATCACGAACAATGGATCTTCACGCCATTGGCCAGTTTCGATTTAATTTTTGTGAAAGAACACTTGCATAATTTTATGGTTGGGGGACACCACAACATGAGGAACTGTATTGAAGGGTCGTGGCTATTAGAAAGGTTGAGAACCACTGATCTAAAATACTACAACAACTGCAGTTTATCAGACTCCTTGATGTATGTGGCAAAGGCGACCAACTCTTCTGGTGCTCAAAAAATTCTTCAGAAGTTCTGCGTAGCTCCAAATGAAGGCAGAGAGGCCCACACCCAGTTTTGTGTTTCTTAAATTATGAATGGGGAAACGCCCTGACTAGTAAGACTCTGTTTACCCAAGGACTTGGTTGCGCATGCAGTCCTTTCTCTTTTGCAAGCGGTTGTCACTGATCTACAACTTAAAAATGGAGGCTTCAGGAACTTTGCTGTCAACATGCTAAGTATGTGTTTCTATTTTTACTTCTTTTCCAAGCATTGTTTACTGGAAGGGCTAATTAGTAACAAACGTACCTTTTTAGGACCAGCCAGCTTCAGTGGTGGCACAGGGAGGGAATGTGTCCCTGCACGGAAAACTCTGTGGAAGGTATTCAATTTGATGTTCTTCTTGCAGGCCAGCAGGGAATGTGGTTTCTTGAACTGGCTTAATGGGAACGTCCACTTAGAGACTACAAGTTTCTATAGTGCTTGGGCACATGATTTAGTGTAACCCACTTTGTCTGGCCCTCTTGCAGGGGCATTCTGAGGAAATGAAGGGAGTTCTGAGGGATAAAGGGGAGAGAGATGCCATCTTGGGCTTCTTGGTGGGTGCTCCTGCAGTTCTTCGGAGATGCCTTCTCCAGCTTCACTGTCACCCAGATGGCTTCTCTTCCTTTGCTCACTTTCACCGTCATCAATAACTTGCCTAGAAGCAAAAGAAAATCAAGGGATTTTGTTTAAAATGTCTCCAGTGTCAATAGTGCCACACTTGTCCTTAAGAGATTTTCAAGTGATCACAGCTGGAGACTTCAAGCTTCCTAAAACTCTCCCTTACATCTGAGCAAGACCACTCAAGTGGGATCTGTCTTACGCAGTCCAGCCAAGATTCAAAATCATCTTCGCTGTTCCTAGTTTCACAAAACGTCCTAAGTCATAATATTATTTCATAACCTCTTTAAGTTCTTTCCCCCGTTGCTTCTGTCCTTGTCTCAGGCAGGGAGGCAGAAGTCCATGGGAAGGCTGTTACATTCAAAATGCCTTGAGTAGTCTCCACTGACTTTGACAGGGGAAGCTTGCTAGAAAAACCTGCTTGGGAGGAAACGTCAGATTTTGATCTGAAGAACAAGGCTGAGCTAAATCAGCATCCATTCACTTTCCTTTAATTTTGGAAGGTAGCTGTGAAGGAGGGATATCCACACAGCTTTCTGTGATCTTTTCTGGGGAACCCAGTCAATTGGATGTTATTAAGTGTTGAATTCTTGGTCTCAACTGTAGGGCTGGCAGGCAGCCCTGCAGAACTGATTAAGGTCCCACAGGGTCCTGATCTTGGTAGAGCATTCCACCTGGCCCTAGTTCCACCTGGCCAGGGACCCTGAGGAGATTTTGGTCCTCTGACTGTAGTATTCTTTGAGGGACATAAAAGCAGTCCTGCAGATATGCCAGTCCCAGATGGTTTAGGGCTTTAAAGGTCCACACCATGACTTTGAATCTGAAATAAATTCCAAAAAGGTTGCGTCATTTCCACACTAGCTTGACAGACAATCAGTCATCTACATGTACTATAAATACCTAGTTATGCACTTTAAGAATAGCTTTAAGGCAGGGGTAGTCAAACTGCGGCCCTCCAGATGTCCATGGACTACAATTCCCAGGAGCCCCCTGCCAGCATTCGCTGGCAGGGGGCTCCTGGGAATTGTAGTCCATGGACATCTGGAGGGCCGCAGTTTGACTACCCCTGCTTTAAGGGGATTTCCAGTAGCATCCAGAAATGTGGACCTACTGGGAGTGCATCTGTATAAATACATCTTTACGCCCACGGACTGGCACTGAATTGTCAAGGGTGGTGCTGATGGAAAACTTTATTGCCTCCTTTCATCTGTTTGTGTCCTCTGCCTTTTGGTTTGCTCAGTAAGGTTTGCCCTTTGCTCCCCAACCTTGCTCATGGTTGCCTGCCATTGTTCCTGATCCCAGCCGCCTTCCACCCACCGCCTCTGCTTCCTAATCTCCAGTGGGAGTTCATGGATTCATCACATCCTCTACTTGTGGCTCCGCCTCTTTCTCACAAAAATGGCCAGGAGGCTGCATCAGTTGCTTTGGCTGTCATCGAAAACCAGGGATTACCAGGGTGCCTCCTTGCCGCCCATGCAGTAATCATATGATGACAAACATCTTAGCTTCTGGAAACGCCTGTCGTTAAGGAAATAGAATACTTATAGTTATTACCAGATGGGTAATCTGACACTTCTTCTTCTTGATAGGCGCCTACCCCCTGTGGAGGAGAAGTTTTACCAGGCATCTATCTATTCCCATGGAAAGTAAAGGATCCCTGGACTCTGAGACACAAAACAATTATGGGATGAGGGGCTGTTTTATTACCTGCTGTGGAGTCAATTGGTTAATCATGGATTAGTACAAACTATAATGAGGAGGTTTGCCTGATATATAAGGCTTTATAAGGTCATCTTTTACTTGGGATCAACTGGATGAAAGAAACATTGTAAAGGAAATAATGTCAAGATTAATGATTAATGGACAGATGCCTACATTAAACTGTTGAGGGAGTCCCAGAAGGGAGGGGAGGGGGGGAGTCCCAGAAGGATATGCGAGGCCCTGTATCCTAAAACTCAGTTCTATCAATGCCTTTGATCACATCAAAATCACAAGATGTCATAGTCCCATTGTATACGGCACTGGTCAGACCACACCTGGAGTACTGTGTGCAGTTCTGGAGGCCTCACTTCAAGAAGGACGTAGATAAAATTGAAAGGGTACAGAGGAGAGCGACGAAGATGATCTGGGGCCAAGAGACCAAGCCCTATGAAGATAGGTTGAGGGACCTGGAAATGTTCAGCCTGGAGAAAAGGAGGTTGAGAGGGGACATGATAGCCCTCTTTAAGTATTTGAAAGGTTGTCACTTGGAGGAGGGCAGGATGCTGTTTCCGTTGGCTGCAGAGGAGAGGACACGCAGTAATGGGTTTAAACTTCAAGTACAACGATATAGGCTAGATATCAGGAAAAAGTTTTTCACAGTCAGAGTAGTTCAGCAGTGGAATAGGCTGCCTAAGGAAGTGGTGAGCTCCCCCTCACTGGAAGTCTTCAAGCAAAGGTTGGATACACACTTTTCTTGGATGCTTTAGGATGCTTAGGGCTAATCCTGCGTTGAGCAGGGGGTTGGACTAGATGGCCTGTATGGCCCCTTCCAACTCTATGATTCTATGATTCTATGAGTGTACTTGCTTGGCTTAATAAACAAAACGTTTACTAGATAAAGGTTTGCTTTCTTTGGCCTATGAAGATCCTCACACTTGGCCTGCTGCATCTCAACAGGAATTTGCACAAGATATGTCACCAGCTCACCAACAAACGGCCAAAAGCTGGACTCAACTTAAAATCGAGGAGGAATGTTAGGTGAACACTAGCTAAATACAAGTTTCTGAAATGGTGGTGTCTGTGGGTCATGGAAGGGGGGGTATGTCTTTTATCAAGTGAGAAAGTAAGCCATCCTCCAAGACTTCCAGATGATGTGAAAATGAGACTCTGTCAGCTTTCTAAGTAGGTGAAGAAGAAAAAAAAAGAATTGGTCCTTATATGCTGCTTTTCTCTCCCTGAAGGAGTCTCAAAGCAGCTTACAGTCACTTCCCCTTTCCTCTCCCCACATCAGACACCCTGTGAGGTGGGTGAGGCTGAGAGAGCCCTGAGAGGTGGCAGGGATTCTTTGCCTTGAGGGAGGAGAACTGGCATTGGGGTGGGGTGGGCTTGGGGGTAGCCCCCCGCTTTGCCAGCAGCCATTGTACCTCAGAATTGAGGTGAAATGGGGAACTGTCCCTATGAACGCCATTTTAAACCCTAGATGTTGGGTGATTTCTGAATTGTTGTCCTGAGCTCTCAGGGTTTGGTGAGTGGAGGTTAGAAGCATCTTAAGTGGGTGCTTTCCCCTGGGGGACAGCATAAATGAAATCAGTGCTTAACCCAGGTCCCTGGGCAGGCCAGGTACTTATTGGACAATTCGAGTTCTTGTGGAGGCTGCTTGGAACAGGAGACAGAACCTTTTAGTTAACTCATAAATATTTCATTTTCTGTTGCTTGGTGGTATAACTTTGGTCTAACTGCTTTCATTCTCGAAAACTGGGGCTGGTCTCAAAGTCTGTTTCAAGAGATATAGCTTTACACCAGGGATCCAAAGCTGAGAGTGAGCTAAGATTGGCCAGGAAAGCCCATTGTAACAAGAAAAGATTTTTCAGTTATGTGAGGAGCAAACTTAAAGTAAAGGAGGCAATAGGCCCACTGTTGGGTGCGGATGGACAAACTCTAACGGAAGATGCAGAGAAAGCAGAAAGGCTTAGTGCCTATTTTACATCTGCTTTTTCCCACAGGTCAAAGTGTTTAGGCACATCTAGAGATGGCCGTAGCCAAAGGATAGTGTCTGGGTGGCAGGTTAACATGAATAGAGAAGTTGTCGAGAGGCATTTAGCTGCACTGGATGAGCTCAAATCCCCTGGTCCGGATGAAATGCACCCGAGAGTACTCAAAGAACTTTCCAGAGAACTTGCACAGCCCTTGTCCATCATCTTCGGAACCTCTTTAAGTACTGGAGATGTCCTGGAGGACTGGAAGAGAGCAAACGTTATTCCAATCTTCAAAAAAGGGAGGAAGGGTGACCCGGGAAACTACAGACCAGTGAGTCTGACCTCTGTTGTGGGGAAGATAATGGAGCAGATATTAAAAGGAGCGATCTGCAAACACCTGGAGGACAATTTGGTGATCCATGGAAGTCAGCATGGATTTGTCTCCAATAGGTCCTGCCAGACCAACCTAGTTTTCTTTTTTGACCAAGTAACAGGTTTGCTGGATCGGGGAAATTCGGTTGATGTCATTTACTTGGATTTTAGCAAAGCTTTTGACAAGGTTCCCCATGATGTTCTGATGGATAAGTTGAAGGACTGCAATCTGGATTTTCAGATAGTTAGGTGGATAGGGAATTGGTTAGAGAACCGCACTCAAAGAGTTGTTGTCAATGGTGTTTCATCAGACTGGAGAGAGGTGAGTAGCGGGGTACCTCAGGGCTCGGTGCTTGGCCCGGTACTTTTTAACATATTTATTAATGATCTAGATGAGGGGGTGGAGGGACTACTCATCAAGTTTGCAGATGACACCAAATTGGGAGGACTGGCAAATACTCCGGAAGATAGAGACAGAGTTCAACGAGATCTGAACACAATGGAAAAATGGGCAAATGAGAACAAGATGCAATTTAATAAAGATAAGTGTAAAGTTCTGCATCTGGGTCAGAAAAATGAAAAGCATGCCTACTGGATGGGGGATATGCTTCTCGGTAACACTGTGTGTGAACGAGACCTCGGGGTACTTGTGGATTGTAAACTAAACATGAGCAGGCAGTGTGATGCAGCGGTAAAAAATGCAAATGCCATTTTGGGCTGTATCAACAGAGGCATCACATCAAAATCACAAGATGTCATAGTCCCATTGTATACGGCACTGGTCAGACCACACCTGGAGTACTGTGTGCAGTTCTGGAGGCCTCACTTTAAGACGGATGTAGTTAAAATTGAAAGGGTTCAGAGGAGAGCGACGAAGATGATCTGGGGCCAAGGGACCAAGCCCTATGAAGATAGGTTGAGGGACTTGGGAATGTTCAGCCTGGAGAAAAGGAGGTTGAGAGGGGACATGATAGCCGTCTTTAAGTATTTGAAATGTTGTCACTTGGAGGAGGGCAGGATGTTGTTTCTGTTGGCTGCAGAGGAGAGGACACGCAGTAATGGGTTTAAACTTCAAGTACAACGATATAGGCTAGATATCAGGAAAAAAATTTTCATAGAGTAGTTTAGCAGTGGAATAGGCTGCCTAAGGAGGTGGTGAGCTCCCCCTCACTGGCAGTCTTCAAGCAAAGTTTGGATACACACTTTTCTTGGATGCTTTAGGATGCTTAGGGCTGATCCTGCGTTGAGCAGGGAGTTGGACTACATGGCCTGTATGGCCCCTTCCAACTCTATGATTCTATGATTCTATCCCCAACCTTTCTGAGCCTGCGAGCACCTTCGGAATTATGGCGCAACCACAAGATAGCTGTTGTAAAGGAGGCGCATCTGACCATGCAAGAGATGCTACAGTCAAGATCCACTGCAAGCTTTTAACAAATCTGCACAGATAATCAAATCTCCAGTAGCCATTCAGGGACCTTGCTAGGCATCTGGCCACCTTCACTTTCTCAAAACATTTGATGGGAAAGGTATTGATGGGACCTCTGTTGTATTTGGGCTGCATTTTAACTCTCCGATCCAGTCCTTCTAAAACCAGGGCTGTTCCTCTTGCTATCCCTGAAATGACTTGAGCATCTGGCTTGCCAAAAACCAAACATCAACTTGGCAATGTGTGAGTGAGTAGGACCGCTTAGTAAAAAGCCCCTCAGGGCTGGGATGAATCGGTTGCCGCTAGATAACCAGAAAGGGGGCATCTTTCTAACAAGGGGTGTCTCTTTCTCATCTGGAGCCATGTTCCACAAGCAGATGTATGAATGAGCAAGGAGGATTAGTAAAATGTTTGAGGACTAGCAGGGGCTTTGGTAGAATGGATAAGAGCATCAAACAATGGTAAAGGTAAAGGTATTCCCTGTGCAAGCACCGAGTCATGTCTGACCCTTGGGGTGATGCCCTCCAGCATTTTCATGGCAGACTCAATATGGGGTGGTTTGCCAGTGCCTTCCCCAGTCATTACTGTTTTACCCCCCAGCAGCATGCTAGGTACTCATTTTACCGACCTCGGAAGGATGGAAGGCTGAGTCAACCTTGAGCCGGCTGCTGGGATTGAACTCCCAGCCTCATGGGCAGAGCTTTCAGACTGCATGTCTGCTGCCTTACCACTCTGCGCCACAAGAGGCTCTCCAAACAATGGTAGCAATTCTTAAATTCTGTGTATGATTTCCACCAAGATCCTGTTCTCTCCTTCACAGGTTCTTGCCATGTTGTTTGTATTGGGAGTTACTTATCTATGTCTCTTATGATGCTTTATGTTGTATTAATTGCTTATTATGTTTTGGTCTAGAAGTATTGGTTCTGTTTGCTTGACATGTTTTATGTGGTGACTGCAGTTGAATATTTTAAACCTTCCTTGTTGATGTTCGAAGACTGCCCAGGAGCGGCATACCTGTTTTCATTCCAACCAAGTTTAAGGTTTTCAAACCTCCAGGCCTCTCTTTCTGGGAATGTGTATCAACAATAGGCATCAGAGCAAAAGAAAACATCCTTCAGTTATTCCTCCAAGACTCCCCTTTCTCATCTTCTTGCAAGTTTCACCCAAAAAATAATTTTAAAAATCTGTAGCCTCCAGCTACATTCCAGTTGGTGGGAATTGGTGAGCAACACAGGCAATTCACAACAAAATTTTACCAGATGGGGACTGAAAGTCCCGTTGGGGTAATTGCTTTGGCAAGATCTTGTGGCAGCAAATGGAAGGGGTTTGGAAGCCAAATGAGTCACTGTAGAGATGATTCTGATTCTGTGAAGGTTCAAGGGGGTGGCAGGTTACCGTGGGTGAGCAATAGGTTTGTGAGTGTCCTGCGCAGTGCAGGGGGTTGGACTAGATGATCCAGGAGGTCCCTTCCAACTCTGTGATTCTATGATTCTGTGGAGTGAGAGAGAGAGACAGAGCTGATCTGATTGACCAACAAAGTACTGTGACTTTTATAGTGCCTGGACAACCCATTTTGTGGTCTGGTTTTAAATAGGTCATCACAGCTGGCTAAAGCATGTATTGCCACTTCTGGGTGACATTGTACTCTTCCAATTCGGGGAAGTTGGAGGGGGCAAGGGGTGTCCAGAAAACAGGGGATCCCACCCAGACAGTGGACTTGGCTACCTAGTCTGAATTCAATTTGGTAGGCTTCAGATATGCTCTTCCTAAGGGGCTGCTCCTCTTGAACTCCAGCAAGGGCCAATCATCCTGTCCCAAATATTCACAATTTGTCTTTAAACTTGGGCATGATCTGGCCTTTCCCCTCCATATGTAGGAGCAAGGTCTTAAACTCATTAAATATTACTTGTGTAGGTATTTATACCTTGTCAGAGCTTGGAAGCTTTCCAAAGTTGGTCGACGTCAATATTTGAGTGGAAGACCACCAGGAAAGTTGAGGGCTGCTGAGCAGAGGACATCAACAGCAAACCCCTTCTCCCCATCTCTACTCTGGAAACTCCAGTGGTTCTGGGTGGGTCACCGTGAATCAGTCGTAGCATGACAACCATGCTTTCCTTAAATTGTAAAATCACGGTTGCTTTTGAGCAGTTTGTGTAAGAACGGTTGTTGATGTGGCAAACCTCGATTTTACTAAAAAAAAATTTAAATCTTGAACTTTTGGATGTATGGCTTATTATGGGATATTAAATCTTAATGAAATGAAAGGGACGATCTGCCTGTCTCAAACTGTTTGCGATTCACTTCTTCACTTCTTCCATTGCTGGTTGTTTTCTTCGGGGAGGCTGGAAGCCGGAGGGCAGGGCGTGTGCAATTTTTGTGCACCAACAGGGGTACAGGCCTGTAGAGAAGCCTGGTAAACAAGTTAGTTTGGCAGTGTTTATCTATGAATATTTTAAATGTTTTCATCCTAACCTCCCCAAGGGCTCTGCAAGGGTTTTAAAAACAAATCTCATCAACTAGACGTTAAAAACTCAAATCCAGTTGTTACCTCGAGCAGGGGTAGTCAACCTGTGGTCCTCCAGATGTTCATGGACTACAATTCCCATGCAGGATTCATGGGAATTGTAGTTCATGGACATCTGGAGGACCACAGGTTGACTACCCCTGACCTAGATCTCAGAATCTTATTGCCGATGCATTCAAAGATACAATTCCTCAGTCAGGAAATCCTTGGTTTTAAATTTATTCCAGCTTGTTTTTATCTTTAATAATGAATTTGTTTCAGTTATTTAAACCATTTCTAAGTCATCTCACTACCTTGTGTGACTCAAAGTGGCTCGTAGTGTAAATGAAACATATACACACAAACACCAGACCACCATTTGGGCTGTTGGTAAATAAGATAAATTAGCCAAATGAAGTCTTAAATAATGTCATGTTTTTGTCTTCTTGTGGCTCCCTGGTGATCCGCCTCGACTCTAAGGCAAGGGTGTCCAAATTGTGGCTCTCCAGATAAGATATCCATGCTGGCAGGGACCCATGGTAATTGTAGTCCATGGACATCTTGAGAGCCACAGTTTGGACACCCCTGCTTGAAGAGGAGAAGGCAGAATACAGTTTAAATAAATGCGACAGGAAATAATGCACGGCTGAATAAAACGCCTTCAAGCACAGCCAGACCTTATGAAAGGGCGGCCAAGGAAGGCCCATTCCTTCAGACAGGTTCTTCCTCAGTAAATGATGGTCTTTAAGGGACCCCTTTTCCCTGAGGGATCTACCAACCTGATGTCTGAAGGAGGTAGCTTAGTTAAGAGCTCCTTGGGAAGGATTTCAGCCCTATGAGGTAAACTGAGTTGAAGGTTGAAACTTGGCCATGGGGAAACCAGGGAACTGTAGTGTGGCACCAACAGATTTTCATTTGTGAGCAAATTAATGACACATGGGAGGAGACTTGTGGGGCTACTCTCAACTGGAAGGCGTCTTTGAGCAGAGGCTAGATAGGATCTCCTTCTGTGCAGTGCCTTCCAAATCAATATGTGGTTGACTGGGCATGGAGGATCCTCTTTCCCCTTCCCTGGTGACCCTCAGTTGGAAATGCCAGGGGTTCAAAGTAGTGGCCCTTCAGGGAATGCTCCCTTCCTATATGGGGTCTTGGCAAGGGACAGAAAAAGGGGGACTTAGGTTGGTTTCAGATGGGGACACCTGGACACGGTGCTTCATAGGATCCTGTGAACGCAATGTGTTTTCCTCTAGCCAGCTTTTGACGCTCCTTCTGCTAGACGTAGCTGTGAGCAAGCAGCAGGCATTCCCCTGCTCACCCGAACATGCTCAGATAAAATAGTTGTTTGCTAAGCCGTGATTGGGGTGGACATCCAGCAGGCATCGGACGGCCTCTACGCTCTGGAGTCCTGTCCTGTGCTGGGAGCCCATTTCGCAAAGAAAGTAGGTCAGTCAGAAGAGTGAACAACAGAAGAGTCTCTTAGCCAGCAATTTTATATAAAAAAGCCTAGTCGGTCGCATTTTTGGAAGTTGCAGTCATCTTTGTGCCAAAAGCCCACGCGAGCCAACGAAGCCAAACATGGCTCAAGTACTCTCTGAGGGCTCTGCTCACTTTACCACAGAGAAATAAATAGCCTTTAAAACAAGAAATCTTCTGTTTCCAGAGCATGATTGCATGACATTATGAGGTAGCCCTGTGTCCCTCGGCCTTCTCTTTGTCTTTTATTTAAATCAGATGTTATGATGGTAGTTTATTAGTCTGAGGAAGAGTGCTTGCCCTCGAAAGCTCACGCCTTGAATAAATCTTGGTTGATCTTAAAGGTGCCCCTGGACTCTGATTTTGTTTAGCTTTTATCTGCTTGTGTTATATCCATTTATTCTAGTTCTCCCGTTCCACTTTTATTTTTGTTCTTTTTGGCTTTTATTGTTGCTTGTTGTTTACTTTTCTCTCTGTTTTGTAGGTTCAGTTGAGGAAGTCTCTGTTCTCTCCCCTGTGAGGGATGGGCAAAGTAGGAGTGGTTGGAAAAACCAGTTCAAAGGCTTTCTCATACCGGTTGTTTTCCTTGCCTTATCATTCCTTATTTCTCACGCTCTGACATCTTCCTCCTATGGGAGCTCTGAGTGTATGGCATATGCCCATAGAATCATAGAGTTGGAAGGAGCCATACCGGCCATCTAATCCAACCCCCAGCCCAAAGCATCCTAAAGCATCCAAGAAAAGTGTGTATCCAACCTTTGCTTGAAGACTGCCAGTGAGGGGGAGCTCACCACCTCCTTAGGCAGCCTATTCCACTGCTGAACTACTCTGACTGTGAAGGTTTTTTTCCTGATATCTAGCCTATATCATTGTGCTTGTAGTTTAAACCCATTACTACACGTCCTTTGCAGCCAACGGAAACAGCATCCTGCCCTCCTCCAAGTGACAACCTTTCAAATACTTAAAGAGGGCTATCATGTCCCCTCTCAACCTCCTTTTCTCCAGGCTGAACATTCCCAAGTCCCTCAACCTATCTTCATAGGGCTTGGTCCCTTGGCCCCAGATCATCCTCGTCGCTCTCCTCTGTACCCTTTCAATTTTATCTACGTCCTTCTTGAAGTGAACCCATGAAAATATTGGTTCATCTGGTTTTTCTCAGCCTTTGTGTTTGCCTGTTTTTGCATTCTATGCGAGTCATGCGCGCCATGCTTTCATTTTCTGTTTTAGAATTATTATTTATCTAATTGCTTAAACCACTTTCCTGCTGGTCGGTATTAATTAGCAACACTTAGCTAGGTTACTATCAGACTTAATTATCAATTTGCAACTTCGCTATCTATTCAGCCTCCCTCTGCCTGCTGCTGATTAAGGAACTTAGCTGTTTTCGTGCTAATTGTAATGGAGTTTCCCTTTCTCTTCCAAGCGGTGGGGAGTAAATCTTAGATAACAGGCTAGATCTCTTTTTGTTGTATTATATCTAGGAAAAGTAATTGACCCTCTGGCTTTTGTAGGCTTCCCACTAACAACTAAGCTAAATACCTTCTATTAAAAAAACAACAACTGGCAATTGTGTTTCGCCTTTGCAAGATAATCAGTGCCTTGTCCCAACTCTTTTCTGTTAAACTGGGGGTAGGGAGGGTCATACTTTTATCTCAGGTTCTGTCTGGAACTTTCCTCTGCACTCAAAACAATTCACAAAGAGGCTGTGAAATACCACCTAGGAAGCCTTCAGGCAGCTCTCTGACGGTAGAAACTTGTAAAATATAATTGTTTATATGCCCCTTTCAAGGGAGAATTATTGAGTAGACAGGGAAATGGCGCATTAAGGAGCATTTGGCTTATCGTATTGATTGCTCTCCCAGAGATGTCGATCTGCAATTTTGTGAGGTCTTTCCTGAAAACTGGTGAACATTTACATTCTGTTCCCTCCCATTTTCCAGCTTTGATTAATACTAAACAGTGGTGATCCACCCACATGGAATTACCCCTAAAGGATGTTTCCATTCTTCTGTACCAGTACCACTTTCCCCCATGAAACCCGACTTTAAAAAACCTGCAGCAAAATCTCCTACAACCAACCAAGGGGAATAAAACCACCCCACAGCATGGCACACGACTTTTAATTGATCTTTCCCCAGTAAGAAAGCATTTGTGTCCAACCGTGATCCAAACAACTAGGAATTCGGTCATAAATAATGAGGAATTGCTTGTGAATCTTTAAAAAAAAGCTCTCCCACAGTTTCTGATGTATTAAATGATGTGCCATGGCATAGGGCAGACTCCAACCCTATTGCACACTAAGAAAACTAATATCAATTACAGGCTAGAGAATCTAAAAGAAAAGTTGAAGCTGATTACTAAGAATGACAAAGGTTACCTGTGAGGACACCAAGGCATTCTTATCCCCTTTTGATATGGTATTTATCCAGGAAATTTCTTCCTGCTATTTAGCTTTCTTTCAGAGTTCATCAAAAGCCCCTTTTAGCCTTTCTCAAGTAGAGCTAGCATGTCTAATCTCTATGGCATCGTTCATCCATGAATCTAAAATGATTTTGGCATAGGATTTCATTTTCATAGAATCATAGAATCATAGAGTTGGAAGGGGCCATACAGCCCATCTAGTCCAACCCCCTGCTCAACGCAGGATCAGCCCTAAGCATCCTAAAGCATTTTAGTAATTAAGTCAACATTGAAGCTTCGTTTGATAATTTCATTCATAGAATCATAGAATAATAGAGTTGGAAGGGACCTCATGGGTCATCTAGTCCAACCCCCTCTCCATCAGATGGCTATCTAGCCTCTGTTTAAAAATTTCCAAAGATGGAGAACCCATCATCATATATATGCCACCTGCAGCTTGACAAATTGAATGATATCTGGGCCTTGTTGGGTGAAATATTCAGTAAAATTAAAAGCAACTTCCCCAAAGTTCACTCCTAGCGGGTGATTTTTAATACTCGAATTGGAGCCAGTCTTTCTTTAACATAAAATCAATGTCCAGTAGCATCTTTAAGACCAACAAAGCGCTCGAAAGCTCACACCTTGATTTTATCATTCTACTTCAGACCAACATGGCTACACATTTGAATCTTTCTTGAACCTGAAAACCATCCCTATTATCCTTTCCAGAACAGCTATAAGGGTTGTCTTGATAAATGAAAACATGGACACATCTTCATATTTTCTGCAAGCATTATTAAACCTCCCTTGCCAGTGTGGCTCTCCGTTCAGAATTGGGCCGACCTTCCCTTGAGGCAAGGACGATCACAGACATTTAGACCAGGGGTAGTCAACCTGTGGTCCTCCAGATGTCCATGGACTACAATTCCCATGATCCCCTGCCAGCAAATGCTGGCAGGGGCTCATGGGAATTGTAGTCCATGGACATCTGGAGGACCACAGGTTGACTACCCCTGATTTAGACTATCCATCAAGTCATAGTTGTCTTTGAGAAACTTCTGGATCTTTTCCTTAACCTGGAAAGGAGTTGGGTTTTCATGCAGCATTTGCACTGGTGAGAAATTGTGTAAAATTAAACAATACCCAGAGCTCTGCTTTTAGAGCAGGGGTAGTCAACCTGTGGTCCTCCAGATGTCCATGGATTACAATGCTTGGTTATGCCAATTATTGTGTATTCCTCCTAATGTCTTCTCTCTTATAAACTACCTGTTGACTTCACAAAGTCTATTACAAGGGGCAGAATCATCTGTTTACCTTCTTCAGAATGAATCTGCCCCATCTCTTAGGTAAGAGTGACATGATTGCTCATAATCTTCTGGAGGAGTCTTTTGCATGCTAATCTCACGAGGCATATTACACGGAATTTGCAAGCTCATTGTAATATATTTTTATTATTTATTTATTTTATTTATTTATTTAGATTTATATACCGCCCTCCCCGAAGGCTCAGGGCGGTTTACATTAAAACTAATCAACGATACATGAAACAGTCTTCGTTAAAACATACAGTAAATAATAACAGTGGTTGTAACCATATAACAGAATAATGTAACAGTATAACAGTATAATAAAATAATATAACGATGGAACGGTGCAATACCACAACAGGTCCAGAGCGCTCTGGTGGAGTTCTGGGAGGAAGGGGGGAGATGGGGGGAGGGGGGGAGCGGGGGCCCTTCATTCGCTGTTGGTTGTGCCTGGTCTCAACCAAATGCCTGGCGGAGGAGCTCCTTTTTGCAGGCCCTGCGGAACTGTTTAAGCTCCGTCAGGGCCCTGATCTCCTCCGGGAGCTCATTCCACCAGGTGGGGGCCAGTACAGAGAATGCTCTGGCCCTGGTCGAGACCAGGCGGACTTCTTTAGGGCCAGGGACCATTAGCCGGTTGGTGGCGGTGGAGCGCAGAGCTCTTTTAGGGGCATAGGCAGGGAGGCGGTCCCTCAGGTACACTGGGCCCTGACTGTGAATGGCCTTGAAGGTAATTACCAGAACCTTTAGTCTGATCCGGAATTCAACTGGCAACCACTGCAGTTGGTGGAGAATGGGCCGGATGTGGGACCTCCACGGTGTTGCTGTGAGGATCCTGGCCGCTGCGTTTTGGACCAGCTGTAGTTTCCGGGTCAAGGCTAAGGGCAGGCCTGCGTAGAGCGAGTTACAGAAGTCCAGTCTAGAGGTGACCGTCGCATGGATCACTGTGGCTAGGTGTTCCGGGGCCAGGTAGGGCGCTAGTAGTTTGGCTTGGCGGAGATGGTAAAATGCCAGCCGCGCTACCTTTGTGATCTGGGCTTCCATTGTAAGGGAAGTATCCAGAATCACGCCTAGGTTCCTGGCGGAGTGAGCCGTAGAGAGCTGTACTCCATCCAGGGCAGGCAGGCACGCTTCCTCGCATGGGCCCTTCCTACCCAGCCACAGGACCTCCGTCTTTGAAGGATTGAGCTTCAGACGACTCTGCTTCAGCCATCTCGTCACTGCTTCCAGGCAGCTGGCTAATGCTTCTGGGGGGGAGTCAGGGCGGCCATCCATCAGGAGGAAGAGCTGGGTGTCATCGGCATATTGATGACAACCCAGCCCAAACCTCCGTACCAGTTGTGCGAGAGGGCGCATAAAGATATTGAATAGGATAGGAGAGAGGACCGCTCCTTGTGGGACTCCACAAGTAAGTTGACGACGGTCTGATGTTTTGTCTCCAATTGCAACCCTCTGTCCACGATCCCGGAGGAAGGAGATCAGCCATTGGAGGGCTGTCTCTCGTATTCCGGCATCGGTGAGGCGGCGAGCTAGAAGCTCATGATCGACTGTGTCGAACGCTGCTGAGAGGTCTAGTAATATCAGCAGTGCCGACCCGCCTCGGTCCAACTGGCGACGGAGGTCATCCGTCAGGGCGACTAGCGCTGTCTCTACCCCATGGCCAGGCCGGAAGCCTGACTGGGATGGGTCTAGGACCGAAGCTTCTTCCAGGTACTCTGTTAGTTGGTTTGCGACAGCCCTTTCAATCATCTTCCCCAGAAACGCTAAATGCGAGACGGGTCGATAGTTGTTGGGCTCTCGCGGGTCTAAGGATGTTTTTTTCAGCAGTGGGCGTACCACAGCCTCTTTCAGTCCCTCCGGGAATTCTCCCGTTGTGAGAGATAGATTGATTATCTCCCGGAGGGGGCCCTTTATCCTTATGTCCGCTGTTCTTAGGAGCCAGGATGGGCAAGGGTCTAGTGGGCATGTGGTTGGCCTTGCTGTTGCTAGTATCCTGTCCACTTCGGTCAGCGTGAGTCGTCTGAAGTTACTCAAGGTATTCTCCAAAGACGGCCAAGGGGCCTCTAGTTCACTTTCTGTATCTAAGGTTGGAGGGAGGTCATGGCGGAGTGTCGAGATTTTATCCGCAAAATGACTCGCAAATGCCTCACAGCTGATATCCAATTTGCTACTGTTTTGTTGCCCTTCAGCCAGGGCAGTAAGAGACCGAACTACCTTAAACAATTGAGCCGGGCGTGAGTCTGCGGATGCGATGGTAGCCGAGTAAAAATTGCGTTTCACTGACTTCACCGCCATCTCATAGGCCTTCATCTGCATTCTATAAGATGTTCTCGAGGCTTCGTCACGAGTCTTCCTCCAAACTCGCTCTAGCCGTCTCAGTTCCCGTTTCTTGTTGCGAAGCTCCTCGGTGTACCAAGGGGCCCGCTTGAGACGGGGCCGGAGAGGGCGTCGGGGGGCTATCTCATCAATGGCAGCCAGCAGTCTGTCATGCCAGTCGCTGACCAGGCCATTGAGAGAAGTGCCAGGAGGCATTGGCTCCCGCAGAGCATTCAGGAATCCAATTGGATCCATAAGTCTCCGCGGGCGAGCTAAAATTTGCTCGGCGCCCAACTGAGGTGGGAGTGGTAGCCATAGCCGAGCCTTCAGGGCATAGTGGTCTGACCATGGCACGGCAGTTGCCGTGACCAGATCCACATTCAGACCTACGCCGAAAATAAGATCCAGGGTGTGACCTGCTTGGTGGGTGGGGCCAACAACAAACTGCGAGAGCCCTAGTGTCGCCATGGTTGACACTAGGTCCTGCCCAGTTCTAGAAGACGGCAGCTCAGCATGGACGTTAAAGTCCCCCAGGACTAATAGACTGGGAAACTGTAGCGTCCAGGCCGCCACCGCCTCTAGCAGGGCAGGCAGGGCATCTGGTGGTGCATTGGGCGCGCGGTACACTAACCAAATGGCCACGCTCTCGGTTGATCCCCATCCGAGGCCAACACATTCAATGCCTGGTATTGATGGCGCAGGAAGGGCCCTGAAGGAGAAAGCCTCTCGGATCAGGATTGCCACCCCTCCTCCCCGCCCCGCTGTCCGGGACTGGTGGAGGACAGAAAACCCGGCAGGGGCTAGATCTTTGAGGGCGACTGTTTCGCCTTTCCTGGTCCAGGTTTCTGTCACGAACGCCAGGTCCACTCTTTGCTCTGCAAAATAGTTTTGCAGGGTAGAGGTTTTGTTGTTTATTGACCTGGCGTTGCACAGCACCAGTGTCAGAGGCGGGTTATTCACCTTTGCCTCCACCCTAGTGTCGCGAGGGATGGGGCGGAGTCTGGAGGGGGCCCGTGTATGGTTGATTTCCGGGTCCCTTGGTCGCCGCCATCCGCTGTCTCTGCCTCTGCCCCTTATTGTTGGGATCCCTGACCCTTTCAGGGCCCCCGCTTTCTCCCCTTCCTCCGTTCTTTCAAATATGATGGGCTCCATGGACACTGTTGGTTTTAGTTCTTGGTTTTGCGGTTTAGCTAGGGTTGTTGCCCACCCTGGTTCTGTGCTTATTGCTGGTTTCTAATGTAGGTGTAGGGTTTTGTGTATCTGTGGAAGGTTGGTCCCGATCGCTATTTATAGCCTCTCAGGACTTCCCAGTTCCAATTGTGACAGTTATGTGCTATGTGTAGGATGTGTATCTGGAGGGGTAGCCCCGATCGCCTGTTGCGGCACCTAAGGGTTGCCCAGTCCAGGGTGTGTGGTGTATGTGTGGCCTCTGTGTTATTTCATGTTGTGATTTGGGACTGGATGTTTGTGGGTTGGGTGGAATTGGGTTGGACAGTTAGCGTTGTTTGGCAAGTGGAGGGTGGGTTGTTAGGTATGGTCTGAATTAATTAGTTGTTAGAATTGGTTGATTGGGGTGGGTTTGGGTGGTTCAGTTGGTAGTTGGGTAGTTCAATTGGTTGGTGGAGTTGATTGATTTGGGGTGGCTTGGGTAGTTCAGGCGATAGTTGGGTAGTTCAATTAGTTGATAGAATTGATTGTTTGGTAGAATTGATTGTTTTGGGGTGGGTTTGGGTAGTTCAATTTTAGGATTTAGTTGATTAATTGGTGGAATTAATTGTTTTGGGTGGGTTTGGGATAGTTAAATTGATGGTGGGGTTGTGGTAGATCAGTTGATGATAATTGTTCGGATGGGTAGATGGGTAAGGTGTTAATTTAATTTGGGGTCAGTCAATGGTCAGATGGGTTGTTAGGTTGAGGGTTGGGGGTTAATTCTTCTCCCTTTTTTATAATTCCTGTGCATAGATTGTTGTCTCTTTCCCTCCCTTTTAAAAATTTTTCTCCTTTTTCTATTCCCCCCCCCACCCCTGCTCTTTCCCTCCCCCCCTCTTTTTTCCCCTCCCCTTTTCTGTGCACACCACAATGTTTCCACTTGATTCTTCTCTTAGTTTGTTTGAAGTTTTCCCCTTATTCTCCCCCTCCCCTCCGTTTAGTTATGGCAAGTCCCGTTCCCCCCCCCCCCCAGGGCTTGGTACTTCTCTTTCTTTATTGTTCTGCAGGTGAGTGTTCCTTTTCCTTTCCTTCTTCTTTCTTTTCTGTTTGCTTCTTTTCCTTGTCGCTCGGCTGTAGTGCAGGGTCGGCGATGGGCAGGCAGCAGCAGCAGAGGGTCAGGCTTTGTTTGGTGGTGGTTGGGCACGGGTGGTGGACACGGCGCAGCTATGGCGAGGCGGAATCAGTAGAGGTCCAGGCTCCGTTCCTGCGGGGTCCTGGCTCTGATCGGGCGGCAGCTGTGGGCTTGAATGGAAGGCGAAGCGTGGTAATGGCGTCCTGTCGACCTTCGGCGGTGGAACAGCCGCAGCAGAGGGTCCGGCCCCGTTCACGTGGTGGCCGCGGTGCTGATGGTGGGCGTGGCACAGTAGCAGCGGTCAGCTGTGGCTGAAGTCCGGCTCTGCTTGGGCGGCTGCAGGAGGGTCCCTCTGCAGCAGGCCGTTTCCCGCAGCGACGCTGACAGGCCGCTCCAGTGGATCTGCTGGTCGGCTCTCCCTGGCTGTTCTCAGCAAGCTCCAGGTTCCTCCGGCCGTGGGGCTGTTCAGGCTTGGTAGATGGTCAATGATGCAATTACCTATCTACTTGCTGACTGGGAAGTCAAAATGAAAAACTCAAAATGAAGCAAGCCATCCCTTCTTGATGACTCTCAGAGTCCTTGGAAGCATATGAATTCTGAACCATGAGACCAACTTTAAAGGGGTGGGATTTTCTGCCACTGGATGTGGTTCATAGATTGTTTTAAAGTGGTTTTGACAGGTTTATGGAGGAGAGGGAAGAGACAGTGGCCAGACAGTAACTTAAGAAGAATCTCATGCCGAGAACGTAAACCTCTGAGTCCTTATTCCGGAAGGTAGCCCTGCTTGCTGACCCTTTGGAGCAATTGGGGTGAAACAGGATATGGGACTAGATGGGCCACTCTTTGCCTAAGTGCAATGATAGTTGTTCATCACCCTTTTCCTCCACAGTTGTATCCTGCCATATGATGGAGTGATTGCTAGCCAGCATTTTGCTTAGCTGGACAAGAGATAGATTCCCACTCTATTCCCTTTGCTAATTTGGGGGCTTAAAAAACAAGAAGTAAATGTTCAGTCTTTATCTGCTAAAGTTGAACCTCTTTTCTTGTTTCTTCTGTCCACTTCTCCGCAGCTAGCACTCCTATAAACAATGTCGGTGAGCGTCCACGAGAACCGTAAATCCCGAACCAGCACTGGTTCAATGAATATCTTGCTGTTCCACAAGGCGTCCCACCCGGACTGCATCCTGTCTCACCTAAACACCATGAGGAAGCACTGCATGTTTACTGACGTCACCCTCTGGGCTGGAAACAAGTCGTTTCCGTGCCACCGTGCAGTCTTGGCTGCCTCTAGCAGGTATTTTGAAGCAATGTTCAGCAACGGCCTCCGTGAGAGCCTTGATGACGAGGTGAACTTCCACGATAGCTTGCACCCAGAGGTGTTGGAGCTGCTCCTGGACTATGCTTACTCCTCCAAGGTCATCATCAATGAGGAGAATGCCGAATCCCTCCTGGAAGCTGGCGACATGCTGCAGTTCCACGACGTCCGCGATGCGGCCGCGGAATTCCTCGAGAAGAACTTGTACCCCTCCAACTGCTTGGGCATGATGATGCTCTCGGACGCCCACCAGTGCAGGAGGCTCTACGAGCTTTCTTGCCGGATGTGTCTGTCCAACTTTGAGATGGTCCATGGGAGTGAAGACTTCAACTCCCTCTCCAAGGACACGTTGCTGGACTTGATCTCCAGCGATGAACTAGAGACCGAGGAGGAGGAGAAGGTCTTCAGAGCTGTCATCCAGTGGGTGAAATACGACTTGGACAAGCGGAAGACTTTCCTCCCGGAACTTCTCAAGAACGTGCGCCTGGCCTTGCTGCCTTCCGATTGCCTTAAGGAGGCCATGACCTACGAGGAGCTAATCACTGCCGAGGAACAGAACAAGCAAATAATGGATGAGGCCCTTCAGTGCAAGAAGAAGATCTTGCAGAATGACGGGGTGGTCACCAGCCCTTGTGCCAGGCCCCGCAAAGCTGGCCACACATTGCTCATCTTGGGTGGCCAGACGTTCATGTGTGACAAGGTCTACCAGGTAGATCACAAGGCCAAAGAGATCATTCCGAAGGCGGACCTTCCGAGTCCAAGGAAGGAGTTCAGTGCTTGTGCCATTGGCTGCAAAGTCTACATTACTGGTGGGAGAGGGTCAGAAAATGGTGTGTCAAAGGATGTCTGGGTCTATGACACAGTTAACCAGGAGTGGTCCAAAGCTGCCCCGATGCTTATAGCTCGCTTTGGACATGGCTCAGCAGAGCTAGAAAACTGCCTTTATGTTGTTGGTGGCCACACAGCAGTGGCTGGCGTTTTCCCCGCTTCCCCGTCTGTTTCTCTGAAGCAGGTAGAGAAGTATGATCCGATTGCCAACAAATGGACCATGGTTGCCCCTTTGAGGGACGGGGTCAGCAATGCAGCCGTGGTAAGCGCTAGGCTGAAGCTCTATGTCTTTGGTGGGACCAGCATCCATCGAGACATGGTGTCCAAAGTCCAGCACTATGACCCAGCAGAGAACCGATGGACGATCAAAGCACAATGCCCCCAGCCCTGGCGCTACACGGCCGCCGCTGTCCTCGGCAGCCAAATTTTCATCATGGGTGGGGACACCGAGTTCACCGCGGCGTCCGCCTACCGTTTTGATTGCGAGACGGACCAGTGGACGCGGATTGGAGACATGACGGCCAAGCGGATGTCCTGCCATGCTCTGGCCTCAGGGAACAAACTCTACGTGGTGGGGGGCTATTTTGGGACGCAGCGGTGCAAAACGCTGGATTGTTACGACCCTACCTCTGACACATGGAACTGTATCACCACAGTGCCTTACTCCCTGATCCCTACGGCTTTTGTGAGCACATGGAAACACTTGCCGGCCTGAGGAAGTCTACGTGTCCAATTAAGGAGGTAAGACTACTTACAGGAGGTTTTCTCCTGACTCTTTCCTATCACTCTCATGAGCAGCACAAGGGGTCTGTTTACAGGAGAGAGGGCATACAGATTGCTCAGGTTTCTGAGGCTATGTGCATTGATTCGTGCTCTGTTTTTAATATTCAGTGCTGGAGTTTATGTGCCGTAATAAAATCAGAGTCCAGTCACACCTTTAAGACCAACAAAGATTTATTCAGGGTGTGAGCACCCTGTCAGGTCTAGAGGCTGTGAGCGCACCCTGAATAAATCTTCGTTGGTCTTAAAGGTGTGACTGGACTCTGATTTTATTGTACATCAAGGACAAAGGGACTCCGATGATTCAGGTAGGTTGCTGTTTTGAAGCCACAGAGCAAAGTTTGAGTCCAGGGCAGCCTTTAACCTCACAGAGTTCAGTTCAGGTTATGAAGAAGAAGAGTTGTTTCTTATATGCTGCTTTTCTCTACCCGAAGGAGGCTCAAAGCGGCTTATAGTCACCTTCCCTTTCCTCTCCCCACAACAGACACCCTGTGGGGTGGGTGAGGCTAAGAGAGCCCTATATCACTGCTCGGTCAGAACAGTTTTATCAGTGCCGTGGGGAGCCCAAGGTCACCCAGCTGGCTGCATGTGGGGGAGCCCAGAATCGAACCCGGCATGCCAGATTAGAAGTCCGCACTCCTAACCACTACACCAAACTGGCTGTCATAAGCTTCCATCTGCACTCACATTTTAGTGCACGCAAAAGTTTGTCCCTGGAATGGAACTTGGTTGTCTGAAAGCTGCCATAAGACCCAAAACTTTGCTCTGTGGCTTCAGACTGACAAGATGTTCTTTCCCTTCTAGCAGCCTTGGAATAAGTGCTTTGCCACACATTAAATGCGTGGCATTTCTACCCTAGCGATCCCCAACCTGTGGGCCGCAGACCACATGTGGTCTGTCGACTAATTGGAGGTGGGCCGCCAAGGACACCTTCTCTCCCCCCCCCTTTACAACACACTTCGGGTGTCATTGTCTCCCATCACTCCCAGATGGGACTATCTTGTTGCAGAGAAACAAGCTCAGGGTTCCGATTGATTTGTCAGTCATGAGTTAAAATTTCCATGAAAATAAAATGTTCCTTATGTTCATTGTTGTGGCGTGTCTGTATCTTATTTTGAAGGGATGTTTAAACATTACCATAGCGATCAGAGAGCGTTAGGGCAGTGGTTGAGAGTAGAGGAGTAAACTACCCCCCCACACCGGGCCTCAGTAAAAGGTGTTGAGTGGTCCCCGGTGATAAAAAGGTTGGGGACCACTGCTCTACCCCCTCCAGGGTGCCACATGTGTAACTCCACATTCACAAGATCTGCCATCCCTCTTTCTACAGGCAGCCAGCATTCCACATGCCAAAAACCAGCAAACACTTGTGCTATTATGACAGACTTGCAGTGTTTTAGCTTTAGCTCCTTTGGCTCCCAATAACAGATGTTTATATTGCTTAATTTTTAATGCAATTACGAAAAGATCGATAGGTGGATTTGAATGCTCTTAGAAGAGGCATTTGCTGTCTTCTACATGGGAAGGAACACATTTGCAGCCATGGTGCCCGTTGGCGTTGGCTAAAATAAAGGATTATTATTTTCCTTAGAACGATGGTTTATGTGTGGGCAGATTCAATTGTTCCGTCAGCTTGTAACAAGCTCTCTTTTATTGAAGGCTGTACTACGGTTGTGTGTTTTTTTTTTAAGGGAGCAAAATAAGAACACATTCAGCAGAGTCCAACATCAACCTCTTAGCCAAGCTCAAATAAAACAAGAACTCCAAAGGCTTAAAATAGTTTGTCCCCCAACGCTAAATCCCATAGCAAAGAGGTCAGCCCCTTCTACTAGCAGGGAGATGTTAACAGAGGCACATGTGTTCCTTGGAGGGCTCCCATCCCAATACCAACTAAGGCCAACACTGCTTGGCTTCCAAGATTGGCCATGCCTGGGCTGTCCAGGTCAGGGCTCATGACAGAGTAGGGAACCTGAACCTTGATCGCTCGGATCTTGGTCTAGCACTTCAACCACTAAGCCTGTTGCCAGTTCTTCAATGGAGATGCAACCTCACTGAGCAGTTGGGGTCTGAACGAGCTCTCTCTTTTCCAGATACCAGCGTCTAATTCATCACATCCCGATGGGTGCTGAAGGCTGCAGTCGATCAGCTGCTTTGCTCTCCACCGTCCTTACAAGGTTCGTTCTTCCACTGCACCCAAGTGGGGAGATGCATGAGGCTGATTCAGCAAACATTTAGAAAACACTGATAGGACAGGTGAGACAATCTAGCAGGCCTCTTGGTACACTCCAAGAGGGGAAGGAGAATTAAGCACCAGAATGCCCTTGTGGGTAATCACCTCCTTACAAGAGCACCATCTTGGTTACAAGTTGGGCTAGGAAGAGGGCATGCCGAATTCTGGAAGGAGCTTCCAAGCATCCCCATCATTGCAAATGTCTTCCATGACTTGAAAGCTCTCTGAGCTGCTACGTGAATGGTATTAAGCACACAGCCACAAGGGCTAGAACTGCGTGGAATCGGTTCCAAAAAAGCTCTCATTTTGTACTTCGATGTCCTATGGCATCTGTTAGTTTTAATAAAATTGTTCAAGAGGCCGCCTGAGTTTTCTTTTTTGGAAGCACACCTGACAGAGGGTAATAGCACAGCTGATGAAGTGGTAATCACAAATATATTGTTTGGGTCTCGAGCTGGGACGCTCTGCAAAACTTTAAAAAAGCACCGCCACAGTTGACACCTTGGATGTTCCCAAAATTATTCCTAGGATCCATTGGAGGGAAAACTCAGTTCCCTGGAACAGAGATTGCTGCAGGGCTTGGAGACAAGGGCCAGGATAAATTCTTCCATTAGAGAAAACACCCTGGGGTGATTTCACAATTCTAACCCTCCTGTATATTTCTGCTTTCCTCTCCAAGTATGGAAATAATACATTTGGGAGAGTTCTTGCATAATTACATACAGTTGGCTAACCAAGCACCTTATGTGATTTGGGTGTTCCAGTACAACCCCCTCTCTCCAGATGTATTCCCCCCTGCTGGTTTGAAGTTTTCTTAACACAGGAGGGAGCCAGCAAACTGGCCCACCTCCTGACAAAACCCAGCCTAAGCCCTCCCTGCAGCAAAAGCGAAACCATTTTGGCGGCCCCTTCAAAGAAGGGAAGAAACCCTGCAGCAGCATTTTAAGCATAGGAAAGGCATTTTGCTCATCAAATGTTATTCTTCTTGGGGGGTCTTCTGTTTTATCTTAGAGCAAGGCCAGTGTTACGATTGTGCTCAGTGACACAAGCAGGAGGCCAAGGGCACAAGGGGAAGGCCTCCGCCTTACAGCAGAACTCATGAAGCTGCCTTATACCGAACAGGATCCTTCACCCACCTGCAGCATCTCTCCAGGGTCGCAGGTTGGAGGTTTTCCCCATCAGTTGCTGCCTGTTGCTTTTCATGGGAGATGCTGGGGATTGAACGTGGGACCTATTGCATGCCAAGCAGATCGTCTACTGCTGAGCCATGGCCTCTCCCTAACTAATCAGTTTTGAGTTGTCACAAACTGATATATCCAGTTTCAAGTCAGCTGATTTAATTAGGTATCTAGTTATCTCTTTACTGCGCTCCAGTCAAGATGGTCTGGTGAATTTGTGTTTCTGCTCAGAATCCCCACAGCCACTGAAATGTCAGGTCTAGAGGCTGTGTTTAAAAAGAGAAGTTTTCCAATTGCTTCACTGTATTGTCAATTGTTTTTAGCAATGTCCCATTCTGAAGGTTGAGGCAAACTGGACCAAGTGGAGTGTTTACTCCCTCAGTATTTTGCATGCTTATAGGTTCAATAAGGTCCATGATTTTATTTTTCTGGTTTAAGAGGAAATTTCCATTTTCAGTTCTCTCAGTTTGTATTCCTTGATAACGACTTGGGTTTAAACTTCAAGTACAACGATATAGGCTAGATATAAGGAAAAACATTTTCACAGTCAGAGTAGTTCAGCAGTGGAATAGGCTGCCTAAGGAGGTGGTGAGCTCCCCCTCACTGGCAGTCTTCAAGCAAAGGTTGGATACACACTTTTCTTGGATGCTTTAGGATGCTTAGGGCTGATCCTGCGTTGAGCAGGGGGTTGGACTGGATGGCCTGTATGGCCCCTTCCAACTCTGATTCTATGACTCCAGTCTCCCAGATGTTTAACTTCTATCTCTTTGTTCAGGTTCTCAGCAATCTCGTGTATGTTCTTCAGAAGCAGATCATCCACATAAACTAGAATGTATCTCTCAGATAAAGTAGAATGTATCTTTCAGTCTTGTATAAAGGCAGATATTTGCCTTCTCTTGTTGAAAGTTTTAGTAGCACAGCTAATTTTTCATTCTTGCTGGTTGTTTAAACCCATAAATACTCTTTTCCAGTTTGCATACAAGATTCTGTTTTCCTTTCTTTTGAAATCCATCTCTTCATCAAGGAATGGTTTTCATATCCATGTGTTCAACAAGCATTTTCCTTAGACGAGTCCTAATGGTGGTGTATTTAACAGTGTCTGCAAAGGTTTCAGAAAAATCAGTCCCAGGTTGCTAGGGAAAACCTTTTGCTACGAAACGGGCTTTGTATTAGTCTATATTTCCTTCAGCATTTTATTTGAACAGCCATTTGCAACCAATAATTTTTCTATCCAGAGGTAATTTACTTAGTGTCCACATTTGATTCTTTTGCAAGGACTTAAATTCCTCTTCGCTAATCTGGTTTATGCCACATGACAGCAGGAGGCTCTGGATACGCCTTTTCTCCTACAGTAAGGGGTGCTGAGAAAAACCACCAAGCACAGACCCATGTGAAGTTGCCACAGTATTGACAAGAAACAAGCCTAAGGGTTACCTCTGGTGGCAGCCCAGGGTGCTATTTGAAAGGGGGAGAGCCAGCTTGGTGTAGTGGTTAAGAGTGGTGGCTTCTAATCTGGAGGAACGGGTTTGATTCCCCACTCCACTGTGCAGCCAGCTGGGTTGGGCTCGTCACAGTCCTGATAATGCTAAGCTCATAGAGAACTTCTGTCAGAGCTTTCTCAGACCCACCTACCTCACATGGTGACTGCTGTGGGGACAAAGGGAAGGTGGTGGCAAGCTGCTTTGAGACTCCTTCAGGTAGTGAAAAGTGGGGGATAAAACCCGTTCTTCTCAGATGAAGATCTGGCCAGAAGAAACTCTTCTGTGTTCGCAACAGAAAGGAAGATATTACAAAGCCAAGGGGGAAGATAAAACATGTTCCCCATCCCCTTCCTTCCCAAGAATACCCTGAATTCCATCCCAAATATTAGGTGCCTGTTTTGCTTTCCTGTTTGTGTGTGCGCTGAAATAAAAGCCAGACTTTGCTAAAGTTAAAATCAAAATTTATTTTTTTTTAGAGGGAAGGAAAAATTGACTTTACAAGGGGTTGCTTCTGGTGGTAACTAGGAAGGCAGATAAATAAAAGCAAGGTACAAAAATCGGATGGGGGGTTGTTTTGCAAATTACAACAGGGAAGGAAAGCATAAAATTTTACAGTCAATAACCAAGCTGGACTTTTTACATACTTACAAATTAACATACAGATCTTTAGAATTCTTTTTTTTTTTAAAAAAACTTCTCTACTATTGGACAGTTTTTATATATAATTTTTGTCCAAGAAACAACAGGTACCTCTGTACAAGCCATAAAAAACAACAACAACCACAAACAGGGTCACAGAATGTTTCTGCATCACCTACTAATTACATGAATCTTTTCAGACCAAACCTGAATGCAAACATTGCTGCTCTTACTGTTGAATTTTAATCATAAGTTAATCAAAACTGGTCTATTATTTCTGTGCCAGCCTCCAGGACACACAGAAAAAAGGGTCTGTCAGGTGGAGCTTGTAATGCTTATAGATTTATCCGTTTTTTTTTTAATAGTTTGAAGGTCCAGAAAGGGAGGAGTTTTTTTAAACTGAAAAACTATTGGCACCATCCCTTGGGACTGTTGATGTCAGCTAGCAGCTTTCTAGAAGAAAAAAAGCAATCTTTAATGTCTGGTTGGAAGACCAGCATTCTGGGAAGAGGTCTTGTGTCTGGGTATACTCCAGGTTTCTGTTAAAAGAAGTGTTGCAATTTAAATGCCTCCCGGTTGTCACTGTGGCCCATAATCTCCTCCACCGACCTGCTTCCATTGCCAAAACTTGCCCTTTGATATTTCGACTGGCATCGGGGCCCTTCGCAGTTTCAAATCACGTACACTCCCCCCCTGCCCCCACCAAGAAGAAGGTTTTAAGCCATTCCTGGAACTGTGCCCGTTGCCAGCAAGCCTCTGTGAATCCCAGAATGCACATGTGCAGGACTCCCACCGCCTCAACCATTCCACCCGCAAATGGATCCTTCCATTCTCTGCCCACTGCTCCCCTCTGTTTGGTGAATGGGCCAACCCCACTCTGCTGCCACCTGCTCCTGAGTCTATTCCCAAAATGCAAATGCACTAACGGCAGAGCACAAACCGGCTTGACAGAAAAGAGCTCTTTAATATCCACACAGTCTCTGAAAAGTTCAGGTGAACTTTTGGAGAAGAGCTAAGCTCATTCCCCCTTTTCTGTACAAATCTGCTCAAGGATATGCTGCAGCAATAATTTTATTTATATATTTATAGTGTTTATATATACATTATTCTCTCTCTGTCTCACTCTGTCTCTCTCTGCACACGCCAGTGTTAAAACACCGTTTCTCTGGCCCCAGCATTTGGCTGTACAGGCTGGATTAGTTGGTTGGTTGGTTATTGTTGGTGTTCCCCAAGAGAAGAGCAGCCAGGCAGCCTCAGGGGACATTTCCCCCAACTTTGAAGATGGCAGAAGAGGCAGCAATGCCACTCAACATGGAACATCGCAGACGGGATGGGGGCTGTTGACCGAAGAAGTGCGGCTGGAACGGAGCCCGCCTGAACCAGCCACCTTCAGAAGGTCCCCCAGCAACTGTTTCCAGATGCCCTTTTGGCACTTAAAAAAAAAATAAGGTCACCGTGTTCAGGAAAGGAGGTTCAAAGAAAGAGATTGGAGGCTGGAGGTGGGTGGGTGTCCAGATGTTCAAAAGCCCAGCACTGTTCAAGAGAAAGCTGCCAAGGTTCTTCCTTGCATGACCTCCCTAGATGAAGTAGATCCAAGCAGGAGGGATGGGGGGAAGAGTTGGTCAACAGAAGATCTCCTCACCCTCTGGTGCTCCTTCTGGTGAGTGAGCATCTAGTAGAAGAGAGAAAAGCAGCAACAATAAAATCATGCCAATATCATTTTTTAAGGCCATTCCCATATCTCTGGGTCTCTGAAAGGGCTCTGCAGTGTGGGAAACAAAGCAAGT